>NC_141046.1:42077082-42146371 GCF_041138505.1 Cibotium barometz
ACGCATAAAAGATATTTTTTTAATATTAAAAGTGTGATTTTTATCATAAATGATTTTTATGCATAAACATATGCATAAAAGATATATTTTTTTATATTAAAAGTGTGATTTTCATCATAAATGATTTGTATGCATAAACATATGCATAAAAGATATTTTTTTAATATATAAAAAATGTGATTTTCATCATAAATGATTTTTATGCATAAATGGATGCATAAAAGAAATTCTTTTATATTAAAAGAGTGATTTTCATCATAAATGATTTGTATGCATAAATATATGCATAAAAGATATATTTTTTATATTAAAAGTGTTATTTTCATCATAAATGATTTTTATGCATAAAAGAAATTCTTTTATATTAAAAGAGTGATTTTCATCATAAATGATTTGTATGCATAAACATATGCATAAAAGAGATTCTTTTATATTAAAAGAGTTATTTTCATCATAAATGAGTTGTATGCATAAAATATATTTTTTAATATTAAAAGTGTTATTTTCATCATAACTAATTTTTATTCATAAATGGATGCATAAAAGAAATTCTTTTATATTAAAAGAGTGATTTTCATCTTAAATGATTTGTATACATAAACATATGCATAAAAGATATATTTTTATATTAAAAGTGTGATTTTTATCATAAATTATTTTTATGCATAAAAGAAGATCTTTTATATTAAAAGAGTGATTTTCATCATAAATGATTTGTATGCATAAACATATGCATAAAAGATATATTTTTCTAATATTAAAAGTGTTATTCTCATCATAAATAATTTCTATGCATAAATGGATGCATAAAAGAAATTCTTTTATATAAAAAGAGTGATTTTCATCATAAATGATTTGTATGCATAAAAGATATTTTTTAATATTAAAAGTGTGATTTTCATCATAAATGATTTGTATGCATAAATTGATGAAAGAGATTCTTTTATATTAAAAGAGTGATTTTCATCATAAATGATTTGTATGCATAAACATATGCATAAAAGATATTTTTTTATATTAAAAGTGTGATTTTCATCATAAATGATTTTATGCATAAATGGATGCATAAAAGAAATTCTTTCATATTAGAGTGATTTTTAATAAAAAATCCATGTTTTAGAAATTTGTAAGCAAATATTCGTCGAACGAAATTTAGAAAAAGAGAAATTGAAATAGTACCTTTCGAGAAAGATAGTTTAGGAAGAACCTTTCTAGACCCAATCTCTGATTCAGACTATTGACTAAGACCTAATTCCTTCGTCAGTTTCAATCAATGACGATGTGCCCTGTTCAGGAAAAATGTACTCAAATTCCCCACTGAATCTGAAACTAAATTAGGACTTTTGATTTTGATCTGAGGATCAAGTTAACAGAATTCGAGGAATTCTGTTTGGAATTCAGACTTGGATCTAGAAGTATTGGGATACGGATTTAAGATTTATTCATGGTATTCAAACAAAATCAAAACTAAAAACTTGCATAGAAACCCTGTTTTCTTAAAGGACTGTCTTACGCCAGAATACTGGAGGAAGCATTTGGCATATGTGTTTAACTAAGGGAAGTTCGGTTGCAACAGCTGGCGAGGAGTGTTCAAGGGATAGCTCACGCGGCAAAAACCTGCCCAGGCCTTGACGAGCCTGGGTATGGTGAAAAATGGTGTGCTTCCGGTACAATGGGCGAGGGCCGACGAAGCGGTCCCTGAGTGAAGTGCCAGGACATCTAAGGAGGATCCTCCAGGGTTCTGACCAGGCGATGCACGGGCTCACGGTGCTTAGGACACCCATTCGTATGTCGAGGAAGATATATATATGTATGTTGACGAAATGATTATTGTAATCTGTTACTGGATCTCGTTGCTAACCAACTCGTCCCAACGGAGAGTCCATATTGGTACTGTTTTTGTGAAACAAGGGATTGAAAATTTTGAATTATGAAATCTGTGATCATATCTATTTTGTCAATGGATTATTTTTATATTAAAGTTTTAAAGAGGAGTGTGTGCGTATCTATTTTCTAAAGCTAAAGTTAAGAAAGGCATTTCAATTATGGGTGGGTGAGTACTTGTTTGGATCTATCGATTCCAGTGGTGGCGGGGTGGTGGTTAACCCATGGGCCGGATGGGGTTAGGCTAGAATCATTGGAATTTTAATAATCAAAGTGAAAAATCTTAGGATCACGCTAGGATTCGAGTAGCTAGTTAATTCCCTGATAAATTTCTCAATTGAGTGGATCAACGGCTGTGCTGCCTGATCTTGATTAGGAAAAAAGCGTTGAAATTACTCAAATGATCAAATTATATCAGTGATAGTTTCCTTCTATCTGGTTTATTCGGGTGAAGGATAGTTTAGAATTGATCTCGTTTAGAAAAAAATTCGTTAAGAAAATTCAAAAAGGTGGAATTGTCCCCGCTTTCTGGGCATGGAAAATTTTCCCAGTTTCGGTTTAGTGACCATAGCTTAGTCTCGTGCCCAGACATTCGTGGGGCGAGGACCCGAGTGAGAAACCCTGCCCTGCTCATGAGGGGGCTGCTTCCGCTGTCAGCTAATACGGGGAGTCCGGTGCGCGGAGGGGGCAGAGGGATTTCACAGTTGGTATTAGAGCTGAAATTGCTTAAATTTTTAATAGAAATCTGAAAAAGAAATGCTTTTCACTTGTTAATACTATGAGAATGAACTTCAAAAATTGAAAACTTATAAATTGAATTAGAACTTTATAGATGAACACCCCGAACCTATTTGGAATTCCTGGACTCTCTCAGAATCAGGATATGATAGCTTTTGCATTTGATCACCTCATCAACTCTGCGCGACGACTCGAATGAGCAGAGTGACACTCGCTCGCCATTTTGAGAGTCTTTACTTTCCTAATCCTCTTGAGCGACGTCGGTATATGTGGTTTTGTTGGAGGACGGTGTATTAATATCAATACGAGTCAGCGTCAGAGGCTTAGGCAAAATATTTCCTTGGCCATGATTCTGATAAGACTAGGGCTTGTTCAACATGTTGTACTCTGTGATCATTCACCCAAGAACTTCAGAACTTCATTAGACTTCTTAGTCGCTTTATTCCCGAGAAATAGAATTAGAGCACCTCTTTGTGTAATGAATCGTGTGTACCATGGTATGTCTTCCTCACAGTTTCGCTTCTTTATACGATTATGACTAAGGCACTGATTCTGGAGCCGAGCTGCTCTATGTATATATTGCAACTTTTATATAAATATAGAAATGTTTTCTGAAGAAAAATTCCCTGTTGTATAAGTGATTGTTTACAGACGATCTGATAAAGAAAAATCTGTTATCCGAAATATGTCATAGATCTCCAATAAGATCATTGTCTTGTTTAAGAAATTGTTTTCCAAACCTCTTAAGTCTTAGGATCTCGTAGATGATATCAAAATAAAAATTTAATAATATATAAATTTTTGGCAGAATCATGAGGCGAGGAAACCGTGGTCGTCAAGCAGACTCTCTGTGTGAAGATGACGAGCTTGACCCTGATGTTCGCAAGGCTCTTCATAGGACTCAGCCAGGACCCTTCAAAGGAGAAGCGAAGAACTAGGGCGAGGCTGTGGAGAAATGGGTGGAAGCCATGGAAGAATATTTTGACGTCACATGCTACAATGAGCGGAGCAAAATGGCTCTTGCCCAGCTGAAAGTAGTGGAAACAGCCAGGGTAGCATGGAGGAACCACTGTGACACCAACCATCTGGACATAAATACTCAGTCCTGGAATGACCTAAAAACCTATCTAAGAAAGAGATTTTGTCCCCCTAGATTTTTGGAAATCAAAATTAACGAATTCTTAGAGCTGAAGCAGGAGAGCAAAACCATCGAGGAATATCACCAGGCCTTTGCTCTTCTACTCAAATATTCACCACCTCTAGATGAAGAATAACTCATGGCCAGGTTCATTCGGGGAATGAACGAACCCTTGGACGCACTAGTCAAAAATGCCAAGCCAGTGTCCATGGCTGAAGCAGTAAGAATGGCAAAAGATTTTGCCAAAGCCTTTGTAGTAAAGGTCCCGCCGAAGCCTGCACCCTCTAACTTTAAAAGATTCCAAGCCCAAGGAAGTACTTCAAACTTTCCACCCCTGAAGAGGCAGCAAGGCCCGAATCAGAATCAGGATGCAGGAAGACTCCGAAGTGAAGGAAGACCCTTCCCCCAGAATACTTTCTCAGGATCCCCACCTCTTTCAAGAAATCAGAGGGATGAGCTCAGAAGTGAAAACCGATGTTTTGGATGCCAAGGTTTCGGTCACCAACTGAAAGACTACCCGACTCTTGCCATGTCAAGGGGACCGGGAAGTCAAGGACCCCAAGTTCAGAGACCAACCCCTTCATACCAGTCTAATCAGTGTCTGTCTCGCCCAAGTAAGGAAAACCCCAAAAGAACTCCAGCTCAGCCCCATCTGCCTCTGTCGAGAGTAACCTCAGAGCTCCTTCCCAGAACTGGGGTAACCAAAGAGAAAGAGTTATGCCTAAGACTGCAGCAGCTAGAGTAGTCACAATTTCAGATGTAGTAGAAGAGGAAAGAGGGCAGATCTTTGCTGCAATTGAAAACCAAGGACCTAACCGTCAGTTCTCAGTCATCCATACTCCAGCAGAATATCAAGGTAAGCCTTTTAAGCTTTTGATTGATTCAGGCAGTTCTCATTAATTCATTTTCCCTAGATGCTTGCGTAAGCTAGTCTTAGAACAGAAATCAGGGAAACCTATGCAAGTTGAATTGGCCAGTGGGAAGACTCTTTTCACTCACCATGAGATAGATCTTATCCAGTTCAATAATCTAGATGGTAATGTAACCGACTGTCAGTTCAAAGTCTTACCTCTGGGAGTTTTTGTGGCAGGATCCTTGGAATGGATTGGCTCCACAAAAATCAAGCTGACATACACTGTCACAATGGAACCATTTCCTTCCATGACCTTCACGGGAACAAAGTTCAAGGAACTGGAGTTTCCGGATCCCTTGACCTTCAGTTAGTAAAAGCTTCTAGGTTGCTGAAAGGACTTAGAAAGAAGCAGCAAATTTATGTTGTCAAAATAAACCCAGTAGACTCAAAGCTTAAGGCTAAAGAACGAGAATGGTTAAATGAATTTGATGATCTATTCCCAGCAGAGCTAACTGAAATGCTAATAATCCGGGAAGTAGATCATGTGATTGAATTAACCCCCAGAGCTCAGCCCTAGTAGCCTTGTGCACGTACAAAATGCCAGTTCTTGAAGCCATCAAACTCAAGGAACATCTTAGACAGCTATTAGAACAAGGGTTTGTAAGACCTAGTGTTTCACCTTGGGGTGCGCCAGCTCTCTTTCAGAAAAAGAAAGATGGAACGCTTAGACTCTGTGTGGACTACAGAGGTCTAAATCAGCTGACAGTTAAGAACAAGTATCCTATCCCAAGAATTGATGAGCTTCTGGACAAGCTAAATGGAGCCCAGATCTTCACAAAGATAGATCTCAAATCCGGGTATTACCAGATTAGGATCAATGATCAAGATATACCGAAAACAGCCATCAATACTCACTATGGGCATTATGAATTTACTGTCATGCCGTTTGGATTAATTAATGCCCCAGCTACATTCAATCGCCTAATGCAGGACATCCTCAGAGAATAATTGGATGATTTTGTTCTAGTTTTCTTTGATGACATTCTGATTTACTCAAAGAATGCAGCTGACCATGAGACTCATGTCCGAAAAGTTCTTGAGATTCTAAGGAAGCACTAACTCTTTGCCAAAAAGAGCAAATGCACTTTCTCTGCCAACCACATTGAATACTTGGACTTTCTGGTATCCAAAGATGGAATTTCTCTAGATTTTGCAAAAGTCCAAGCAGTCATAGATTGGCCTGAACCAAAGAGAGTGAAAGAAGTCAGAGGATTCTTGGGATTGACTGGTTGGTATAGAATTTTTATACCAAAGTATGCTCTCATAACTTCCCCCTGACTAACCTTCTCAAAAAGAATACCCCATTTCAGTGGTCTATCAGGTGCCAGAGTGCTTTTGAGATAAGTTGAAGACTGCCTTGGTAACCAGTCCCATTCTGAAGCTGCCAGATTTCTCTCTACCCTTTGAGGTAGTAACTGATGCAAGTGGTTTTGCCCTGGGAGGTGCACTCATGTAGAAAGGTCATGCAGTGGCCTATGAATCCCGAAAACTCAAAACGCATGAGAGGAATTATGTTGTCCACGACTTGGAATTACTTTCAGTAGTCTATGCCTTAAAGTTGTGGAGACATTACCTACTGGGAAAAAGATTCACTTTGATGAGACAGATCATCAGAGATTAAAGTGGATCTTTACTCAGAAGGACCTCAACATGCGCCAAAGAAGGTGGATGCAGACCTTACAGGAGTTTGATTTTGAGATCAAGTACCACCTAGGCAAAGAAAATGTGGTAGGCAGATGCCCTCAGCAGAAAATCCTCCTTGCTTGCAATTACTGTAGTATCAAATCCTTTGATTATTGAAGCAAGAGAGAAGATCATGCAGGATAGATTCTTTGGCCCTATTGCTACCCTACTTATGCAGGAAAGAAAAACTCCTCATCAGGAGTTGAATAGAGTTCAAGGGTATAGCCTGGATGATGGCATTATGTATTATAATCACAGGCTATGCATTCCCAATGATGAGGGAACCAAGGATCAAATTCTGAAGGAAGCCCATGACAGCCTTATAGCAGGACATCCAGGTTTCATCAAAACCTACATGTCTATAAAGAAAAGCTTCTTTTGGCCTGGTCTGAAAAAGGATGTACTGAATCATGTACGTCAATGTCTGACATGCCAGAAAGTCAAAGCTGAAAGAGTAAAAATGCCTGGGAAGTTACATCCATTGGACATCCCCCAGATGAAGTGGGAATGTATCAGTATGGATTTTATTACTAGATTACCTTCAGTGCAATCAGGTTACAACTCCATTTTCGTGGTAGTTGACAAACTAACCAAAGTTGCCCATCTGATCCCAGTAAAAGAGACCTACACTGCAGTAGTGGATGTGGCCAGAGTGTTCCTCAAAGAAATATTCAGATTGCATGGCCTACCCAGGAGAATAGTAAGGTATCGAGATCCCAAGTTTACTTCAAGGTTCTGGACTGCATTTTTCAGAGTAGTGGGAACTTTCGTGGATCTCAGCACAGCTTATCACCCTGAGACCGATGGTCAAACTGAAAGGGTAAACCAAGTAATCGAAGATATACTTCGGTCATGCTGTGGCAGGGAACCCAAGAAGTGGCTAAGATATCTGCACCTAGTCGAGTTCGCCTACAATGCTTTTTATCACCGAAGTATCGGGATGAGCCCTTTTAAAGCTCTGTATGGACAAGACTGCTTGACTCCATTAACTTGGTCCGACCATTGATAAGGGTCGAGATGTCCAGATAGATGCTTGATGACATGGAGCAACGGATGCAGTCAATTCGTAAAGATATTAAAGCTGCCTAGGATCGACAGAAGCAGTATGCAAATAAGAAGAGGACAAACAGAAAGTTTGAAGAAGCAGATATGGTCTTCATTAGAGTATGGCCCAAAAGAAGTTCTCTATCTCTTGGGAAGTACAAGAAGTTATCCCCTAGATATTGTGGGCCATATCTGATTACAAAGAAAGTAGGTGACTTAGCCTACGAGCTTCTTCTGCCTCCTCATCTCAAAGTTCATAATATTTTTATGATTTTTGTCTTATCTAAATTGAATATGATGTTATGCCTCATTGAAAAAAGACATTTCCCTCTCTTCTTTAGTAAATCCAACCATTCTTATCCTAGATGAATGATTAATGGATAAAATCAAGTTTTTCATAATGTTTCTCTTTGATAAAATAGAAAATGTTTACATTAGAATGATTTAAATACTCTTAGAAGTGAACTAATTATTAATTGTAAAGAGTTAAAAATTTAAAAATGGTCAGCCATACAAAGGAGGTTATGGCAAAATTTTTCTAAAATTGTGAAAAATAAGTTTTACTTTTTTATTCAAAAAGAGTAATTCCCATTGCATATGTATTTTTAAAGTGTTACTTTTCATCCTAGGTATAGAAAAATGCTTACTAAAAATATTTTATAAAAATAAAGTGTTACTTTCTTTAGAATTAAATTCTATGTAAAGAAGGAAGCTTATTGAAATTTTATTTTGCTCATAAAAGAATGATTTTCATAAATGATTTTTATGCATAAATATATGCATAAAAGATATTTTTTTAGTATTAAAAGTGTGATTTTAATCATAAATGATTTTTTTGCATAACCATATGCATAAAAGATATATTTTTTATATTAAAAGTGTAATTTTCATCATAAATGATTTGTATGCATAAACATATGCATAAAATATATTTTTTTAAATATATTAAAAGTGTTACTTTCATCATAAATGATTTTTATGCACAAATGGATGCATAAAAGAAATTCTTTTATATTAAAAGAGTGATTTTCATCATAAATGATTTGTATGCATAAACATATGCATAAAAGATATATTTTTTATATTAAAAGTGTTATTTTCATCATAAATGATTTTTATGCATAAATGGATGCATAAAAGAAATTCTTTCATATTGAAAGAGTGATTTTCATCATAAATGATTTGTATGCATAAACATATGCATAAAAGATATTTTTTTAATATATTAAAAGTGTTATTTTCATCATAAATGATTTTTATGCATAAATGGATGCATAAAAGAAATTCTTTTATATTAAAAGAGTGATTTTTATCATAAATGAATTGTATGCATAAAAGATATTTTTTTATATTAAAAGTGTGATTTTCATCATAAATGATTTTTATGCATAAATGGATGCATAAAAGAAATTCTTTTATATTAAAAGAGTGATTTTCATCATTAATGATTTGTATGAATAAACATATGCATAAAAGAAATTCTTTTATATTAAAAGAGTGATTTTCAACATAAATGATTTGTATGCATAAACATATGCATGAAAGATATTTTTTTAATATTAAAAGTGTTATTTTCATCATAAATGATTTTTATGCATAAATGGATGCATAAAAGAAATTCTTTTATATTAAAAGAGTGATTTTCATCATAAATGATTTGTATTCATAAAAGATATTTTTTTAATTAAAAGTGTGATTTTCATCATAAATGATTTTCATGCATAAATGGATGCATAAAAGAAATTCTTTTATATTAAAAGAGTGATTTTCATCATAGATGATTTGTATGCATAAACATATGCATAAAAGATATTTTTTATATTAAAAGTGTTATTTTCATCATAAATAATTTTTATGCATAAAAGAAATTCTTTTATATTAAAAGAGTGATTTTCATCATAAATGATTTGTATGCATAAACATATGCATAAAAGATATTTTTTATATTAAAAGTGTGATTTTCATCATAAATGATTTCTATGCATAAATGGATGCATAATAGAGATTCTTTTATATTAAAAGAGTGATTTTTATCATAAATGATTTGTATGCATAAACATATGCATAAAAGATATTTTTTATATTAAAAGTATGATTTTCATCATAAATGATTTTATGCATAAAAGAAATTCTTTCATATTAAAAGAGTGATTTTCATCATAAATGATTTTTATGATAATAAAAGTGTGACTTTCATCAGATTTAGATTTTATGCATAAATAGATGCATATAGAATGATTATATTTAAATAAGGGTTCTCTTAATCCTCTGTTTAATTTTCACAAAAATTGGAAAAATGAATAAGTAGATAATCTATGAGAAGAAATGCTACCGTTTGAGAAAATTCAATTAAACTATTGAAGTCAAAGATCGAGATAAATGATTATTTTATTCCTCTCATAAGAAATCCATGTTTTAGAAATCTATAAGCAAATATTCGTCGAACAAAAATTAGAAAAAGAGAAATTGAAATAGTACCTTTCGAGAAAGATAGTTTAGGAAGAACCTTTCTAGACCCAAACTCTGATTTAGACTATTGACCAAGACCTAATTCCTTCGTCAGTTTCAATCAATGACGATGTTGCCCTGTTCAAGAAAAATGTACTCAAATCTCCCACCCGAATCTGAAACTAAGTTAAGACTTTTGATTTTTATCTGACGATCAAGTTAACAGAATTTGAGGAATTTGGTTTGGAATTCAGACCTGGATCTAGAAGTATTGGGATACGGATTTAAGATATATTCATGGTATTCAAACAAAATCAAAACTAAAAACTTGCATAGAAACCCTATTTTCTTAAAGGACTGTCTTATGCCAGAATGCTGGAGGGAGCTTTTGGCATATGTGTTTAACTAAGGGAAGTTCGGTTGCAATAGCTGGCGGAGTGTTCGAGGGACAGCTCACGCGGCAGAAACCTGCGCAAGTGTTAACCAGCCTGGGTATGGTGAAAAATGGTGTGCTCCTGGTACGATGGGCGAGGGCCGACGAAGCGGTCCCTTAATGAAGTGGCAAGACACCTAAGGAGGATCCTAGAGGGTTCTTACCAGGCGATGCACGGGCTCGCGGTGCTTAGGACACCCATTCGTATGTCGAGGAAGATATATATATGTATGTTGGACAAAATGATTATTGTAATCTCTTACTAGATCTCGTTGCTGACTAGCTGGTCCCAACGGAGAGTCCAGATTGGTACTGTTTTTGTGAAACAAGGGATTGAATGGAAATTTTGAATTATGAAATATGTGATCATATCTGTCTTGTCAATGGATTATTTTTATATTAAAGTTTTAAAGAGGAGTGTGTGCATTTCTGTTTTCTAAAGCTAAAGTTAAGAAAGTCATTTCAATTATGGGTGGGGGGAGTACTTGTTTGGATCTACCGATGGTAGGGTGGTGGCTAACCCATGGGTCGGATGGGGTTAGACCAGAATCAGTGGAGTTTTAATAATCAAACTTGGGATTACGCTAGGATTCGAGTAGCTAGTTAATTCCCTGATAAATTTCTCAATTGAGTGGATCAACGGCTGTGCCTGATCTTGATTAGGAAAAAAGCGTTGAAATTACTCAAATGATCAAATTATATTAGTGATAGTTTCCTTCTATCTGGTTTATTCAGGTGAAGGATAATTTAGAATTGATCTCGTTAGAAAAAAATTCGTTAAGAAAATTCAAAAAGGTGGAATCATCCCCGCTTTCCAAGCATGGAAAATTTTCTCGGTTTTGGTTTTCGGAGTGACCACCAGCTTAGTCTCACGCCCGGACATTCGTGGTGGGCGAGGCCCGAGTGAGAAACCCTGCCCCGCGCATGAGGGGACTGCTTCCACTATCAGCTTACTACCGGGAGTCCCGGTGCGCGGAGGGGGCAGAGGGATTTCACAAAACGCGTGTGGCAAAGCTTGGCTCTTGACCATACATCATGCCATCTCCATAAGTGACCTGTTTTTCCTCTCAGCAACACCATTTTGCTGAGGGATATACGGCACTGTACATTGGTGTTTTATCCCACGACTAGCTAGAAATGCATCAAACTCTTTAGACATGTACTCCCCCCCTCGATCAGAACGGAGGGTGCCCACAGTACAATTGGATACATTTTCAGCCAAGCAAAAATTGTTTGAAGCACAAAAACACTTTGGACTTTGCCTTCAGTGGATATACCCATGCATGCCTTGAGTAATCATCAATGAAAGTCACGAAGTACAAGTGTTTACCAAATGACGGAGTTTGCATAGGCCCACATACATCACTATGTACAAGTTGCAATTTGCGAGTGGCCCGCACAGAACCATCCTTTGGAAACGCAGAGTGCTGCATTTTGCCCAAAATACAGCCTTCACAAACATGTTTCAATGGTGCCTTAAGAGGGGGCAATGAAGCAACCATATAAAATTTCTACAAACATAGCAAACTAGCAAAGTTCAAATGACCAAAACGAGCATGCCATAGTTTTGCATCGGAAACTGCCTTTTCATCAGAAACTGCATTTGCTGAATCTTCCACACACTTGTCATAAGAATTGAGCCTATACAGCCCACGAAACAAGATGCCAGATGCAATAATTGTATCACCAGAAGTCAAATCATGAACAGTACATCTGTCATCCACAAATTTGACTACAAGTCCAAGTCTAGCAAGCGCAGAGACAGACAATATATTCTTCTTTATCCCTGGCACATACAAAGCATCTGAAAGTGTGAAAGCGCTGCCATTTGCAGTAGTAAGCATAATTTTACCAACGCCCTTCATTGGGTAAGAAGCATTAAATGCACATGTGACAGTATTCCCATTAGAGATAGCCTCAAGACAAGTGAACATATCACGATGTGAGGTAATGTGCTTTGTAGCACCACTGTCAAAATACTATACATCAGAGTCAACAAAAACTGCCAAACATGCATCATGTACAGATGGGTCATACTGGCAATACACGCTAAACGCCCATTCTGTATCCTGCACAACATTTGCAGAATCTGCATTTGTAGAAGCATCCGCTATTGTGGCTACATTTGACTCTTTCTTCTTTGCCTCTTTAGCCTTTAGCTTAGGGCAATTCTTAATGACATGATCAGTTGCCTTACAATAGTTGCACCTGATCTTTTTCTTGCCTTTATTAAGAGCCTTCTCTAACCTATTGTTGCTACCTGTGGAAGGAGAAGAAGTTGCAGACCTACTAATAGGAGAAGAAACAGTGGAAGGGACTGCCTTACCACTTCTTCTCTGTTGGGCACAGCAACAAATGCGTGATCAACTACATGCTGCCTAGCCCTATTTTGCCTGGACTGCGCTTCTTGCAAGAGCTTGTTGACTAAAGTATCATACTTGACAACATCAGGTCTGTCCTCATTAACAAGTGTCCATGTGGAAGCAAAAGTCTGATATGACTCAGGTAAAGCATCAAGAACAGTCTGCACAAGAGAATGATCAGGAATAATCTCACCTGCAGAAATCAACTATTCCTTGAGATCTTTAATCTCAGCAAGAAAAACATTCATGTCATCATCTTCCTGCATAATCTTCGATTCTAGCTCTTTATGTAAGTAAGAGATTTTTGCCTCGTTACGACCTGCATACAAACTAGCTAGAATATCCTAGGCCTGTTTTGCTGTTTTAGCTAAATGAATATGCTGAGTGATGTTACGTTTGATAGAAAGTGCAATCAGGACATGAGCCTGTGCATCTTTACCATCCCAACGAGCTTGTGGGTAAAACAGCAGCAATAGTAGAGCTGCTAGAACCTGCCACATCCTCAACAGATCCTACATCTACAAAACCTGGACGTACATCCATACCCTGCACAATGTTCCACACTCCTTTTGCAACCAAAACATGCTGCATCATGTATGCCCAAAGTGGGTAGTTGCTGTCTCCATCCAATTTGTCATCAGCAGACAACATGCGAAATACATCATTGCTGTTATCAGCCATGGCCACTGACTAAAATTGATGCAAAAGCTACCTGTAATAAAGCAAAGACTGAACTGAAAACAACTCGTGCTATGTAGCACGGTCCACAATAGAATACGTATGCATGTTTTGTAGAAAATTGCACTATCAAAATTTCTGCACAAAATGACGAAAACACCTGTACAGAACTTGTAATGCAAAAACGGGCTTATTTGTAGAGTATAGGGACCTGCAAGCGCTCATGAAAGCTCACCTCAATCGGAGAACGTGAGTCGGAGGGTGCTAGCGATGTAGCCCTGGGAGCCGATGCCTACTTTGATACCAATTGTTGGAATTAGCGTTGCAGAAAAGCACACAAAACTTGGAGAAGAAGAAGCAAGAATGCACACAACACACAGTGTATTAGATTGTGTCAATGTACAAAGATAAGTTAGCCCTAGAATAATGGGCGTATATACAAACCGGGGGAAAAAACCTCCTAAAGAGGGAAAAAGTGCCCCGGCGGTCCTAAGTGTGTTCACACACATCACTGCCTATATATATGGCAACAACCTATTGCCAAGGCTTTATATTTCTCTTTGTGAATCAAAGAAGACCGTTATGTATCATTTTGTTTATTCTTCTTCTCTCTATGTGTTCTGTATAATCCATCTTGTCTATTATTTCCTGTGAATCTGTCTCTTAAGTCTTTTGTTGCAATCCGGATCATTCGCACGAGTTGATCTATCTTACGTAATCATTTTCATTGCGTAGTCTCCTATAAACCAATAAGCTATGTCTACATCATCTTGTGCATGTTCTGTATCAGAGTGGTGTATGTTGTGTGCATAACCAGAGACACTCAATATAGGTTGATCAAGGTAGTGGTCAAGCTCGACAATAATTTTCTTGACTAGGAACAAAAAAAAGGACAAGAGTAGCTAGTTTTCTATGCCTTGCTTTACTTCTCCTACCTTCTTAATTTTCTTAGATCTAACTTTCAGGTAGTGGTCCTTATCAATTGGCCTAACCTTGTACCAATTCTGATCTTAATCTACTATATTTGGGTTTCGACCATTTCTAGTGCCCCAAGCCAAATCGTTTTTCATGCCTGATTAAAATTATCTTTTGTAGTGCTTAGGAGAAAATTGAGAAGCCAACAAAAGTATCCAATGGGTGGACAAACCCCCTATACACAACCTTAAGTCAATTTGACCCTATTTGATCCCAAAACAGACTTGACCAAAAACCCTCCATACTCGCTTGTTATTGGGTAATTTTTTTTCTTAATTTTGGTAGGTTAGAAGTTTTACACATGCCTATATCTTCCAACCGGTTGATCCAAATTAAGTGAGCACATATACTAGGCCTACTTAGTCAAAATCTAGAGTTGTTATTATACAACACAAGAGATTTTCCCTCACATCAGAGCCCTCTCGTTTTCCACACCTAGCTCTAATTATCCTTTCATTTGGCCATTTTTTGATCTCACTTAATACAGGTGCTCAAAAGAGCCTTAGGTACCCACATATCAAATTTGGTTTCATTTTGGCATCTTGGGTCGCTACCTATTTTTACCAGTCCTTTATAAAATTAGCACCACTGAAAATATCATCCATAGTTTCAAAAGATGAGTTAGAAGCCTTTTTTGGTATCTTTTAAAGAAAAAGCTAGAACTCAAAGATCATGGAAAATGATATTTTAATGCATGGTGTTATCTCATAGCCTATCACAATCGGTGTAGTGGTTCCACCTGTCCCATGAGGATTATGATTATGCATATTATTTAGTAAGAAGTATGTCTATGATATGAACTATGGTAACCACTTCTATGGGACCCATATATATTGCCAAAATCCCTAAGCTAATGGAAGTATTACATCCCCTAGCTCCAACCTACATGCCTCCAAGAGTACATGCTAGACCAATATAAGGAGGAGCTTACTTGGGAGTTCCGATATTGTTACCTATCGATAGACCCCTCATGTGGAACCTCCTATGCATCCTACACCGCCTGTAGAAATGGTTTGCACTAATGATGCCATCAGAATAACTGAAGCTACTACTAGAGGAGTAGTCAAATCTGGAGAGCCTATTGTTCCTATAGTAGCTACTTGTCTTCTCCCCATAGAAAGAGAATATGATAAAAGAAACTCTAGGGTGTGGACTGTCTTGAAGGCCATGTACAAGTTTAGTGGTTCAGGTGTGACATCTATGACCATCTTGAAACTTTCAAACAAGTTTGATGATTCCATAAGAGTTGGTGCATTTATATTCACTCTAGAGCACAAAGTAGCAAAATGGTTTTGAAATTTGAAACCAGAGGCCAAGGAAATGTATGAAGATTTAAAGAAATCCTTTTTAATTGCTTATGTCAAAATTGGTGGCGAGTGGAGTAAACTAACTCAATACACTCAAGCAAAAAGAGCAAGAGACTATGAATACATTAACCGAGGGCAAGTATCTCTATAGCAAGTGTGAACCTGAGGAGAGTCCTAGAAAAATCCCCTTAATCTCTCTTTTCTTAGAATACTTAAAAAGAAAAAGACTACATGATATGCTTTATGCTTGTAAGTGCATGACCTTCAACAAATGTGCATTACATGATGCCATTTATTATGATGATAATTTCATGAAACCCCCAATGAAATACATGGCTTTGAGGCATCATTCAAAGGGATTTAGAAGTGATAGATCAAGGGGACAAAGGACTAAATATAAGAAAGAAGACCCTTATCTCATTGAAAAATTATTGAAAGCTATTGCTGTTAAAATATGAGTTCAAAATCATTCCTTAGAAGGTAGGCAATCTCCACCTCCATCCAAGGAGAGACATGGTTTAGTGAACATTATTGAAAGCTGATGTTGAAATATGAGTTCAAAATAATTCCTTAGAAGGTAGGCAATCTCCACCTCCATCCAAGGAGAGACATGTTTTGGTGAACATATTATAAATCAAATCACACTACTATAAAATGTCCCACAAAGTAACCAAGGGAAAATACGTTGTGACAAGTTTTTTTATGCTCCATACAAATAATAATTCTACAACTCTAGAAGGATAGGAATGCACTTGTGGGAGTCTAGAAGTGGTCTGGTATAGTCTTGGTTGTGATTCTCTATGGTTCTGTGTGGCTTAGTTTGAGATAGTAGTTTACTCTCATGATATATTGTTGCATACCATCTTTTTATTATGCATGTTTGTCAGTGTGCTTGAAACGGTTTGAGTTTTTTTGTGTAAGCTTGGGACGTGATGACATCAACATATACTTTCTCTGCTTACTTGACTTGGGATGCAGTTTACACTTGAAAGAAGAAAATGATGAAGGGGTGTAGGGGTTAGGGATGGCAATTGGTGCACCCATTGATGGTGGGTGGTGGCAACCTCATGCAGGGAAAGCCTTTGGCACCTAAAGGGCATGGAATCCTCTTAATGGATCAATATTATGAATGAAGCATATGGTTTTCAGTGGGTTGAAGGAGTAGGAGCACTTGTTACTAGTTAGCACTCATGATGAAGCATATGGTTTTCAGTGGGTTGAAGGAGTAGGAGCACTTGTTACTAGTTAGCACTCATGATGAAAATCCTTTCAAATATGAACTTTAGATGTATTTGATGTGTATATTTATCCATCATGTATTGTGATTGTCATGAGATTTAAACCCAAATATTCATTGGTGCTAGGAGAGAACAAATGATTGTAGGGGCAATTAGGATATATACATGTGAATTTGGCCTCTAATGAACAAAAGGTGTTTTAAACCTAGGAATGGGAGCCAATATTCATATTCAAAGAAAATTAAAAAAAAAAGAATTAAAAGATTTTTCTCTTGGTTGATTATAGAGGTGACAAGAAACTGACAATTGTTCGAGTTGGTTTATGTGGTAGCTGACCGTGACTATGAATAGAAGAAAGATGAGCATACTCGATTTGGCAAGAGCATGGGCGGTGCATGTCCATCACTAGAAGGATCAAGAAACGGGACTAGTAAGGCAAGGACAAGGAAGCTAAAATTAGCGCAATATAGAAAGGGGCTTGGAGTCCTATAAAAGAGGATGGGGCATCTTCATCAAGGAGGGGGCTGGCCATATATGCGAAGATGTTATTGCTATTTTGAATGAGAGGAGAGAAAGAGCCCATTTTTTAGTCTCTTGTTTCAAAGATCTCAATTGTCTAGCATGTGTTTGTGTCGGGTATCCTCCTTTCTCACCATAGCCTTTTAACTTAACTTATCTACATACCTTTTTTCCTTCATTCTACAGGCTAAGCTGAGAGAGGAGTGTGTGGGAGAGAGAAAATATAGATGTGAGTTTCATTGTGCATCAAGAGGGAAAACATAAGCAAAGATCGGCAAGGCATTTGGAAGCCTTACTTTCAATCACTTTTTCTTCTCATAAGGCAAGCTCAAAGTTGGTGGGAGTGTTAAGGCGGTAAGAGAGAGCTCCACTATTGTAGGCGACTTTCCTAATCTTTTTTAGAGCTTCTTTGTGGTCTTTGGAAGACTCATACAAGGTGAGTTGAAAGAAGAGGTCATGAAGCTACCGTCTGAGATTTTCGTGAATCTTTTACAAGCTGATGAGAGTGAGAACTTGAAAACCAAAAGGAGGTGAAGCTATCCCAAGGGTTTTTTCAAGTATTGCTGCCTATAATTGTGTGTTGGCATAAGAGAAGAATTACTTCTTTTCTTATCTATATTCTATCATTTTGAAGTACCCAACATAGTTGTGAAGAAGAGTAATATAATAACCTTGTCAAAATGATGGCAAGTCTACTAGTCTTATCCCATGCTTTATATCACTTTTCTTGTGTTGTGGACATTATGTGGCGTTGTTTTGTTGTCATCAGTTCTTTTTGAGAGAGTCTGTGAGATGTAAAATCCATATGCCACAATCATTGTATAACTCTTTTATTACTTTGTAAAATCATTGTACCCTTGTAAGAGAGTGAGTCAAGAGGAGTTTGAGTCAATTTTCATGGAGGTTTGGCATGTGTTTCCTCAAGTTAGAGTGAGGTCAAAAGTGGTTCTACTTTGATTGTATGGTTTGGGTGTGTTTGAGATTAGTTAGAAGACAACACAAACATCACATACTTCATCTTGTTCTTGGTGCTTGTTTGTTTGGAGATCAAGATGACTACCATGATTTTGTCTTTGGTTCTTGAACCACATATCCAAAATATTGTTTTGCATTGGTTTCACTATGGAGGTGCTTGGCTCCTTGAGGATTTACCTTCAACTATTCCCACACCTACTAGAGGAGGTCCTACATGCTGACTTTTGTGTGAAGAAGATCTCAATTGATCTAGTTGTAATTGCAAAGTGTGGCTTGATAGCCATTATAACTTTGAAATATAAATAATGGCAACTTCAGCTAAATAGTTTGCTTTCAGTGTTCTACCAAATGCAATTGAAATCTCTTTTGCTTTCACTACCACCATCACAAGGTTTCGCTTATATAGTTAACATTGAATGCCAAAGGAATTTGCTTTCAAATTGATGAGAGAGAGAATTGTGCTGGTGTTGATGGTTGTTTAATTTTGTTCCACTTGTGGTTTACAGTGAATCTTGGCTAGCTATAGAGGCATTTCAGTTTAAAGGTCAAGCCTCACATGTTTTGGCGCCCCCACTGAGGAAAGAGAAGCTTGGATTGAAAGATTTAATCAGAAGGTTGGAGACCACTTGCAAGTCAACTCAAGACCTATGGATTTTGTAGGGTATGAATTGTTTAAACGAGAGAAGGGTGAGGATGTGGATAGATTTCCAAGAGGGATAAAATTAGCAGCTCTTAGAAACAATAGGGATGATGATGCCTACAAATTGAGGATGGTAGGGTTACTTTTCGAAGGCGCAACTAGGGAATGGTATGAGGATGTGCTAGAGGAGAAGAGGAAAAAGGTGATTGGGAGGGGCTAGGGAATGGTATGAGGATGTGCTAGAGCAAAAGAGGAAAAAGGTGATTGGGAGCAGCTAAGGAATGCTTTCAGGAAGGAAGTATGGGAAAGCTGATAACCTAAAAAACCTTTGGAAGAGATTAGTAGGTTGTATCAGGGGGGGGGGAGAAGAAGAGATTAGTAGGTTGTATCAGGGGGGGGGGAGAAGAAGAGATTAGTAGGTTGTATCAGGGGGGAGAAGAAGAGATTACAGTCTCTGTGAGCAGATTTGAAGGGGTCCGGAGAAAGATTTTGAGGGTTTTGGGAGAGAATCAAGTGCCACCAGACTTCTTTAAAAAAGACAAATTTGTAGGATTGTTATATGTAGTTATTAAGGAAAAGGTGGAGCTTAAGGATCTTGAAAATTATGCAAAGGCAATAAGGATGGCCACAGAGGAGTGGAGGAAGAAGGTGAGAAAACAAGAGCTAGATCAAAAGGAAAGAGAAGCACACATGCAAGTTAAATATACGACCAAGGGCCATGTGGGCACATAGTGGAGAGCCTTTGCATGTAGAAAGGGAGCTTTATATAGAGGTAGATAGAGGACAAGATGGTTTGCATCAAGAGATTCAAAGATTGACCAAGCAAATTGGAAATCTTAATCTTGCTATGCAGGTAATTTGAAACCAGGTGAGAAGAACACAAGGAGAAAGGCCACAGAGGAGTCCAATGGAGCACTTCTAATGCTACACCCACTTGCATCCAATGGCTTTCTTGCCTTCAGGAAATTGCACTAAATCCCAAGTCTCATTTCCATATAGCATCAGTCTCCTCATCCATAGCTTTTTCCCAACACACATTTCCAATAGCCTCATCAATGCATGTGGGCTCTACAACCTGCATAACTTTTGCCATGTATGCATAGTGATGTGCCACATAACCATCATAGGTAAACCTCTGCACAGGATTCTTCACTCTCCCAGATCTTCGTAGCTTTGCATTCATGGCTTCCATAGCCTTCTTTACACCAGGTGTTCTCATAGCTGGTATCCCAAGATCCTCATCAAGACTCATCAAGACTCATCTCTGAGCCACTAGACTCTCCATCAACATGAGAATGTCCTACAGAAATGTCAGGCATACTGAGGTGCTCAATCACTTTCTCTTTGCCTTTATGTGATGTACTAATCACATTTGCAGGACTGGTATTATGATGCAGCCTACCACTCCATGGTCTATCGACTGAACCACTAGATGAGGACTCTCATGGTCCACTCAAAGACTGTGATTGCTGACTTGCATTCTGTGCAACCACATTTCCACTCACATCAGTCCCAACAGCTTCTTTTTCAGTAACATACCCACCTGCTCATCTCATCAAAAACAACATCCCTGCTTACCCTCAACTCACGTGTAGTAGGGTTATAACACCTGTATCCCTTTTGCTCAAGGGAATACCCAATAAACACACATTTTTTAGCTTTTGGATCTAGCTTAGTTCTTAGTTCATTTGGCACATGCACATATGCAATGCATCCTTTCAGATGAGACAAATCAGGTTTATTTAGGTGTTGGCAAGGATAGGAACACTTTCTTCCTTCTTGCCTGCATGTCTTTCACAAAATCCACCTGAGCACGCACATGCATCTCTATTTGTTTTACATTTTCTAGAAACTCTTGACTTTCACAGCCCGCACTAGCAGGAGCAGTACCCATAACAACTCCATCCATAGTTTGGGTGGTTAGCGACAATCTATCCACTTTCATCCTCAGCTCCTGTAACTTCCTAGCATCTGCTGGGTCTGACACATTTTCAACCTTTTGCAACTCAGATTGTGCATCTTCCAACTATCTTTTCAAACTACTAACTAGGAGCTGTGCCCCTTCATCTCGATGCATATCCGCTTTGTACTTGTCAACTTTTCTCGTAGCTTCATTGAGCTCTGACAGGGCATGAGCATATTTCCTTTCAAGCACCTCAATTATTCCGTCCAACATAGCAATTGCCTCTGAGTCCACATGCATATTTTGCACTATCTCCGATTGCTCAAGAGGCTTCACCTGTTCAAACCTGGAGGTATTCGGTGCAGAGGAAGCATGGAAAATAGACCATCGGTGCTTCTTTGCTTGTAGCTTCTTTGCATCCATAGCCGCTATCATGCTCTCAGAAAATAAAGCCCGATCGACTGGCCCTTTTGTACACTCATGCAGAAAACCTCTTGCAAATGCCTTGGTCACCTCCATGCCATCATAGTTGCTCGGAGGTTCCTGATATACCGAAGTAAAAAGGGTGTATAACCTGGGCCACACCTCTAGCTTCAAAGTCCTGCATTTTACTTTACTGCCCCTTCTTGGCACCTCATCAAAACATGATAGCCAATTTGCATCTGTAAAATTAGCCTCACCCAATGTTCGTGCATCCACTCCAGAATTTGAAAGACTGTAGACTTCATGTGCTTGGGCTTTGGTAATACAGAAAACTGACTTTCTTTCAAACTGGACATATGGAGGGTACCAACGCGATTTGCCCTACAACATTCCATAGCACAACTAGAATCAGTCCAACACATTTATACTAACATATTTTCATGTATGATCTGCTTGCTTTGGACATGCACCTTCCATATATGTGCATGAGGCTACTACAAGTATGCTTATGTTAACAATGCTTGTGCGCATGTATAGAAAGTGTGGGAGTATCAAAGGTGTAGAAAATGTGTTCTCCAGTGTGTTGCCAGCATGCAATATGCAATGTAGTGTCACTAAAACTCAATAAAGCACTATTGCCCACAACTTGAATTTTTCAAGGGATGTTTTGGTATGCAACACACTTATTACAATACACGACAAGTGAGAAGTCATCATTGAAGCAAAAAATTTATTTTGTAACGTATTCAATAGGGACATTGTTTCATGGATGACATTGTGAGTACACTCACTCCATTTACCCCCCCCTGGAACACCATGGTAATACCCTAACATGCATGTGCAACACACCTCAGACACAAGGCTATAGTATGAAATGCTACACTTGGGGCATATGTTGATAAAGGCCTAGCAAGCAAGGCAATGCAATCATTAGGCAAATGCATAGAGAGGAAGCAACGTTAGACCATCTAATGTTTGTATTTTCTCCTCAAGCATGTGGTGTTCTTGCTAATAAAGGAGGAGAAGAATCAACCAAGTCAACATCTCTAGAAATTGGAAGCTCTTTGCATGCCACAGCTTAACTAGCAGGCTTTTGCTTAGGGTCCCTTATGTTAACAATGATTGTGTGCATGTATAGAAAGTGTGGGAGTATCAAAGGTGTAGAAAATGTGTTCTCCAGTGTGTTGTCAGCATGCAATATGCAATGTAGTGTCACTAAAACTCAATAAACCACTATTGCCCACAAATTGAATTTTTCAAGGGGGATGTTTTAGTATGCAACACACTTATTACAATACACGACAAGTGAGGAGTCATCATTGAAGCAAAAAATTTGTTTTGTAAGGTATTCAATAGGGACATTGTTTCATGGATGACATTGTGAGCACACTCACTCCATTACCCCCTGGAACAGCATGGTAATACCCTAGCATGCATGTGCAACACACCTCTAGAAAAATTCACACAAGCCAGGCACCTGAACAAAAATTGGCTGCACAACAACATGTGTAAAGATGCTTACCTTTGTGCTTGGAGTGGCATCTGAGCCCAGCTGCATGTTGAACTTCTTGCTTGGTGTAGTAGGTGATTTGGGTGAAAGAGGATAATGCCCCTTTCTTATAGCTCCTTTGGCCTTTGTTGCAGCAGCCAGGGATTTCATTGACGTAAATGAGAACATGTGAACATGTTAATAGCATATGTTAATAACACAAAAAATCTTGTGATCACATGTTATATTCACAAAGATTTCATAAGGGCCTAAAAAAATTATCTTTGTCGGGCATAAAAAACTTTCTTAGGTGGCCACTGACCTGCTATTATGTGAAGATGGTAACATGAGAACATGTGAATAGCTTATTCCCATATGTAGCCAAGCTTTTAAGGGGTTCCCAAATGGCAAGTGACCTGTTATTTTGTGAACGGTAACATGAGAACATGTGAATAACTTGTTCACATGTGTTATTATCACAAAAATCTTGTGATCACGTGAATATTAAATCCCTAGCTGCAGCTGAGGAAGGAGAGGAGGAAGCTAGCACCCTGCGAGATTTCCTGGCTGGGGATGGCTCTGGAGAAAATTCAAAGCCTGAGGGAGTAGGAGAAGAAGTGGGAGAGGAAGTTCTGCCTGCAGCATTTCCCCTGTGTGTCCTGGTGTCTGACCTCCCTCTCGGTTACTTTCTTGTTGCTCTCAAGCTTCTAGCATTTCCATGCTGGCAAGCTTCCCCCCCAGACGAGGGCCTCTGCTGCTGCAACCGACGGGCACTCCTCAAATTTCCACGCTGGTAAGTTTCCCCCCAAACGAGGGCCCCTGCTGTGCTGCAACCGAGACGAGCACTCCTCATGATGGTTGTGGGACATGCAAAGGTAGTGCCCCCACTCCTTTGATTTTTTCGCACCATGAATTGAATTTAAATTAAAAAAACTTATTGAAGTCTTTTAAAATTCCCAACATTCTTATGGCTACCAACTGAGCTACCTCCGAGCTCCCAACCCTGAAATCTGGTAGCTAGTGTACCACCTATTCATGCATATACCCTTAAACCATTTCAAGAACAATGACAAACCTGCGATATTTGTACAATAAGAAGATGGTATGCAACAATATATCATAAGTGAAAACTACTATCTCATACTAATAAAGCTAACTCACACAAAACCATAGACAAGCACAACCAAGCATATACCAGGCCACTTCTAGACTCTCGCAAGTGCATACCTATCCTTATGGAGTTGTAGAGATATCATTTGTATGGAGTAAAAAAAACATGTCACATATTGCCCCAATCCCATTGTGAAACACTTTCAAGTGTTTCACCTCATGTTGTCTGCTCTACATAACTCTCATGTGGTATGGCTTTAATCATAAGCCATTGACTCTGTTTGAATGTAATTGACCTTCAAGATCCTTCAATTGGTAACTCCCATTAGAAAAAACTTCATGAACAATGAAAACTTCACCCTAAACTTTGTTTTTGAATGTGGTGTCAAGAGAATTGTTGTACCTTAACACACAAGCATACCCTTCTCTAAGTCTTTATTTGCCCAGCTTCTCATTGAATGTCCTAATTCTCTTCTAACTAGTCTACTCATACAATTTGATGGCTTCCTCCCTATCTAAAAAAAAGAAAACGAGAGTGTAGATTGTCCCACCTCCTTCTCATGTTCTTCTTGTGTCAAATTGTGCTGCAAAAGAACTTCAAGTGAAGGAAGCATAATATTAACTTGCAATACACATTCCTCACCCATAAACTAAGTAATAAGGAGTAAATCATGTGGAATTCTTCTATAAAACCCTGTATGCCCACAAAACCCTTTCCAAACATAAGTCCTAATCATTTGGATGGTCCTCCACAATTTGAATAATAATTTCTGTAGTACATCATTAAAAATCCCATTGCATTGGGGGTGATCAAGAGTAGTAAACCTTTTTAAGTCTATCAGTGGATAGACAAGTTGTCATTTTCTGTGACAACATTAGCAGTATACAGTTGGTCGGGAACCCAATTTTTCATGTTCGCACGAAGCATATAGAGGTCCACTACCATTTTGTCAGAGAGAAGGTTTTGGCAAGAGACATTGACCTTGTTTATGTCGGCACATAGGATCAGGTCGCTGACATCTTCACCAAAGCATTGGGTACAGAGAAGCTCCGCAGATTCAAGGCTTTGCTTGGTGTACATGAGATGGAGTTGAGATCGAGGGGGAGTGTTGAGATATCGAGCTCATCTAGTGAGGCGGTGGACACTGATGACCCGCCTGGGGGATAGGCGCCCCACACTTACACCACTGGCATGGTTGGTGATATCATGGGTGATATGCGGCCAGTGAGATGACAGGCTATGTGGTGACAGCCATTCTAGAGACTAGCATAGTTATAGCGCCAGCTCATTTAGTTGGGTTCACACTATAGAGAACCCTAGTATGTATTTGGTTGAGTACCTTTTCATATTGTGTGTACTGTTATCTTTGTATATGGTGTGTTGAGTGTTGTGAGAAGAAGAAGAAGATTTTCAATCTCTTACCTTGTGTGTTCTCTTTTAGGGTTTTTTGAGTGTGTGTGTGCTTGCAAGAGCTCAAGCTCTCTTCTCCCTTGCATCTTTTCAACTTCTACCTCTAAAACTTATTTTTGAATATTACTACCTAATCTTCTCAACTTCTATGCTATTAGCTTTGCTCCCTCTTTCAATTAATCTCTTGAACCACACTATAAGTAGCTCTCATTTGACTATAATCCTTGGTAAAACGCTTGGGATACCTGTCAAGCAAAACTCTATTCTGTTATCTTTCCTCACACTAGTTAAATCACTAGCAAAAGCATCTCCATTAGTTCAACTTTTGAGATGTTGGGCTTCTCACCTTGAACACAAGGTTGTTAAGTCATGTGATTAGCCATTTTCATTCCACATATGTCTCTTCAAGCTCCAACAAGATTTGATCCAAAACTCTATATTGTTCTCTTTCCTCACTAGTTAAATCACTAGCAAACATCTCCATTAGTTCAACTTTCGAGTGTTGGTATTCTCACATTGAACACATGCTTATTCAATCATGTGATTATCCATTTGCATTCCACATATGTTTGATTCAAGCTCCAGCAAGCTTTGATCCAACCCTAAATCATCATCAGCTTCATCTGAGGACCCTATAGAATAAGCATCAATCAGCTCCTATATTTGACTCAAATTCTCTCCAACCTCTAGAATCTTTCCAGTCTTCAAATCATATCTTATCCTTTTCTCCTTAGTCTTGTCAACAAAAAAATCAATGCAACCTCTATACCAATCCTACCTAGACGAGTGTTACAAGACACTAATCAAACATAACCGAGCAAGCCCCAAACTCGAGCGACTGCAAAAAAACCATATAGTTCTCTAGGTGATATGGTCTAGACCTCGATTTCAATGTCTTATTGGGGAGATATGGTGTTTTGGTTATGGTGGTTATGATGTTTTTATTGAGAGATTGCTAAGAAGATCAATTGTGAGTAATGTCTAAGTTAGTGTTGGGAGTTGGCTAACTAGGGACAGTCAGCTTAGGGTCAACAGTGGTTAGTTAGTGTCAGCTCAATGTCAAGATAAGCTAGTTGAAAGTGTAGAAGGGTAGAAATAATACTTTTGGGATGAGAGGAATTCATTTAGGGTCAAATCTAATAGCCAGAAGTCTATTAGAGAGTTAGACAGAGTTTTGTGAGGTAGAGGATGTCAAACAGGGTCAACTAGAGGTCAGTTGATGTTAGATAAGGGATTGTAGTGCTGAATCATTGTGGGATCTATGGTGTTTGGGGGTTTTTAAGTGTCAGAGGAAAAAAAAGTGGAAATTTTTGAAGTCAATTGAGTCAGGGCTAAATCAGTATTATAGGGGTGTTGACCCCTCCTTTGAGTCCTCCTCCACTAACCCCTCCTCCTCTGATCCCTCCTTTGACTCCTCCCCTCCTTTGACTGCTCTAAATTGTTGAGATATCGAGCTCATCTAGTGAGGTGGTGGACACTGAGATGACCCGCCTGGGGGATAGGCCCCACACTTACACCACTAGCATGGTTGGTGAGATCATGGGTGATATGCGGCCAGTGGGATGACAGGCTGTGTGACAGCCATTCTAGAGACTGGCATAGTTATAGTGCCAGCTCATTTAGTTGGGTTCACACTATAGAGAACCCTAGTATGTATTTGGTTGAGTACCTTTCATATGGTGTGTACTCTTATCTTTGTATATGGTGTGTTGAAGGTTGTGTGAAGAAGAAGAAGATTTTCAACCTCTTACCTTGTGTGTTCTCTTTTAGGGTTTTGTGAGTGTGTGTGCTTGCAAGAGCTCAAGCTCTCTTCTCCCCTGCATCTTTTCATGGTATCAGAGCCAAGTTGATGCTAAGGGCTGAGCTGCAACAAGCAAGAGAAACACAGGAAGCGGTACGAGGGTAAGAGCTTCATCTACTCTTCCCTATTTGTGTTGGCGACTACACCCTGTCGAGAGCTCTATGGGAGGCACCGACAAATAATCTCTGATTGAGGAGCTTTCTTCGCGGGAGTAAAGCTATAGGGAAACTATATTGTCTTATCAGACGCTATTTTTGGGACCGAAAACACGCTTTGGGTGCGTTATGACCTCCATTTTTCAGAAAGCAGACGATTTCGAGCACTGCGGGTAAGTCATGGATTCTCTGGAGAACTCTGTTTTAAGAACTGCAGGAAGACAGATTGGTTGTGTAGACATTGTGTGTGCTGCAAAAGGAGATCAACAGTTTTTTGCCATTGGGTGTATGTATGCACATTGAGGTCACTGGTTGTGACATTTGAGTGTAGTATAGTACTGCTGCAGAAAATACAATAGTTTGTGTAGGACAAACCAGAGTGCTGTTTCTGGTAAATTTGTGTGTCTGGCAAGATGTCAAATGATGGCATAAACCAGATTATTGTTGAGAAGCTTGATAAGAACAACTTCCATGCTTGGAGATTCAGGTTGATAAATTTCCTGATGGGAAAGGGTTACTGGGACTATATAGAAGGTGAGCAGCATGAAGAGGCACTAGAGATACCGGAGATCAATCCGACTATTGCAGATGTGAAAGAGTTCAAGGATTGGAACCAAGGAGCCAGAAAAGTTATGTATTAGCTCTCTATCAGTATATAGGACACCATGAGTGATTGGGCACATACAGGATGCCAAGTCCCCCAAGGAGGCGTTGGACACCTTGGTAAAACTCTATGAAACGAATACCAAGGCACGAAAGATACAGTTGAAGAATGAACTTAGATGATGATGATAAGGTGGAAGTCTGTCTACGTGGTCTCGAGCCACAATACAAGGCGTTTAAGATGTCTATTATTCAGACTCGGGAAAACATTCCCAATTTCACAGATTTGGTGTCTATGTTGATTATAGAAGAGAAGAGCTTGGGTGTGAAGACCAACAGTCTTCACAAAACAAAAACAATTCAGAGCAACAGACCTTTTACAGAAGTTCAGGAAGAGGACAAGGTAGAGGAGGCCATGGACGCGGCGAAGGAGGTGGCCGAACAGGTAATCAGAATTATGGCCGAACAGGTAATCAGAATTATGGCCAGTAGCAGCAACAACAACAGTCCCAGAATTCACAACAACAACAACACGTAGGTGGAAGAGGCCAATTCAGAGGCAGGGGGAGTCAAAGAGGTCGTGGAAATTGGCAAAGTCAGTATAATGATACACGTGGATGCTTTTATTGTGGTGGTAAGCCTAGACATGTGCAGGGCAGATTGTTATAAGAAGCAGGCTCAAATGCAAAATGGGAAATTGTAGCAAAACAACTATGCATCCTCGAGTAGAAACAATGAGGATAATGAAAGGTTGTTTGTTATGTAGCATGTTGTTAATGCCATGTCTGAAAATGTTGAAGCAGCACATAAAGATGATGTATGGTACGTTGATTCAGGTGGTTCGAACCACATGGCAAGTCATGGGGAGTGGTTCAAGGAGATGAAAAACCTTGAAAGACCAGGTTTTGTGGAAACAAGGGATGACACTGCTCATCCAATTGCCCATGTTGGAGATGTGCCATTGTCTATGCAGGATGGCAAAGTGAAGTACCTTGCAGATGTACTTCATGTTCCGAACATAATAAAGAATCTGGTTTCAGTTGGCCAGATGATTGAGCAAGGTTTGCAGGTTCGGTTTAACCCTGATGGTTATGTTGAAGACTTTAAAGACAAGTGCAGGTTAGTTGCAAAAGGCAACAGAGTGGGTAGAATATTTACATTAAATATAAACATGCCTGAAGTGAGTGCTCCGATGTTTGCAAATGGTTTAGGAATTTTTGCAGACATAGACATTTGGCATAAAAGAATTGGACATGTGAATGTGCAAAGAATGAAGTCTATGTAGACTAAAGGAATTGTGATAGGACTACCAAAGTTTAAAGTTGAAGGTATGCAGAAAATATGTGAAGCATGCCAATTTGGAAAGCAAACAAAGCATGTATTTCCACGTAACAGAAATGTGAGCAGAAATGCACTAGATGTTGTGCATTCAGATGTATAGGGTCCTACTACGAAGACCATGTCTATGGGGCTGCAGGTATTATGTAACATTTATTGATGACCACACAAGGAAAGTGTGGGAATACTTCATGAAGGAGAAGAGTGAGGTGTTCACTCATTTTCAGAATTTCAGAGTTATGGTTGAAAAGCAAACAGGGAAATATGTAAAGTGCCTAAGGTCAAATGGAGGGGGAGAGTACTTCTCCAATGAGTTCTATGAATTTTTGAAGAAGAATGGCATTCGGAGACAGTTTACATAACTTCCATAATTGGAGGTTCAGGTTGATGAATTTCCTGATGGGAAAAGGCTATTGGGACTACATAGAAGGTGAGCATGAAGAGGCCACTCCGCAACGAAATGGAGTTGCTGAGTGGAAAAACAAGCACATTACTAAGATTGCGCGAGCATTGATGGAAGAGAAGAATATGCCGCATAGCTATTGGGCTGAGGCTGTTTCTACAACAGTTTACTGAAAAGATGCAGGGGGAAGAGAGCTTGAGCTCTTGCAAGCACACACACACACTCACAAACCCTAATAGAGAACACACAATGTGAGAGGCTGAAAATCTTCTCCTTCTTCACTCAACACTCAACACACCATATACAAGAATAAGAGTACACATAATATGAAAGGTACTCAACTAATACATACACGGGTTCTCTATAGTGTGAACCCGACTAAATGAGCTGGCGTTATAACTATGCCAGTCTCTAGAATGGCTGTCACACAGCCTGTCATCCCACTGGCCGCATATCACCCAAGATCTCACCAACCATGCCAGTGGTGTAAGTGTGGCGCCTATCCCCCAAGCGGGTCATCAGTGTTCACCGCCTCACTAGACGAGCTCGATATCTCAACACTCCCCCTCGAGCTCAACTCCATCTCATGTACACCAAGCAAAGCCCTCAATCTATGGAGCTTCTCTGTACCCAATGCTTTGGTGAAGATGTCCGCTACCTGATCCTCTGTGCTGACATAAACAAGGTCAAGATCTCCTGCCAAGACCTTCTCTCTGACGAAGTGGTAGTGGACCTCTATGTGCTTCGTACGAGCATGAAAGACTGGGTTCTTGGCCAACTGTATACTGCTAATGTTGTCACAGAAAATGATAACTTGTCTATCCACATTGATAGACCCAAATCTGCAAGTAGTTTTCTCAACCAAGCTACCTCACATGCTGCCATAGCAGCTCCTCTGTACTCGGCCTCTATACTGGATAGAGCAACTGTAGGCTGCTTCTTGCTGCTCCAAGTCACAGCAGCACTCCCCAAAGAAAACATGAATCCACTGGTAGATCTTCTATCTGAGATACTACCAGCCCAATCAGCATCTGTGTACCCATGTACACATATCTCTGTCCTAGTATCATAGAATAGTCCACAATGCAAAGTAGACCTCACATACCTCAGTATGCGTCTCACTGCATCCAAATGCGGTTTTCGTGGAACCTGCATAAACTGACTCACCAACCCAACAACATACCTCAAATCTGGTCTGGTGATCGTCATGTAGATCAAACTTCCTACCATGCGCCTGTACATAGTAGGATCCTCCAAGATCTCTCCTAAATCTGCACTCAACTTGCCATTCCGATCCAATGGCACAGAAATAGGCTTACAGCCTGTCATACCATACTTGGACAACATGTCCAAGCCATAATGTCTCTATAGTAATCCAATACCATGTGGTGATCTAATCACCTCAATGCCCAAGAAATATCTGAGCTCCCCCAGATCCTTCATCTCGAACTTCTGTCTAAGCAAGATCTTTACATCAAAGATCTCTGCATCATGGTCCCCCGTAATGATCAAGTCATCTACATAGATGACAACAAGCACAACTCCTCTATCACCATGTCTCACATACAATGAGAAATCTGCATTGGCTACATGAAAGCCAATAGTGACAAGATATTCAGAAATCTTGTCAGACCATGCTCTTGGTGCTTGCTTTAAGCCATGCAAGGCTTTCTTCAACCTGCAAACATGCTCGGGGTGACCCACATCCTCATAACCAGGTGGCTGCAACATATACACCTCTTCTTGCAAATCCCCATGCAAGAATGCATTCTTTACATCCATTTGATGTAAAGACCATTGCTTTGATGCAGCCACTGCTACAACTCTCACCGTTGCCATCTTGGCAACTGGGCTGAAAGTTTCCTCATAATCAATCCCATATGTTTGCGCATATCCTTTGGCTACCAATCTAGCCTTGTACCTGTTTATGCTTCCATCACTGTTATGTTTAACTTTGTACACCCACTTGCATCCAATGGCTTTCTTGCCTTCAGGCAATTGCACTAAATCCTAGGTTTCATTTCTATATAGTGCATCCATCTCCTCATCCATAGCTTTCTCCCAATACACATTTCCAACGGACTCTACAACCTGCACAACCTTTGCCATATATGCATAGTGATGTGCCACATAACCATCATACGTAAATCTCTGCATAGGGTTCTTCACTCTCCCTGATCTTCGTAGCTTTTCATTCATGGCTTCCATAGCCTTCTTTACACCAGGTGTTCTCATAGCTGGGATCCCAAGCTCCTCATCAAGGCTCATATCTGAGCCACTAGACTCTCCATCAACATGAGAATGCCCTGCAAAAATGTCAGGCATACCAAGGGGCTCAACCACTTTCTCTTTTCCTTTACGTGATGTACTAATCACATTTGCAGGACTGGTATTATGATGCAGCCTGCCACTCCATGGTCTATCAATAGACCCACTAGATGGGACTCTCCTGGTCCACTCAAAGACTGTGATTGCTGACCTGCATTCTGTGCAACCACACTTCCACTCACATCAGTCCCAACAGCTTCTTTTTCAGTAGCATACCAGCTACTCATCTCATCAAAGACAACATCCCTGCTTACCCTCAACTCACGTGTAGCAAGGTTATAACACCTGTATCCCTTTTGCTCAAGGGAGTATCCAATAAACACACATTTTTCAGCTTTTGGATCCAGCTTAGTTCTCAGGTCATCTGGCACATGCACATATGCAATGCATCTAAAGACTTTTAGATGAGACAAATCTGGTTTTCTGCCGGTAAACCTCTCCTCTGGAGTTACATCATGTATGGCTGCAGTTGGAGTCCTATTCATGATGTATACTGCTGTAGAAACAGCCTCAGCCCAATAGCTATGCGGCATATTCTTCTCTTCCATCAATACTCGCGCAATCTCAGCAATGTGCCTGTTTTTCCGCTCAGCAACTCCATTTTGCTGCGGAGTGTATCTGCATGTAAACTGTCTCCGAATACCATTCTTCTTCAAAAATTCAGAGAACTCATTGGAGAAGTACTCTCCCCCTCCATCTGACCTTAGGCACTTTACATATTTCCCTGTTTGCTTTTCAACCAAAACTCTGAAATTCTGAAAGTGAGTGAACACCTCACTCTTCTCCTTCATGAAATATACCCACACTTTCCTTGTGTGATCATCAATAAAAGTCACATAGTACTTGCAGCCTCCCATAGATATGGTCTTCGTAGGACCCTATACATCTGAATGCACAACATCTAGTGCATTTCTGCTCACATATGTGTTACGTGGAAACACATGCTTTGTTTGCTTCCCGAATTGGCATGCTTCACATATTTTCTGCATACCTTCCACTTTAAATTTTGGCAGCCCTGTCACAATTCCTTTTGTCTGCATAGACTTCAGTCTCTGCACATTTACATGTCCAATCCTTTTATGCCAAATGTCTGTGTCTGCAACAATTCCTGAACCATTCGCAAACATCACAGCACTCATTTCAGGCATGTCTACATTCAACATAAACATTCTGCCCACTCTGTTGCCTTAGATGGTCTTTGCATGTTTATACTTCCTTGTGGTCATGCTTATCATATTTATTTTTTTGCTCACCTTGCCTACAAGCAAAGAGATTTGCATGGCTATGGGATGCACGCAAATGATCTCGCCTGCTACAATGTCTTTGGTGATGCTTGGCCACATTGATGCCCCCGGTTATGCAAGGGAGTCACGAAACACAGTACCCTCCATGCTTCCAAACACTACTGCCAAATCGTGCTTTTCCCACGATACGTTACTGGTTTTTTTTGTGTACCTTTTTGTAAGGTGGGTGAGGGTAAGATGCATATGGATAAATGGTACCACCTAGAGTTGTCATTTGTAGCATGGCAGCTGATTCTGGTGTAGCAAGGTAGCTATCTTATGCTGCTTGGGAGCTACATTGATGGGCTGGTAGCTAGATTGTGAGCCTAGAAGCTGCCACAAATAAGAGTACATGTACAGGTCTATTCCTTTAGTGAATATAACTGCTTATTTGGTAGTTGTGAGTGCCTACCTAGATTGGTAGATACCAGTGTGGCTGGTAGCTTTTACTTTGAAGACTAGTATTAACCCTTGGAAACCTGATAGCTACCTATTAGCTAGTTTTAAAGCCTGTCATCCACCTTTAAGAGCCTAATAGCTACCCTGGGAAGCTTGGTATTTTCTTGGTACCTACCCTTGAAGCTTGTCAGCTATCCTTAATAGCCTAAGAGCTACCCCATTGAAGCCTGGTATCTACCCTTTAAATCCTGGTAGCTACCAAGACTTTGCTGCCAGCTACTAAGGCAAGGCTACAAGCTTTGAAACTACCAAGTAGAGCCTAGAAGCTACCAAGGCAAGCCTGAAAGCTTTCAAGTACAGCATGGAAGCTACCAAGGGAATCTTGGTAGCTACCAATAGTCATGGTAGCCACCAATAGAGTCCTGGTAGCTCCCAATGTAGTCATGGAAATTACCCTTTCATGCCTAGTAGCTACACTTTAAAGATTGCTATTAACCCTTGGAAGCCTGGTGGCTATCTGGTAAGCCTATTAGCTACCCTTATAAGCTTGAAATCTTGGTAGTTACTTGGTAGCTACCTATAAAATCTTGAGAGCTACTCCATTGAAGCCTAGTGGCTACCTGGTATCAACCCTTAAAAGCCTCACAACAACTACCCTTGGAAACCTAGTAGCTACCTATGAACCTTGTAACTACCAAGACATTGACTACTAAGATGATCTTGAAAGCGTTGAATGAAAGCATGGAAATGACCAAGTAAGGCATGGAAGCTACCAAGGCAAGCCTGAAAGTAACAAGGCAAGCCTGAAAGCTTTCAAGGATAGCATGGAATCTACTAAGGGAATCTAGTAGCTGCTGCCAATAGAGTCATGGTAGCCACCACTATAGTCCTGGTAGCTAGTAGTGTAGTTAGTTAGGAATTTACCCTTTGATGCCTGATAGGTAGGTACCCTTTGAAGATTGATATTAACCCTTAGATTCCTGGTAGCTACCTGGTAGCTACCTAGAAAGGCTATCAGATACCCTTAAAAGCCTGATAGCTACCCTTTGAAGCCTGATATAGCTACTCTTTGAAGACTGGTGTTAACCCTTGAAACCTGAAAAGATGCAGGGGGGAAGAGAGCTTGAGCTCTTGCAAGAACACACACACACTCACAAAACCCTAATAGAGAACACACAAGGTGAGAGGCTAAAAGTCTTCTTCTTCACTCAACACTCAACACACCATATACAAGATAAGAGTACACATAATATGAAAGGTACTCAACCAATACATACACGGGTTCTCTATCGTGTGAACCCAACTAAATGAGCTGGCGTTATAACTATGACAGTCTCTAGAATGGCTGTCACACAGCCTGTCATCCCACTGGCCGCATATCACCCAAGATCTCACCAACCATGCCAGTGGTGTAAGTGTGGGGCCGCCTCACTAGACGAGATCGATATCTCAACACTCCCCCTCGAGCTCAACTCCATCTCATGTACACCAAGCAAAGCCCTGAATCTGTGGAGCTTCTTTGTACCCAATGCTTTTGTGAAGATGTCCGCTACCTGATCCTCTGTGCTGACATAAACAAGGTCAAGATCTCCTGCCAAGACCTTCTCTCTGACGAAGTGGTAGTGGACCTCTATGTGCTTCGTACGAGCATGAAAGACTGGGTTCCTGGCCAACTGTATACTGCTAATGTTGTCACAAAAAATGATAACTTGTCTATCCACATTGATAGACCCAAATCTGCAAGTAGTTTTCTCAACCAAGCTACCTCACATGCTGCCATAGCAGCTCCTCTGTACTCGGCCTCTCTACTGGATAGAGCAACTGTAGGCTGCTTCTTGCTGCTCCAAGTCACAGCAGCACTCCCCAAAGAAAACATGAATCCACTGGTAGATCTTCTATCTGAGATACTACCAGCCCAATCAGCATCTGTGTACCCATGTACACATATCTCTGTCCTAGTCTCATAGAATAGTCCACAATGCAAAGTAGACCTCACATACCTCAGTATGCGTCTCACTGCATCCAAATGCGGTTTTCGTGGAACCTGCATAAATTGACTCACCAACCCAACAGCATAGCTCAAATCTGGTCTTGTGATCGTCATGTAGATCAAGCTTCCTACTATGCGCCTATACATAGTAGGATCCTCTACTGAATCTGCACTCAACTTGCCATTCTGATCCAATGGCACGGAAATAGGCTTACAGCCTGTCATACCATACTTGGACAACATGTCCAAGCCATACTGTCTCTACAGTAATCCAATACCATGTGGTGATCTAATCACCTCAATGCCCAAGAAATATCTGAGCTCCCCCAGATCCTTCATCTCAAACTTCTGTCTAAGCAAGATCTTTACATTAAAGTTCTCTCCATCATGGTCCCCCGTAATGATCAAGTCATCTACATAGATGACAACAAGCACAACTCCTCTATCACCATGTCTCACATATAGCGAGAAATCTGTATTGGCTACATGAAAGCCAATAGTGACAAGATATTCAGAAATCTTGTCAGACCATGCTCTTGGTGCTTGTTTTAAGCCATACAAGGCTTTCTTCAACCTGCAAACATGCTTGGGGTGACCCACATCCTCATAACCAGCAGGTGGCTGCAACATATACACCTCTTCTTGCAAATCCCCATGCAAGAATGCATTCTTTACATCCATCTGATGTAAAGACCATTGCTTTGACGCAGCCACTGCTATCACAACTCTCACTATTGCCATCTTGGCAACTGGGCTGAAAGTTTCCTCATAATCAATGCCATATGTCTGCGCATATCCTTTGGCTACCAATCTAGCCTTGTACCTGTTTATGCTTCCATCATTGTTATGTTTAATTTTATACACCCACGTGCATCCAATGGCTTTCTTGCCTTCAGGCAATTGCACTAAATCCCAAGTCTCATTTCCATATAGTGCATTCATCTCCTCATCCATAGCTTTCTCCCAATACCCATTTCCAACAGCCTCATCAATGCATGTGGGCTCAACAACCTGCACAACCTTTGCCATATATGCATAGTGATGTGCCACATAACCATCATAGGTAAATCTCCAAAAATCGATCATGAAATCGAGGTGATCCTTGGAGCTCAACCCGTCTCAAAAACGCCCTATAAAATGTCCCTTCCTAAAGCCATTGAACTTAAGGAGCAACTTTCCCAACTCATTGAGCAAGGATTTGTATGCCCCAGTAGCTCTCCTTGGGGGGCACCTATTCTTTTCCAAAAAAAGAAGGACGAAACTCTCCGCCTCTACATAGATTATCGAGCACTAAATCAAGTCACTATCAAGAATAAGTATCCTATCCCTCGCATCGACGAACTTCTTGACAGGCTTTATGCGGCCAAAGTCTTCTCAAAAATAGATTTAAGGTCTGGTTACTATCAGATCAAAGTCAAGGAAGCAGATATACCCAAGACAGCCTTCAATACCCTCGTTATGGCCACTATAAGTTTACTGTAATGTCATTCGGGTTAACCAATGCTCCTGCAACCTTCAACCACCTAATGTAAGATATATTCCGTCCTTACTTGGATGAATTTGTGCTTGTCTTTTTTTATAACATCTTGATCTACTCCAAATCAATGGAAGAGCATGAGGAGCATGTACGTAGAGTTCTACAATTGTTGCACAGACACAAACTCTATGCCAAGAAGAGCAAATGTACCTTCTTTACTCATTAAATTGAGTGTCTTGGGTTCATCGTCTTAAAGATGGCATTTCAGTAGACCCTGCCAAGGTCAAAGATATTCTGGAGTGGCCACCCCCTAAATGAGTTTGTAAAGTTTGTGGGTTTTTGGGAATCACGGGATGGTATAGGATTTTTATCAAAGATTATGCCTTGGTAGCTGCACCTTTGACGGAGCTTCTTAAGAAGGATTGCAAAATAGTGTGGCTTCCAATCCATCAAAACAGTTTTGATCAGCTCAAGGTCATTATTACTTCTGTCCCAGACGTGAAACTTCTTGATTTCACCAAACAAGGAATTTGAAGTGGTTTACTGATGCTAGTAGTCTAGCACTTGGTGGTGTCTTAGGCCAAGAAGGAAGACTAGTCACTTATACTTCCCCCTGCAAGCTGAAGCAATATGAAGCAAATTATGCCACCCATGATTTGGAACTCTTAGCAGTTGTTCATTGCCTCAAATTATGGAGACATTATCTCTTGGGGGCAGATTCGAGCTTGTAACTGAAATAAAAGTCTGAAGTGGATGTTCACCCAGCCTAACCTCAACGTGCGGCAAAGGAGATGGATTGAAATTCTACAAGAATATGACTTCGACATCAAATTTTTCCCTGGGAAAGATAATGTGGTAGCAGATGCACTTAGCCACAAATCTTTCTTGAGTGGAATTTCAATGCCAAATAATCCCATACTGGTCAAGGTGGAAGAAGTCTCATCTCATGATCCAGATTATCAAAGGATGATGAAGTTAGTAGAAGAAGGGGGAAATTCAAAGAAAGAGAAGAATCTAATCAAGGGATACTCCACTCATGAAGGAAGCCTCTACTTCAATCACAGGCTATGTATCCCTAAGGATCCTGCTTTAAAGAAACTAATACTCCATGAAGCTCATGATAGTCCTATTTTGCAGGACACCCAGGCTATGCAAAAACATTAAATGCCATAAGAAGGAGCTTTCATTGGGCAGGCTTGAAAAATGATGTCCTTCGATTCTTGAAGCAATGTCTCTCATGCTAAAGGATCAAAGCTGAAAGGGTCAAGATGCCTGGGAAACTTCAACGCGGATATTCCCCAAATGAAGTGGGAGTGCATTAGTATGGATTTTGTCACAAGTCTCCCCACTGTTCAAGGAGGATATGACTCCATTCTAGTAGTAGTGGACTTACTTACCAAAGTAGCTCACCTTATACCAATGAAGAAGACCTTCAAAGCTTATGATGTTGCTCGAATATTCATCAAGCAAGTCCTCAAACTTCATGGTCTCCCAAAAAGGATAGTAAGTGACCGGGCATCTGACTTCACTTCAAAGTTTTGGCAGTCCTTATTTCAAGCCCTGGGAACTCAACTTTGCTTTAGTAGCACAACTTATCATCCAGAGATCGATGGCCAAACTGAGAGAGTCAATCAAGTAATTGAAGACATTCTCAGAGCATATTGTGGATAGGAACCAAGAAGTTGGAATCAATACCTTCCTCTAGTAGAATTTGCCTACAATGGATCTTATCATCATCAGAGCATAGGAATGTCACCATTCAAAGCACTCTATGGGCAAGAATGCTTGTCTCCTCTAAATTTCTCTGATCTGACCATAAGAGCTGAGGCATCCAGGAAAATGCTCGAAGAGATGGAGGAACAAACCAAGGCAATCCAAAAGGATATTCAAGCTGCCCAAGATCGACAAAAGCATTATGCTGACACCAAGAGGTCTGAAAGGATCTTCAAGGAAGGAGACAGAGTTCTTCTATGAGTGCGACCCAAAAGAAGTTCTCTATCGCTTGGAAAATATAAGAAGCTCAGCCCTAGGTATTGTGGTCCCTATACAGTTATCAAGTGTCTAGGTAAAAGTGCTTATAAACTCCAAATCCCTGCCATATCAAAGTCCACAATGTATTTCATGTAAGCCACACCCTATTCACTTGTATATTTCAACACCTCCCCTCAACTGAATACTCCTAGCACACCTGAACCCTATACCAAGTTTCCCTCTTACTTGATAGTCTGCGACCAGTGCCTAGCACACCTCCCCTCAAGTGAACAATCTTAGCACACCTGGACCCTATACCAAGTTTCTCTCTTACTTGATAGTCCGCGACCAGTGCCTCAAGTCCCTAAACTCATAGTCCTTGACACTCTCTGTCTCTATGTGTCCAAGGCTACTACAAGTGCCCGTGACCTTGACTAAAGTGCTCACACATGCATCTACCACATGGCCTACATCATCGGTGGCTCAGAGGTGGTTTTATTTTGTTGGGGCAGGTTACATTGGGTTGTGAGGTTTCTCTCTCTCTTTCTCTCTCTGAGATTTTCACATGGCTCCTCACTCTTTGGAGCTTCACATCTTCTCTTGTCTTCAGTCTTCTTGTCTTGGTAGCTTCTCTTCACGCGTCCATGTCTTCCTCTTCTTTCACGCTTCTTGCTATGGCAGCTTCTCTTCTCGTGTCCATGTCTTCCTTCAATGCTTCCTCTAGCTTTTCTTCTTGGTGTGGATCTTCCTCTTGGAAAGAGATGTTCTTCTTCTTTCATGGCTAGGGCCATGAAAGAAGAAGAACATGTCTTCCTCTTTTTTCACGCTTCTTGCTATGGCAGCTTCTCTTCTCGTGTCCATGTCTTCCTTCAATGCTTCCTCTAGCTTTTCTTCTTGGTGTGGATCTTCCTCTTGGAAAGAGATGTTCTTCTTCTTTCATGGCTAGGGCCATGAGCTTGTCCATCAGTTCTTCTTGCTCCATGTGAGCAACATGTTTAAATGTTTTGTTGACAGTTCTTTTGGGCTTTTGATGTTTATCTTGTATCATTATGCAATGCAAACCCAAATCTATGTGGGAGGTCTTACCTCTTGCCTTATTCTGGACAAGGGTAGTGTCTGATCCCATTTTTACACTGATGTAATGTGCCCAATACGTAATGCATATAGCATTCATTCTTATGCACATTCCCAAATGCAACTCTGGCTGTGAATAATCTTAAATTTGAGTGTGATTTGCAGGCATTAACCAAGGGTGCAATGCAAAATGATGATTACCACAAATTTATCAGCATAATTTTACCAGAAATTACATTAAATCAAGGGTAACCAATTTGTACGGAATGGTTGGAGTATCAAACCATCTCCGAATTGCAATCTTAAGTTATAGAGATCTGTATCAGATACCTAATGATTAATTTGAACCCTCAGTTGCACCAAAATATAGTGATTAGCACTGATTAATCACTGATTAGCAAATTAATCCTCTATTTTGTGTGCAGAAAACAGAGTATGTGGGGAGCCCAGATTTGAGGCCTTAGAGTTCAAATGAGCTCAAATCCTTTCAAGGCCATCAATAATAATTAGTCTAGTAGAGGATTAAGCCAAGAAACACAAGATTTGACCAAACATTGAATCTTTAATCTCCGTTTTACCAAAGTCACCTGCAGATTTGATGAAGAGCTTGGATCTCACTGTAAACTTGATCAAATCAAATTCTGACTTCACCAGCTTGTAGAGTATGAGCGAACTTCTCTTCCATGGCTTCTTCCTAATTCTTATGCCCTAGGGCCTCCTCAAAGCATGTGAGCTCTCTTCTTGCACCACTTTAACCATGTATGTATAGTGATGGGCTACTGCATACCCATCATAAGTCAATCTTTGAATAGGGTATCTTACCCTTTTAGACTTGCGTACTCCTAGATCACTACAAGGTGTCTTTAAGAATGATTTTACCTTCTGTACACCACGTATGACAACTGATAGAATCCCAAACTCTTCATCAAGGCTCTACTCTAAGCCACTATCTCCATCGACATATGAATGCTCTGTAGAAATGTTAGGCATAACAAAGGACTTATCCACCTGTTCTTTTCTCTTATGTGACACATTTTCTACACTTGCAAAACTACCATTCTACACTTGCAGAACTACCACTTTGTCTTAACCTCCCAACCCATGATCTATTAACAGATCCAGTGCTAGGAACTCTTCTAGTTCACACAAAACCTATGATTGCTGCTTTACATTTTGGGTAGCCACCATTTTCTACACATCAGTGCCAATAATAGAGTCTTTAGTAGGTGTATACCATCTACACATCTCTTCAAACATAACATCCCTGCTCACCCTTATCTCATGTGTGACCGGTTATAGCATCTATATCCCTTTTTCTCAAGGAAATAACCCAATAAAGATGCATTTTCAGCCTTTGGATCTATCTTACTTCTCATTTCATCTGAAATATGCACATATGCAATACATCCAAACACTTTCATGTTTCTTGAATCTAGTTTTCTACTATAGGGAACCTCTGTTTGGGTGTCATACCATGAATTGTTGTAGTGGGGCTCCTGTTCATATAATGAAAATTGTAGTATGAAATGCTTTAGCCCAAAAGTAATAGCCCAAAATTAATGAGGCATACCTTTCTCACTTATCAATGCACCTGCAACCTCTGTAATGTGCTTGTTTTTCCTTCTTGTAACCCCATTTTTCTCCGAGGCATATCTATATATGAATTTCCTCTTAATGACATGCTTCCTCAAGTAATCAAACTTGTCAGAGAAATATTATCCTCCTCATCAGACCTTAGGCACTTAATGCACCACAACCTATTTCCTTCTCAATCATGGCTCCTGAAATTCTAGAAGTGAGTAGACATCTTACTTTTCTCCTTCATGACGTAGACCCACACTTTCCTTGTGTGATCATCAATGAAGGTCACAAAAAAGTGGCATGATGCGACCTTGGTAGGCCCCCGTACTTCTGTATGCATAACATCCAATGCTTTTATGCTTACATTTCTGTCATGAGGAAATTCTTTCTTTACTTGGTTTCCAAATTGGCATGCTTCACATACCTTATGCTTTTATGCTTACAATTTTGTCATGATGAAATTCCTGCTTTACTTGCTTTCCAAATTGGCATGCTTCACATACCTTATTCATAAAAAGAGAGAGGAAATAAACACAAGGGTAGAGAGACAAACCCTAATTAGCTCTCATTATCTCAAACCATCAACATCTACATGATAGAGAATCTCCATAGCTTTCCTTCATTGCACACCACAAAACATAATACACTAACTAGTGATAAGTTCACACTGAAAATAATCTAAGTCTAATGTCCACACACTTGGACAGCTAGACATGGCCATTATTGTCCACACACACACACACACTACTAGACTGGTGTCCACATTCTACCACTATCCACCAGATCCTGATGAGCTTGCAGTCTCAACACTTCCCCTCAAGCTCACCATATCCATCTCATGTATTCCAAGCTTGTCTTTGAAGTACTCAAACTTCTCTTTACCAAGTGGTTTGGTAAAGATATCTACAACCTGCTCTTTAGTCACATATGTCAACTCTATCTGTCCATCCAACACTTTCTCCTTGATGAAGTGATAATGGAACTCAATGTGTTTTGTCCTCGCATGATAGACCAGATTGCTTGCCAACTGTATACTGCTTATGTTGTTTTAATGTATGACATCACATTGCTATCCCAAATCTTCGAGTAGATTTTTCTGCCATACCACCTCACATGTAGCCATAGCTGCTCCTCTATACTCTACCTCCGTGCTAGATAGAGCAACTATGAGTTGCTTTTTGCTACTCCAACTCACATGCACTTCCCAATGTGAAAGCATAGCCAGTATTAGATCTTCTATCATAAAAACTACCTGCCCAATCCACATATGTATATTCATGAACATCCATAGCTTTCCCATATTCATAAAGGAGTCCATAATGTTTTGTAGCTTTCACATATCTCAAGATTATTCTCACTGCATCTAAATGTGGTTTCCTTGGACTTTGCATAAACTGAATTTCAATCCCAACTGCATAGCATAGATCCGATCTAGTGATAGTCATGTATATCAAACTACCAACAACCATATTTCTATACATTGTCACATACTCAATCTCTTCACCACAATCAACCTTTAGCTTTACATTTTTTCCCAATGGTGTACTCATTGTCTTACAACCTATCATTCCATACTTTGCCAGCATGTTTAATGCATATTATCTTTCAACCAACCAAATCCCTTTCTTTGTTTTTACCACTTAAATGCTAAGAAAGTTTCTCAATTCTCCTACGTCTTTCATATCAAATTGACCACATAGTGAAGCTTTCACATCATCAATATCCTTGCTTAAATCACCTGTCACATGATCAAGTCATCTACATAGATGACAATCACCACAATATCATGTGCTGTCTTCTTTGCATATAGTGATGAATCTGATGTTCCCACATGAAAACCAATGCTAATGAGATACCTGCTTATCTTGTCTGTCCAAGCATGTGGTGCTTGCTTCAATCTATAGAAGGCCTTCTTCAAATTACATACATGTGTAGGATATTTGGGATGCACATAACCTTATGACTGCTCCATGAACACTTCTTCTTGTGATTCACCATTTAGAAATGCATTCTTTATATCCATTGATGCATTTCCCAACCATTTGACATAGCCAATGCAATCATAGGTCTCATTGTTCCCATCTTAGCCATGGGGCTGAATGTCTCATTATAATCCAAACCGTGTGTCTGTGCATGTCCCTTTGCAACCAACCTTGCTTTATGCCTTTCTATTGATCCATCCGACTTGCATTTCACTTTATACACCCATTTGAAACCAATGACATTCTTCCCATTTGGTAATGCAACCAAATCCCTTTTATTATTGTGTACTAAGGCATCCATTTATTCATCCATTGCTTCTCCCATACATTCTTTCCAATAGCTTCTCCAAAACATGATGGTTCCACATGCTTTATCATTGATGTCATGTATGCATAATGCATTGCATACCCATTATATGTTAATCTCTCTACTAGATACCTAATCGTTTGTGTTCTCAAAACCTGTGGATAACTTTGTACACCCTGTGCTCTAGCATGTGGAGGAAAATATCTCTCTTGCTTTACACCTAGAGTACGTAAGGCTAGGATGCCAAGTTCTTTATCTAAGCTTTCTGGCTAGATGACTCATTACCTGTTATACCAATTCCTTCAACCTTCTTTTTTCCACTTTCACTTGTGCTAACACTACCATGTCTCAACCTTCTTGAGTATGGACTTACATTATCACTTCCACTCAATGTTTCACTTGGCGCGAATAATGAAATAGTAAATCAGCCATGTTTTCTCATAGTTGTGGGATAGTGCCAAACATTGATATTTGGCATAAAAGCATTAGTCATGTAAACATTTCAAAGATGAAATCTATGCAAACAAAAGGCATTGTTGGTGGTCTACCTAGATTCAAGTATGATGGGAGTACACATGTGTGTGATGCATGCCAATCTAGGAAACAAGCAAGGTTGCCATTTCCCAAGGATAGTCAAATGAGTAGAAGACCACTTGAGGTTGTGCATAGTGATATATGCGCTCCCATGCAAACCCAATCAATAAATGGGAGCAGGTATTATATCACATTTATTAATGATTTCAGCAGGATGACATGGATCTATTTTTTGAAAGAGAAGAGTGAAGCCTTGGGTAAGGTGAAAGAGTTCAAAGCACTTGTGGAGAAGCAATATGGTCATTGGATTAAACATTTGAGGATAGATGGTGGTGGTGAGTACGTCTCACATGCATTTCATGCATGCTTGAGAGAAAATGGCATTAGGAGGTAGCTTACATGTAGGCACACCCCTCAGCAAAATGGAGTTGCTACTAAGAGAAAGAATCATGTGATAGGTGAAGCGGCAAGAGCACTCATAAATTTTTGAATAAGACACCTATAGCTGCCATACATGAGAGTACTCCTAAGATGAGGATGATAGGTTTTAGGCCAAACATTGGGCATCTCAAAGTTTTTGGATGTATTGTCTATGTACATGTGCCAGATGAGAAGAGAAGGAAATTGGACCCAAAGGCTGAGAAGTGCATATTCAATGGTTATGCATAAGATAGAAAGGCTTATAAATGTTACAACCTAGAAACTAAACAAGTGCTCATTTATAGAGATGTGGTGTTTGATGAATTGGCAAGTTGGTACAAAAACAAAGATGATGTCATGGTGGATGACATAGATGCAAATGTGCATGTGAACTTATCTCTAGCCATGTGTCCAAATTTGCCACAATAATGGCACTCAATGTCATGCATATTTTGCTATTGTGGCTGTCATAGACCTCTACCACACGATCCAAACCTCCCTCTAACATGAGGGTAAAAACCTCTACCACCACATGCACCAAATGATGGTTGTGAATCATGTTGTTGTTGTGGTGGCCTATTATGCCAACCACGTCCTCTTGGACTAGCTCTCCCCATGCCTCTAGCACCTCTATGAGTGTAGAATGCTTGGTCCCTTGCATGTCCACTTGTGCTAGATGAGACACCAAGACTAAGTTTCATCTTCTCCACAATAAGCAATGAAATTATCTCATCAAAATCTGGGGAGTCTCCACCTCTAACCCTAATAGAGGTTTCAAATGCTTTGTAATCCTTTCCCAAACCATTCAATGTAATGGAAACCAAGTCATCATCTTCCATGGGAGCACCTGGTCCAATTGAAGTAAGTGCATCAGTACACTCTTTGATCTCCTGCACATAATCATTTATACTCCTATTGTTTTGAACCACACCATGTATCTTTTGCTATATATACATCTTCTTTGGTTGTGTAATCCTATCATACAGCTTCACTAATGCATCCCATGCATCCTTGCGATTATGTGTGTCCTCTTGAATATGGCATAACATGGTATTTGTCACACAAATCAAGAAATAATGCAACATTTTGAAGGCCCTTTTTGCCCAATTCCTATTTGATATAATTTGGGCAGATGTTGCATTCACTCTCGGGGAACCCTTGGCATCGTCTCCTTGCCTGTCAAGTTCCATAGACCTTTACCTTTAAGGAAGTTTGTCATGCGGTACTTCTAAATCTAGAAGTTGTGTCTATTAATCTTTTCCCCAACAATTTTATTTGTACTGTCACTCATTTTGCTATGCATAATGTTCACTGAGTGTTTTAACCAATCAACTCAAACACACATACATACATGTACTTCTTCACCAATGTTGCCTGCACATTCCATAATTTTTATGGGGCGAAAAAATCCAAGACTAAAAACCATTGTTTACATAAGCTGAAAATAACTTAGCACCACTCACAAAATCTAAGAAACACATCTAAAACAGTCCTCCACCTTCCAAAACACTCCAATGAGCTCACACTTTGCATAAAAGTTCACCCAAGTAGCATTTAAGCTTGACTATGTATAAACAGTCCACTGTGCCCTGTTTTGATGGGTTTTATCGAGCCTTCCAATCCTTCAAATCATTGGGAAATTATCAAATCAAGTGTAGACCATATACATTGACATCCATACATCCTCCTTGTTGCATAAAAACATCATCCGAGGTCACCAAGTATCAATTACATGCCAAAAATAGCTCTCTGTTTTGGTTGAGAACTTGTAAACTGTCAAACACCAGCACTAATCCACTTCCAATTCATTTGATATGCATCCAAATATTAGGCCTAGTCATTCATTGTCTTCATGTCAAGTTGCTCTAGCTATGTGTAGGATCAATTTTGATCAAGTGAGTGATTAATTTAATGATTAAACTCCTCTATTTTGCTAATCTCAATTAACAAACTTGTTAATCTTACTTAATCTAGCTTGTTTTGCATCAATGCCTTAAAATGAGTGCTTTTGGGTTCCATCGAAAGGTACATACATATGTGGGGATCAATTGCTAATCATCTTGTGCAAGGTATACCTCCATTTGACCTTGTTTCAATTTTTATTCTCCCATATGGATTTTTGTGCTGATTTTCAGCTTCATTGTAATTGCTTTAAGCACTCCAATGATGGTTGGTTGGCTATGGCAAGTGATTGGGATGAGATAGATAAGTCTAAGCTATACTCTAATCACATCAATGTGCATAAAACGAACCTCCAATGAATCCAATTTCATGCATACATTCTTTGATCTTATGTAGCTCACAAACCAGAATTTTGACCTCTTTGATAATGCATAGATTTGCTTCAAATCTCAAATATTGCAAGTTTTAAAGTTTCTCTTACTCCTCATCCAATTACTAATACATCCATGTTGTCAAATACATCACATACACCTCTTGCTTCCAAGCTTTAATGGAAAGCTCAAATTGTTATCTCTTGCATGGGGTAGCCAAGTCTTGGCTCTAATATTGTTTGAATCGTCTACAATCCGCTCAAGAAGGATAGTACCACTCCCTAATGGACCTTAGCTTTCACATCTACTTGAGTTAGTATGCTCCACAGCTTCTCTTTTCTCCACAAATTCAATGGAAATCTCCAAAAACCAGATTTCTCCCTCTTCTTCACTCACTCACAAAACCCTAATAGAGAGCACCAGGCTCTGATACCATGAAAAGAGAGAGGAGATAGACACAAGGGTAGAGAGGCAAATCCTAATTATCTCTCATTATCTCAAACCATCAACATCTACATGTTAGAGAAGCTCCATAGCTTTCCTTCATTGCACACCACAAAACACAACACACTAACTAGTGATAAGTTCACACTAAAAATAACCTAAGTCTAATTTCCACACACTTGGCCATCTGGACGTGGCCATTATTGTCCACACACACAAACTAGTAGACTGGTGTCCACATGCTACCACTATCCACCTGATCCCGATGAGCTTGCATTCTCAACAATGCATTCCCTCGCGACCTTAAAATTTGGCAAACCTATAACATTTCCACTAGTCTACATAGAGTATAATAGCTCCACATTTACATGTCCAATGCATTTATTCCAAATTTTGATATTTGTAATAATTCCTACACCATGTGAAAACATAGTAGCCTTAACCTCAGGTATACTCTCAACCAAGCTACCTCACATGCTGCCATAACAGCTCCTCTCTGTACTCGGCCTGTGTATTAGATAGGGCAACCATAGGCGGCTTCTTGCTGCTCCAAGTCACAGCAGCACTCCCCAAAGAAAACATGAAGCCACTGGTAGATCTTCTATCTAAGATACTACTAGCCCAATCAGCATCTGTGTACCCATGTACACATATCTCTGTCCCAGTCTCATAGAATCGTCCACAATGCAAAGTAGACCTCACATACCTCAGTATGCGTCTCAATGCATCCAAATGCGGTTTCCGTGGAACCTGCATAAACTGACTCACCAACCCAACAACATAGTTCAAATCTGGTCTGGTGATCGTCATGTAAATCAAGCTTCCTACTATACGTCTATACATAGTAGGATCCTCCAAAATCTCTCCTGAATCTGCACTCAACTTGCCATTCTGATCCAATGGCACAGAAATAGGCTTACAGCCTCTCATACCATACTTGGACAACATGTCCAAGCCATACTGTCTCTGCAGTAATCCAATACCATGTGGTGACCTCTAATCACCTCAATGCCCAAGAAATATCTGAGCTCCCCCAGATCCTTCATCTCGAACTTCTGTCTAAGCAAGATCTTTACATCAAAGATCTCTACATCATGGTCCCCCATAATGATCAAGTCATCTACATAGATGACAACAAGCACAACCCCTCTATCACCATGTCTCACATACAGTGAGAAATTTGCATTGGCTACATGAAAGCCAATAGTGACAAGATATTCTGAAATATTGTCAGACCATGCTCTTGGTGCTTGTTTTAAGCCATACAAGGCTTTCTTCAACCTGCAAACATGCTCGGGGTGACTCACATCCTCATAACCAGGTGGCTGCAACATATACACCTCTTCTTGTAAATCCCCATGCAAGAATGCATTCTTTACATCCATCTAATGTAAAGACCATTGCTTTGACGTAGCCACTGCTATCACAACTCTCACTATTGCCATCTTGGCAACTGGGCTGAAAGTTTCCTCATAATCAATGCCATATGTCTGCGCATATCCTTTGGCTACCAATCTAGCCTTGTACCTATTTATGCTTCCATCACTGTTATGTTTTACTTTGTACACCCACTTGCATCCAATGGCTTTCTTGCCTTCAAGCAATTACACTAAATCCCAAGTTTCATTTCCATATAGTGCATCCATCTCCTCATCCATAGCTTTCTCCCAACACACATTTCCAACAGCCTCATCAATGCATGTGGGCTCTACAACCTGCACAACCTTTGCCATATATGCATAATGATGTGCCACATAACCATCATAGGTAAACCTCTGCACAGGGTTTTTCACTCTCCCAGATCTTCGTAGCTTTTCATTCATGGCTTCCATAGCCTTCTTTACACCAGGTGTTCTCTTAGCTGGGATCCCAAGCTCCTCATCAAGGCTCATATCTGAGCCACTAGACTCTCCATCAACATGAGAATGCCCTGCAGAAATGTCAGGCCAAGGGGCTCAACCACTTTCTCTTTTCCTTTACATGATGTACTAATCACATTTGCAGGACTGGTATTATGACGTAGCCTGCCACTCCATGGTCTATCAACAGACCCACTAGATGAGGACTCTCCTGGTCCACTCAAAGACTGTGATTGCTGACCTGCATTCTGTGCAACTACACTTTCACTCACATCAGCCCCAACAGCTTCTTTTTCAGTAGCATACCAGCTGCTCATCTCATCAAAGACAACATCCCTGCTTACCCTCAACTCACGTATAGCAGGGTTATAACACCTGTATCCCTTTTGCTCAAGGGAATATCCAATAAGCACACATTTTTCAGCTTTTGGATCCAGCTTAGTTCTCAGCTCATCTAGCACATGCACATATGCAATGCATCCAGACACTTTCAGATGAGACAAATTAGGTTTTTTGCCAGTAAACCTCTCCTCTGGAGTTACATCATGTATGGCTGCAGTTGGAGTCCTGTTCATGATGTATACTACTGTAGAAACAGCCTCAGCCCAATAGCTATGCGGCATATTCTTCTCTTCCATCAATGCTCATGCAATCTCAGCAATGTGCCTGTTTTTTTGCTCAGCAACTCCATTTTGCTGCGGAGTGTATCTGCATGTAAACTGTCTCCGAATACCATTCTTCTTCAAAAATTCAGAGAACTCATTGGAGAAGTACTCTCCCCCTCCATCTGACCTTAGGCACTTTACATATTTTCCTGTTTGCTTTTCAACCAAAACTCTGAAATTCTAAAAGTGAGTGAACACCTCACTCTTCTCCTTCATGAAATATACCCACACTTTCCTTGTGTGGTCATCAATGAATGTCACATAATACCTGCAGCCTCCCATAGACATGGTCTTCGTAGGAACCCATACATCTGAATGCACAACATCTAGTGCATTTTTGCTCACATATCTGTTACATGGAAATACATGCTTTGTTTGCTTTCCAAATTGGCATGCTTCACATATTCTCTGCATACCTTCCACTTTAAACTTTGGCAGCCCTGTCACAATTCCTTTAGTCTGCATAGACTTCATTCTCTGCACATTCACATGTCCAATTCTTTTATGCCAAATGTATGTGTCTGCAACAATTCCTGAACCATTTGCAAACATCGCAGCACTCATTTCAAGCATGTCTACATTCAACGTAAAGATTCTGCCCACTCTGTTGCCTTTTGCAACCAACCTGCACTTGTCTTTAAAGTCTTCAACATAACAACCATCAGGGTTAAACCGAACCTGTAAACCCTGCTCAATCATCTAGCCAACTGAAACCAGAGTCTTTGTTATGTTCGGAACGTGAAGTACATCTGTATATAATACAATAGAGCATGAAGAGAACCAACACAAGGAGAAAATTTTTAAAGTTCTATTTCATTCAAGTAGAGATCAGAATATACAATAGAGCATGAAGAGAACCAACACAAGGAGAAAATTTTTAAAGTTCTATTTCATTCAAGTAGAGATCAGAACAAATTCAATGATGCTATGGAAGTGCCAGTTGATTCTACCACAGAAAAGAAGAAAGAATTGTTAGCCTATGGAAGTGCCAATTGATTTGTCCACCACAGAGAAAAGAGCAAAGAGTTGTCAGATACCCTAGACCTGGATTTTCTGTAGAAGGAGTAATAGATTTAGTCCAGGCTGGAGTTGCCACTAGGAAGAAGAAAAGCAAAGATGTGAGCCTCAAGGAGTTTGTAACACCCAAGAAGAAAATGAAGGTTTCGAGCGATCAAGAGCATGTATATCTGTAGGTTAAAGATCAAAGAGCTCATATCCGTTGGGAAAAAAACTCAAAAGGAACCACCTGACTGTAAACTCCCAAAACCAAAGTGCCACAAAGAAACGTGTTTGGCCTCCTTGTAACCTGGAAAGTGCTAAATAGCCTTGCTTGTAGTTCAAGCTAAAAAGCTATATAATGTGCTGTAGTTTTTCAATGTTAATGAAAAATCATTTTTCTTGTGGATGTAATGTGTTGTAAGAGTTTTTTTTAAAGTTATTCTCAATATATTATAAGAGTGTTTTTTTTTCTCTAGCTATTAAAGAGATTACAGTATTTGAAAATGCTAGTGATGAGAAAGATAATGAGAACATACCAATACCCAAGTGGTATGACGAGAAGATAGAAGTTGAAGAGATTACAAAATTTAAAATTGGCAGCCTTGAAGGTAGCGATGTTTTAATATGTTTGTTTAATTTGAACACTATATTTTAATATGTTTGTTTAATTCAAACAATATCTTTGGATATCTTTATTGGTGTTAGATCTGAAGTGTAATGTCATAGTAGTTAAAGAACCACCTAAGGAGGTTACACATGAATCACATGATGAACCTAATGAACCTGCTGAGAAGCCTAATGAACCTACTGCCTGAGGTTATAGTCTTTGAGGAGCTATCGTCAAATGACCCCAAAAGGATAAGTACTGATGTACCCAATTATGTCAAGATCAAGAAGCTGGTTGTCCTAGACCTAAATGGATTGCTCATGAAACGGGTTCGGGGATGTCAAGCAACTGGCAGAAATTATGATTTGGAGTAGTTGTGAATATCATAACATTAAGCTTATCTTCTAATCATGTTGGCCAGAAGTGTGGAACATGGGGCACTATTACTTTAGGCCCATCTATTGTGACAAGCAATGTGAGAGGTGGAGACATTTTGGAGAAATTGCACAAGCTCCAAAGGATATGTCCAATAAGCCTATTGTTTTTTAGAACTTGTCCATAGTTTGGCAACAATTCCTTGAATTTGACTCATCAAAGACATTGTTCGTAGATGCTACAAAAATATGTGAAATCAATGGGACAATTGTTATATGTCCAACTTCCTTTGATCCACATGATGAGGAGCATCACCCACATTATCTTACGAAGACATTCTTGCCATGGCTATGTGGATAGGAAGTATTTCATGATTCCCTCAATTATACTAGAAAATTTCCTATAAACAATCTCGAGGACAATCTTTGAATATTAGTTTTTGATTTCTACACAAAAGTTGGAGATGGAAATGAAAGATGAGTGACAATGTATACTTATTTGATATTAAAGAAGATCTTTTTTACACTGTGTATTCAATATGTAATCTTTTGGCATACCACAGAAATCTATATGTGATTACGGTAACCTCTAAGTTTTAGTCTATGCTTCATCATACACCACATGTAATCTCTCTACGCATCATCATTCACTATATGATTTTTAACATAACAGCATCTTCTTAGGACTTGTTTTAGAGGTAGTATACCACTTTTCTAGCACTGAAAAGTGGTAAACTACCACTAAAATCTATATGTGATTAGTGTAACCTCTAAGTTTTAGTCTATGCTTCATTTTACACACCACATGTAATCTCTCTATGCATCATCATACACTATGGTTTTTAACATAGAAGCATCTTCTTACCAGCACTTGTTTTAGAGGTAGTATATCACTTTTCTACCATTGAAAAGTGGTAAAATACCACTAAAAAGTGATATACTTAAGAATAATCATCATTCACTCCATGGTTTTAAATTGGAAGCATCTTCTTACTCGCACTTGTTTTAGAGGTAGTATACCACTTTTCTACCACACTGAAGAGTGGTATACTTAAGAAGCATCATCATTCACTGCATGGTTTTAACTTGGAAGCATCTTCTTACTAGCACTTTTTTTTGAGGTGTATCAGCACTTCTCAATGGTATTACACCACTTTTCAATGGTAGTACACCACTTTTTAACCACTGAAAAGTGGTGTACTACCACTAAAGAGTGGTATTCTTAAGAAGCATCATTGTAAACTACATGTTTTTAAACTCAGAAGCATGATCATGTAGGTATAGAAAACCAAAAAGTATATAACATATTTGAATTATAATTCAAAGGACATGCTATTATATATTACCTCATGGATTTCAGAGGAAAGTTGAAACACCTTTCCTAGACCAACTAAAATAGGTTCCATTGAAACTTTATAGCCTTAATAAAATGGGAATATATGAAAACTATTGGCTTGTTATTCCATAGCTCATACAAGTTTGCTCTTAGGCTTTTGTACCAAAGGCCCTTGACCATATAAGTGTAATGAAGTAGGTTTGGGTGCACATGCACATGGGGAATGGGGCCTAGGCACTTGAGCTTAGGGACATTTACATGTGTACTTTTAGGGGACCCTATATGAGGCATAGGGATCATGGACATTGTACCCTTTTTGATCATTATACTTTCATCAGTACTCTTACTCTTTAGAGCTCTAAGTAGACTAAAGGAATTGTGACAGGGCTGCCAAAGTTTAAAGTTGAAGGTATGTAGAAAATATGTGAAGCATGCCAATTTGGAAAGCAAACAAAGCATGTATTTTCACCTGACAGAAATGTGAGCAGAAATGCACTAGATGTTGTGCATTCAGATGTAAGGGGTCCTACAAAGACCATGTCTATGGGAGGCTACAGGTATTATGTGACATTTATTGATGACCACACAAGGAAAGTGTGGGTATACTTCATGAAGGCGAAGGGTGAGGTGTTCACTCATTTTTAGAATTTCAGAGTTATGGTTGAAAAGCAAACAGGGAAATATGTAAAGTGCCTAAGGTCAGATGGAGGGGGAGAGTACTTCTCCAATGAGTTCTCTGAATTTTTGAAGAAGAATGGTATTCGGAGATAGTTTACATGCCGATACACTCCACAACAAAATGGAGTTACTGAGCAAAAAAATAGGCACATTGTTGAGATTGTGTGAGCATTGATGGGAGAGAAGAATATGCCGCATAGCTATTGGGCTGAGGCTATTTCTACAGCAGTTTACATCATGAACAGGAATCCAACTGCAACCATACATGATGTAACTCTAGAGGAGAGGTTTACTAGCAGAAAACCTGATTTGTCTCACTGAAAGTCTTTGGATGCATTGCATATGTGCATGTGCCAGATGAGCTGAGAACCAAGTTGGATCCAAAAGCTGAAAAATGTGTGTTTATTGGGTATTCCCTTGAGCAAAAGGGATACAGGTGTTATAACCCTGCTACATGTGAGTTGAGGGTAGAATCTAGACGTATACTTCGATTTTCCAAAGGTTAAATGTATTCAAAATTCCTTTTCTAATTTAAGATTTATCCCATGAATATTTTCACATTCTTTCTCAAATTTCTCAAAATAAGATATACTCAATATTCTTCTTTTTGAATAAAATATTCTTGGGATTTACAAAATCAATTATACCCATATTTCTTCTTTCAATATATGGACTTCTCCCTCTTGAGAATCTATGTGTGTACTCCATTATGAGTGCAATAGGTGCTACTCCCTATGATGAGTGGGACTTGTGTGTACTCCATGCTAATGAGTGCAATTCTTCGGTTTACGAGCATCATAGAGCTACTTATCTCTATTCCTAGTGTCATTGGGATACATTAGATGACCATAGTGATGCATTCCATGATCTTTATAGGCATTTGACTAGTCATGATCATTTAGCTAGTCATACATCCCTAGTTACAGATGGGATTGACACTTCACATGTCATTGAGCACATCATAGACCATGAGGAGCATAGACTTGAGGTTCTAGTATTAGATCTATTGGGATACTCCTCTAGATTTGTTACATGTGGAGAGATTTTGGATACGACCACTACTCCAAGTTTCCGTAGCATTCCTAGTAGCATTCGAGTGGATTGAATTGTTGTTGTGACTGAGCAATCAGGGATAGTGCATGAGAGTAGTGATGAGTTTGTAGTGGTGAGACATCGTAGGAGTATGCATATCGATCATATTTTTAGCATATCCTATGACGTTGACTTCGACAGCTTTACATTTGATCTAGGTATTTCCTTAGATCCAGTGGGCTATTGGAGATTGATCTATCATGGGATTTAGGTAATATAGGGACACCAGTGATGGAGTTTATACCTTTGAGGATGACCTTAGTGGCCTTGGAGATTCCATTGATAGTGAGTTGACTGATACCACTTATATTTCTTGTGTAGACACTTTGTCAGTGCTTAGTGATGATGATCTTTATGATGATCCAACTTTTATTTTAGAGGTACACACACATATAGAGTGTATTACATATAGAGATATTGTGCATGGGTCGGATCATACTCATACATACATAGATATGGTGGATCATGCCTTCGACATTTTAACTGGTGCTACATGTGATGGTGGCATGAGTTCACATTTGAATTTACATGGGTCTGACCTTGAGCTGTGGTCATTTGGCTCTTGCGGATGTTAACATGATCTTGTATTCTTTGGAGTCAGGACATTTTTCTTTGGATGCATTTTTTACCATTTGAGGAGCATAGTTTTCAGATATGTTCCAGTCGTCTTGGCCTACACGATGATTCTTTTGTGCCAAGACCACTTGACATTCTGGCCAGGAGTTTCAAGCTTCTTCGGCGGATACCTTTCATGCCAGATTCACAGTGTGGTCGTGGGTGAGGATGGGCTTATGAGTTTTCCTTTTGACCCTGGGGCTACTATGTCTTTGGAGTCGTGCTTTCCTTTTGATCAAGGAGCTACTACCATTACACCTTTGACGGTTAGGGGTGTATACCATACATATCCCTTTGATCCTGGAGGATGCTCGACTAGATTCATCATCAACAATGGTTTCTTATCTACTCAACTTGCACCAGATTATCATGGGGCCATTGCCTTGGATTTTGCATGCCTCTAATTTCCTTTTGATCTAGGAGGTTGCATAGATATCCTCATCATCGACGCGAGCCCTCTATCCTTTACATTTGACCTAGGGGGTCAAATGATTCATGCATGGTTCTTCCGCTTACATTTAGTCATGGATGTGATTTTTGGCTTAAGTTTTGTACATAGCCACTTGTATATGTCTTTTCTTTGGGCATGACCATCCTTTGATTTCAAGGATGCATGGTTCTTCCGCTTACATTTAGTCATGGATGTGATTTTTGGCTTAAGTTTTGTACATAGCCACTTGTATATGTCTTTTGTACATAGCCACTTGTATATGTCTTTTCTTTGGGCATGACCATCCTTTGATTTCAAGGATGAAATCATTGTAGAAGAGGGGATGGTTTGTAATGAAGTAGGTTTGGGTGCACATGCACATGGGGAATGGGACCTAGGCACTTGGGCTTAGGGACATTTACATGTGTACTTTTAGGGGACCCTATATGAGGCATAGGGCTCATGGACATTGTACCCTTTTTTATCATTATACTTTCATCAGTACTCTTACTCTTTGGAGCTCTAAGCTTTCACGGTGGACTTCTCCCTCTTGAGAAGCTATGTGTGTACTCCATTATGAGTGCAATAATTGCTACTCCCTATGATGAGTGGGACATGTGTGTACTCCATTGTAATGAGTGCAATCCTTAGGTTTTCTTCATTGCAATAAGTATTTTTTTGAATCTTGTTACCCCATGCATCATTTTGGTCTGCTACACACTTGAGAATGTAGGAGTCAACAATCTCTTTCTCTTCATCAAGAGGGACAACAAAATTGTATCCCACTGAAAGAGCATCGGTTAAGGTGTCATAATGGCCTGCATAAGTGGTGCTATGGAACTCCTCATCATCATATGAAAAGCCATCTTGTTGAGAATCATTATTAGCCTAGCTCCAAAGTTTGGTATTGCCACATCTCCACATGTGACCTATTCTTACATATTCTCCATTGCCCATGCCTACAAGTAAAACAAAAGCATGATAGCCTTTTTGTGCGTAATTCACAAGTGTTAGTCTTAGAATATCCATTCACACAATGCATTGCTCTTGAGCCCTTCAATGTCTTGCAATCCCATATTGAAGGGTTCTCTGAACATCATCCTACTTAACTTCCCAAAAGAACCTACTCACTTCCCTCTTTTTCTTGTCAAAAATAGCAGTTGCATCCTTAGAAAAGCAATAGCTTCAGTTGCACAAGTCAAGGGCATGTTGTTTGTATTCAATTGCTCATGATTTAGAGCCCTTTTAATAACTACCCCAGCCCCATCATGTTCTCACTTCTCATGTTTTGAACAAAATAAATTCCAAGTAATATCCATACCCGTGAGATGCCAGTATCTAGAAACAAAGTAAAACGGTCGCTTTGCTTTAAACTGCAAAGCTGCACCATCTGACCACACCCAATGTTTCTTAAATGTCAACCCTTGATTTTTCAACCACTAATCATATAAGAGGAAACAATGTTGCACAAATAAGGTGTCATGTTATTTATCATCTGAGATAAATAAATGCATGGTCTTCTTTATTGCACCTGATGCGATGCAAAAATACATAATCTACACAAAAATAATGACCTACTTAGTGAACCAATGCATCAATTTAATTTTGTTATGCTCCTTAAAGGAGTAGTTCTCCACGAAGTCTACTAAAGAGACAACTACATCATCTGGAAACTGAGAGATGCAATCCTTGAACTGCTGGGCTTGCCACCTCAATAAGAAATTATAAATGATGAACTTTCTCAAGTGGTCTTGGTACACCTGCAAAAGATCTCTAGCTATCATTTTCTTCTGGACAAATAGTGCTCTTCCTGCCTTCATTTTTCAATCCAACAGTATCCACTATATTTTCAAAGACCAACAGTATCCACTATATTTTCATTTTTCAATCCAACAGTATCCACTATATTTTCAAAGACCTTAAGAGATACTTACATACTCTACTCATCAACGTCTCTTGGACAGATTTGCATTTTCCTTATACCACATACATCACATGTTCCCATTATGCATTTGTACTTATGGAAGCTACTTCCTCGAGGTATTGGGCAGAGTATAGAGTCCTAAAGAGTTGTGACACTCTTACTTGTATTTTTTGATGCAAGGCATCCATTGTTGGCATTTCCATCAAATTGAAGGCTGTTGGATTGAAAAATGAAAATATAGTGGATACTGTTGGTCTTTGAAAATGGCCCATGGATTGCAAATTTTTGAGTTCATGTGATTTACTACCTCATTAAGAAAAAATCATCTGTACATGCACAATACAGCAACAGGTGTAGCGATCCCTCAGTTTTCGGACAAAAAAGGGTTTCAAAGACTCAAAACAACATTGTGAAATTTGAATATCTAGGTGCTTTCCCTTTAACCCTAAATAAAGTTCAACCTGGAATTAAGTTATAATGTGTTAGAAATACCAACCAATATCTAGACTAATTTAAATAAGCTTTTAAATTACCCACCACGACTAACCTAAGGCTCCTCAAGAAGATGGATTGGATGTTTCACATATGAACATCTAACTAGTCTTTTACTCTACAAACATCTTTTTTATTGGGAGACACCCTTGTCTCATCCATCCAGAATTGAAATGCTATGTATTTGACATCTTGAGTGATGTGGGTTTTCCGCCCGTCATGTCTATGACATGTGGATATAGGCAATGATCCATCAGGTTTGTTTGCCCCACTGTTAACTAATGCTTGGATGAATAAAAATTTCTTTTGTGGATCCCCATAAGCTTGACAACTTGTGGAATGCTCATATCAATATTTTTCTCCCTACTTTCACCATTCACCAGCATCAAGAGAGCTTATTTCTTAATGAAAAGCTTATCTGAAGATCTTGGTAGCTTAACATGATTTAAAGTATTGCAGACGTTTCTTAGAATAGACAATTCCAATTCCTTTGATTTTTGGCTAGAACTCCATATTGATAAGAAGTCTAGAGAACAATTTGAAATGGGAATACATAAATAATTGCAGATCATAGAAATGGAAACACATAAATTGCGCGAAAAGTTGCTTTGGTTGAAATTCCACCAGAAGTGCTTTTCAGTAGTGCTGAACTGTCATGTGGTGATTACGCTACTTCTCATATAAAGTTTCATACCTACATGATGATGCTTCTAGCAATGGATAAAGTACTATTCAATTGAGTTGCTAGTCATTTCTTCAATTTACACTATTGTTATACTACTTTCAAGGACTTCAATAGTGTTGCAGTACTCTTTAGTAGTGTTGTAATTTTCAATAGTATTTTTCCTGTAATATGAAGACCATTTCTTAGTACTTTCTAGCAGTGATGAAGCGCCTTTCAGTAGTGCTGAAGACATGTCGTGTGTGGTGCTTATGCTACTTCTCAGAGTAAGCAAGTGTAAAGTTTCATACCTACATGATGATGCTTCTAGCAATGATAAAGTACTATTAAATTGAGCTGCTAGGCATTTCTTCAATAGTACATTCAAGGACTTCAGTAGTGTTGCAGTACTCTTCAGTAGTGTTGTACTTTTTAGTAGTACTTTTCCTAAAACATGAAGATCAATTTTTAGTACTTTCTAGTAGTGATGAAGTGCTTTCTAGTTGTGTTGAAGACATGTCATGTGGTGCTTACGCTACTTATCAAAGTAAGCAAGTATAAAGTTTCATACCTACATGATGATGATTCTAGCAATGATAAAGTACTATTGAACCATATACTTGTAATCAAATGTTCCAAATGACTTGTAGAGAAGATCTATGATGAGAGATGAAAAGCTCTTTCGCAAGAAAAGATATCAATGCTTCAAGCATACAAACAGTGACCAGAAGATCCATGAGATGTGTTGATAGAAAAGCAACTTTCTCATAAGGGATTAGATGGGATTTTGAGAAGAGTATTATACCATGATGAAATCCAAGAGCGTTTGAGAGCTTGTCATGAAGAAGTTTATGGAGGACATTATGGGGTAGACATCACAAAAAGGAAAATTTTAGGAGCTCAATCGGTGTGGCCAAGTATGAACAAAGATGTCACTTATTGGTGCAAAAGCTGTGCTACATGTCAGGCTTTTCAGGAGAGTTTTGATGGCAAAATCAATGCATCATGTGATGAGATATGGTGTTTTTGAGAAATGCGGCATGGATGTCATAGGAACTCTTATAGGAACTAGGAACAAAAAGTAATTATCATCACTGTAATTGATTATTTAACCAGATGGCCAGAGGCTAGAGCAACCAATAGTGCCAATACAAAATAGGTTAGTAGGTTCTTCTATGAAGTGATTTGCTGTAGATTTGGAGTCCTTTTGGAATTGGTTACCTAGGGATGATATAATCAAAGATCTTGTTAGATTGGTAAACATGAAATATAGGTTCACCACCCCTTACCATCCCCAATGCAATTGTCTTCTCGAAAGCTGTAATGGAGTTCTACTACAGAGATTATTGTTTAAGCTTGTGGAAGAGCATCCAAAGGATTGGGATCTATTTTTGGACAGAGCACTATGGGCATAGAGGGTTTCAGAGAAAAATGACATAGGGTTCACACCTTTTCATTTGGTTTATGGGGAAGACTATGTGTTGCCTATCCGTGTTATGCTTCCTTCTTAATTTTATATTGCAACACAATATGGTATAGGAGGAGCAAGAGAGGAAAAGATGGACCAATTTGCACACTCTTTTGTTGGATAGAGTTGAGGCAATCAAATGGTATGAGAACACAAGTAAGAGAAGAATAGGGACATTCAATGAAAAGTTGGGGAACAAGCATTTGATAGAGGGCATGTTGGTGCTAAGATATAACAATACTTTGGATAGCACTTCTCATACAAAGTTCAGAGTCAAATGGGATGGACCATATGTAATACATGAAGTTTTTTCAAATGGGAGTTATCATCTCAAGGATCTTAGTGGCATGCTACATCCAAATAGGTTAAGCTGACTCCTCTTGGTTCAATTGTGATGAACGAGTCACTATGCCAATCATCGGCTCCTTTGCAAAGGTCACTTTGCAAATTTTGATTTAATGGTTCGATCAGGACTCTCACTTTCTATTTCAACAAGATTTGCTGAAGAATGTCCATAGAATGTCTTGAACACCCTTGGTCTCCCAAAAGTCAATATTGACTCCTAAAGTCCGAGTCTATAACATGATTCCCAAGTGGGGAACTAGATGATTTATGTGTGGCTAAAGGCATGCTGAAAGTGTGGACATCAACAAGGAGATCTTGGCTAAAGGCATGCTCAAAGTGTGGACATCAACAAGGAGATCTGTCTACAAACCAGATGGCACATGAATCGGATCTACCTAGAGTTAAAAAGAGTATTATACCATGATGAAATCCAAGAGCGTTTGAGAGCTTGTCATGAAGAAGTTTATGGAGGACATTATGGGGTAGACATCACAAAAAGGAAAATTTTAGGAGCTCAATCGGTGTGGCCAAGTATGAACAAAGATGTCACTTATTGGTGCAAAAGCTGTGCTAAATGTCAGGCTTTTCAGGAGAGTTTTGATGGCAAAATCAATGCATCATGTGATGAGATATGGTGTTTTTGAGAAATGCGGCATGGATGTCATAGGAACTCTTATAGGAACTAGGAACAAAAAGTATTTATCATCACTACAATTGATTATTTAACCAGATGGCCAGAGGCTAGAGCAACCAATAGTGCCAATACAAAATAGGTTAGTAGGTTCTTCTATGAAGTGATTTGCTATAGATTTGGAGTCCTTTTGGAATTGGTTACCTAGGGATGATATAATCAAAGATCTTGTTAGATTGGTAAACATGAAATATAGGTTCACCACCCCTTACCATCCCCAATGCAATTGTCTTGTCCAAAGCTGTAATGGAGTTCTACTACAGAGATTATTGTTTAAGCTTGTGGAAGAGCATCCAAAGGATTGGGATCTATTTTTGGACAGAGCACTATGGGCATAGAGGGTTTCAGAGAAAAATGACATAGGGTTCACACCTTTTCCTTTGGTTTATGGGGAAGACTATGTGTTGCCTATCCGTGTTATGCTTCCTTCTTAATTTTATATTGCAACACAATATGGTATAGGAGGAGCAAGAGAGGAAAAGATGGACCAATTTGCACACTCTTTTGTTGGATAGAGCTGAGGCAATCAAATGGTATGAGAACACAAGTAAGAGAAGAATAGGGACATTCAATGAAAAGTTGGGGAACAAGCATTTGATAGAGGGCATGTTGGTGCTAAGATATAACAATATTTTGGATAGCACTTCTCATACAAAGTTCAAAGTCAAATGGGATGGACCATATGTAATACATGAAGTTTTTTCAAATGGGAGTTATCATCTCAAGGATCTTAGTGGCATGCTACATCCAAATAGGTTAAGCTGACTCCTCTTGGTTCAATTGTGATGAACGAGTCACTATGCTAATCATCGGCTCCTTTGCAAAGGTCACTTTGCAAATTTTGATTTAATGGTTCGATCAGGACTCTCACTTTCTATTTCAACAAGATTTGCTGAAGAATGTCCATAGAATGTCTTGAACACCCTTGGTCTCCCAAAAGTCAATATTGAAAGTCCGAGTCTATAACATGATTCCCAAGTGGGGAACTAGATGATTTATGTGTGGCTAAAGGCGTGGACATCAACAAGGAGATCTTGGCTAAAGGCATGCTCAAAGTCTGGACATCAACAAGGAGATCTGTCTACAAACCAGATGGCACATGAATCGGATCTACCTAGAGTTAAAAAGTTAATGTATATTTAGAGTGGGTTTTCAGGACACCAACTTTTTTCCACTTTTAAAGTTACTTTTTTCTACTTTTAAAGTTATTAGAATGCTTTTATTAGAGTTTTACTTATTTGGAGTTCTATCAAAAGGTTATCAAGCTCTTATAGTATACAAATTTGATCAAGGATACTCTCTCTCGCGGGTGCTTTCCTTACATTGGTATTAGAGCCAAGTGGAGGTTGCAGAACACCGAATCCTAGAGCAGATGGAGCTCCATTATAGCTACAGTTATTGCACGCGAAGAAGTGTGTGTGTCTGGCACTCAGACAATCATAGGAGAGTGAATCTCTCAAAGGGACAGAGCCCAAACAATCTTGGAGGCATGAAGGCCACACAAGTGTACAGTGAGAGAAGTACCATCAACAATTCACCGGGAGTAAGTCAGTTCTCAGAGCACCAATAGTGGTGGTAGAAAGTTTGACAATAGTCAAACACAGTGGTGTGACCAAATTCGGGATTAACTCCAGTAGGTCTGACAGGCCGTAGCGACCAGTGCGATTGATAGAGACACTCTTCTCATTGAAGATTTAGACAGCAGGCGGCCAACACAACTTCCTAAGCTTCAAGGCAAGGCCAGAGCTAATAAGCCTTGTATCTCTATAGGAGACACATTACAAAGGACAAGTTTGCTACGATGGTCTTGGGTTATGGAGGAGCAGCAGCAGCAACACAAGATGAAGATATATAGGGATCGGAACTGGACTCCAAAATCACAACTCCAAAGATCCAATCAATTCTGTTGTTACTCTCTGACACATTTTTGATTCCGTCTGGAACCTGAACCCCCCTCATTTTGACTTTTTTGATTCCTCCAAATATTGTCCTAGGTTAGATCTGACCTTCTACAATTCTGAACTTCCACCCTATCACACCAGCTGTGACAGATTCTGACCCTAGTTCAGAACCTTGCCTTCCGATTCCTCCAAACTTCCTCCAGAGCCCTCAAACCTCAAATATCTTGGTTAAGAACCCTATTGGATATGTCAACATCCTTTGCTAGACTAAAATCTGACTCTTGTCTGACACAGATCTCGCACAGCTATATTCAGATCTTCACACAGATGTCTTCCCCTCAACAATCCTCTGCCAGACTGAAATCTGACTCTTGTGTGACACAGATCTGGCACAGCTATATTCAGATCTTCACACAGATGTCTTCCCCGCAACAACCTTCACCTTCCTCGTCATTTTCTTGTTTTTTCTCCTCTAAAAACAATCCTCTCTACTGCTATCATTTGTAGAGAGCCATGCATACTAAACATGAACTGCTGTGGTCTCCCCTCTACAATCATGATTTTTGGCTCTCCCCGTCGAGCTGACCTCTCTCCTACTACCAAATGGACAAACCTTCTATTCATGAGTGGGATACATTGACATTGTAATATCATCGTGTGTATCATCAACAACAAGTCATCCCCATCATCTCTCTCATGCATCCCCATAGCTTCTACCATATCCTACATCATAATCACTCGAGGAGGATCAAGTAAAGTCATCCCTTCTTGAGCTTACAAACACAAGATACTTATGCTAGGGTTCTGATCCCTATGGCATTCATCACAAAAATTCCTCTCACATATTTGCCCCAACCCCAAAGTGGAACCCACTCTTCTCTTGTACCTTACATAATTGTGACATGATAGGGTCTCACCCTCAAACCATTAGCTCAGAAAGTGACAGAGCTGAGCCTAAGAAAGTAAGTGTGGGGGAGAACATAGACCATAATATTGAGCCAGTAGAGTCAAAATCACAAGAACAATCGTCCGATCACCCTATCTTACATGTCTCTTTGTTGCGAAACCCGCAAATCCAAATGGGAATAGCACCATTTCCAGAAAGACTAGTACAAGTGGACAGAAGGTTTGATAGAGAAACCGATAGGTCCATGGAGAATAGAGCGTTTGATTTATGGACAGAATTAGAGAAGATTCCTTTGTCCATAAACTTAAGGCAAATATTAGAAATTTCTCCTAGCTAGAAAATAACTCTATCGAAAGTGAACAATAAGTGAAAGACCCAATCCTTTAGAAAATAAGGATTTTGTTAATTTTGTTAATTTTGTTAATTATGACCATATAGTGAGACACAAAGTCCCGATCAAACTGAGAGCCAATAAGGATTTTGTTAATTATGACCATATGGTTTTGCTATCTAAATGAGTCTTAACGCTTTCACCCTATTTAGAGGCTGGTATTAGTTCCTTTATGTTTAGATATTTCTTGCATTGTGTCGATGGAGTATGCCGCTCGTCTCGAGATACTCATGCACCATATTTTTAATGGACTATTTGAGACTATGTCCTAGCTATACATTGTGAGTTAAAGGGTGAGCTAGCAATGTAGAAAAGGAAATAAAGGAAAAATAAAGAGTTGGAGACTAAAACAAAAAGAAAAAAGAAAAAATATAGAAAATAATTTTTTTTAAAAAGAAAAAGAAATAAAACAAGAAGATAACTATCGCCATCTGAGATTCTTGGTAGGTTTTTGGGAACACCCTTGGCAGTAACGTTGAGGCCTAGAGCTAATGCCTTGGTTTTCTTGGGGTGGGACCTTGTATGAAAAAAGTGATGTGGTAGAGGGGAGTTTCACTCAATAAATAATAAGTGTTGGAGTATTAAAAGCTTCAGAGTAGCCCGATTATTTACATACTATTTGTAAAGTTATAATAGTTTCATAATAAGATATTGTGAAGTGGGAGTAAGGTCATAACCGTAGACATATAGTTTAGTAGTGTCTAAGTGTAGAATTGATTAGTAGTAGTTTATGAGAGAGGTGAGGCTTTATTGTTTGTCTTAGTAGCACTTCTATATGGAGATCAAGACTAATTGAGCTGAGTAATGAGTGAGCATGTTTGAATTAGCACGAGTGGGAGTTTTTTCTTCTTCAAAAGTTCATGTTATTGGTGGTATTCGTTATATGCAGATGTTATGAAGAGTGCGAGAAGAAGTAGAATCTGAATGAAGACATGATAAAGTGCTCGCAAGGACGCTTCGCAATTAAGTATGGGAGGAATGATAACACCTAATTTTGGGACTTAATTTGCCTATTTTTTGAGAAAAATTGGGTTATTTTAGCCATTTTAGCTATTTTAGGAGAAAAATAGCAAAATTAGCTATTATTTAACGAAAAAAATATAATTTATGAAATCTCTCTTTTTTACCATTTAGGTTATTTTTCTCTACTTTTAGGACAAATGATCTAATTTCTGGCCATTTTTCATGTATTTGTTATGTTTTTCGCCAGAAATAATAAAATGACGGGGAAGTGGGACAAGCCTTGACGAGCCCCAAAATTCATGAGGAGTTTAGCAAGAGTGCATTAGTATATCATTTTCAAAGTCGACTTCATGAGAGAACATGACAAAGAGCTCGCTCTTGCCTGCCCACGGGGTGGTGGAGAGGAACTCACAGAAGTTGTCAAAGTGGGTAGCCATGTGAATGCAAAGAGATAGTGTGAGCTCGTGCTTGGTTTCTATCGCGTGAAAATGAGAAAGAAGGCACCTTTGGCTATTTATAGTTAAAATTTAAAGTTTGGCCTTTTCACACTAGACCGCTAGACAAAAAAATTACAGTTTGCAAAAATATTAAGATTTCAATTAAATAAAGATTGGTTAAAAAAGAGCCTGCTACAAAATTACATGCATGTCATCTAATCTAAAATTATTATAATGTCTTCATTTTTTGCCCCTCTTGTGACATTTACTTCATGTTGATCTCCATCTCCTTGTTGACTTGAAAGCTTGTCATTAACACCATATTGGGGAATATGGGAATTTCCCACAAGTTTGGGACACGTGGTCAAAAGTTTGGATTAACCATAACGTGAACACCACTAATCCAAAATGAGCGCTTTATAGCTCTTTAGATTCCATTTTTCAAGCGCTTTCCAACAATAGGTCATATGATAGGGTTTTGAGAAACTTACAAACATGTTATCCATGTCCCCTTTTCTAAGTATTCAAAAATGGGAATTGGAAAATTCCCAAATTCACTAATATGGTGTTCATTGCCTTCACCTCGATATCCTGAAACTCTTGCCCCTCACGTGCATCAAAACAGAGGCTATTTTCCCATATACTCAGTTCATCTTCAAGCTCTTCCACATGCCTACTATGTGTTGGTAGGGCTATGCACCTGCTGCTGCTGCTCTGCTAAAAATTCAAGGTCCCCCATTTGCCATGATTCTGAGACCATGGTTGTCCCCTCCTTACGTTTCAATCTGTAAAAATATAGAAAGTGGCACAATGACCAGAAAGTGTAAGGGTTAACTCTAGACATGCAATGGAATCAGATATACCTTTCTTCTCATCAACTTGAAACTTGACTCTTCCACATTGTCAAAGCCCATGATGCTAAAGTGTTGACACAGGTCTGTTAGGCTCCAATGCTTGCTTGCTGCCACTCGCTCAATCCATCCATTTTGCATCATCACAGCTACCTCAATAGGCATAATTTCTTCTTCTGAGGCTTGAAATGGGATCCATGTCTCGTACTTTTGCATCCATCTTTGGTAGTACAGACGCATGTACAAAATAGAGCGTGCCTTCAAGAACCTGAAAGACACTGTAGAATCTACTACATTGCACTTGTACACATCACCTTGATGTGACCCCTCACATTAACCTCCCAACCCTCTCCTAGTAATCCTTGACTGAGGTCAGACCGTACCTCCTTATACATTATTTTTGTTTGGTGCATTGGCATGGAATTGAACATGTGCACAAAAACATGTAAAGGACAAAACCAATTTAGCCCTACTGACCTAGATGCCTTTGAAAACTTGAGTGATGTCTTGATATCACTTACCATCTTAAACTTTAAGCATAAGATGGTCCAAGCATCAGGTTTGGGCCATTCGGGATTGTGAAGAGGGGGGTTGGGGATCTCTTCTAGCTTGCCAAATAAACCTGGTTTTTTATCTACAAAATATGAGTGAGAAAAGAAAAAGATATTGTTCTGTACAAGATCACTTGGGCTTTGAGATACAAACATTGCCTCTCCAATGAATGCATGCATAGCATAGAAAACTCCAGTGAGGCTTTGGAGTGGTTGTTCCTCAACATAATTAGAGGGGAAAATATCTGCAAGCAGAGAGACATAAGAAAATGGAGAATCATAAGAAAATTTGAAACAAAAAATCCAATATTAGCATGTTGGTTAAAGCTGTGTTTATGTTACATTGACAATTTGAAGGAAACCTTGGTCGTTGGCCTTGAATGTATAGGTCTCCAGAGTATACACATGTTGCACTATGGCAACCAGTTCTTCCTTCTTAGTATGCTGGAAGCCTTGTAGCCGCCCCTTCCAATGATGCAGCATATTCCCCAGTTGACGCACTCGATGTGGTCCCTTAGAGCTTAGCTGCATGTAGACCCAAGCCCCAACCCTGAATCTTGTTGGAGCCCAAACTCCATTCTCATCTCTTGTGTTATGGAGCACAAACTCTTCCACCTTCTCCCTAGGTCTTCTCACATTACTGGAAGAGGCCATGGTGGTAAGAAAAGAGAAGAAGGGAAAAGAAAAGCTTGTTTTACAACAGAAGAGTGGAGAGGAGAGAAAGTTTAGGGTTTTCAGTGCAGCAATGGAAAGCTTAAAAGAGGCTTAGAGTTTGAGAATAGGCTTCCTCAACCTAGAGTAGACTAAAGAGGGATAGAGTTTCTGCAGCAAAATGGAGAGGGAGGGAGCTTGAGAGAGAGAGAGAGAGAGAGGGAGATTGAGAGGGAGGGATCTTGAGAAGGAGGGAGAGCTTGAGAGGGATGGAGTTTCTGCAGCAATGGAGAGCTTAGAAAAGGAAAAAAGAGGGAGAGGGAGCTTGAGACTGAGGGAGCTTGACAAGGAGAGAGAGCTTGAGAGGTATGGAGTTTTTGCAGCAATGGAGAGCTTAGAAGAGGAAGAAAGAGGTTCAAAATGAGCTTTCCAAACCTAGAGTATGTTGGGGGGAAGTTTGAGAGGGAAAACACACTTTTGGGAAAAAAATTAATTTTTTTTAATTTTTAGGGTTTTTCATCTGCACGATTCTAGGTGGGGGGACCTCTAAGTTTGGGCCCAAGAGGTAGGGGGACAAGAGTAGTAATTAGGCCCCATTAGCAAACCAAAGCCTAGGCCCCCTAAGGTCAAAGAAGTCAAAAATATACACCTAGCCCTCTTCCTATTGGTCCATTCTTAATCAAAAGTTAATCCAAGAGGCCCTCTTTGGGTTCAAAAAATTCCTAA
>NC_141046.1:42146394-42197299 GCF_041138505.1 Cibotium barometz
ATGATGGAGTAAACCAAATTTTTGCAAAGAAGCTTGACAAGAATAACTTCCATGCTTGGAGGTTCAGATTGATAAATTTTCTGATGGTGTGGGAAAAGAATAGTGGGACTACATAAGGAGGCACAATCCATCTGCGGTAGATGTCAAAGAATTCAAGGAGCAAGGAAAGTCATGTATTGGCTTTCTATGAGCATACAGGGCACTATGATTGGGCATATATAGGATGCCAAGTCACCTAAAGAGGCATGGGACACCTTAGTGAAGCTGTATGAAACTAACTCCAAGGCATTGAAAGATTCAGTTGAAGAATGAGTTTCATATTGTGAAGAAGAAAAATATGTCTATGAATGATTATGCTTTGAATATCAAGGGCATTCTGGAATCACTTGCATCAATTGGTGTTTCTGTTGATGATGATGATAAGGTGGAAGTGTATCTATGTGGTCTCAGGCCATAATACAAGGCATTCAAGACGTCTATTCATACTTGGGAGAACATTCCCAACTTCACAGATTTGGTGTCAATGCTGATCATTGAACATAAGAATTTGGGTGAAGATCAACAGTCTTCACAAACAAAAACAGTTCAGAGCAGCAGGCCTTCTACGCAAGTTCAATTAGAAAAAGAGGTAGAGGTCGTGGACGTGGCCAAGGTGGCCGAACAGGTAATCAGAATTATGGTCAGCAGTAGCAACAGTCCCAGGATTCATAACAACACATAGGTGGAAGAGGCCAGTTTAGAGGCAAGGGGAGTCAAAGAGATTGTGGTAATTAGAAAAAGGCAACATAATAATACACGAGGTTGTTTTTATAATGGCAATCCTGAACATGTGCAGGTAGATTGCTATAAGAAGCAGAGTGACATGCGAAATGAAAAAGTGTAGCAAAACAACTATGCATCCTCTAGTAGCAGAAATAATGAGGATAATGAGAGGTTATTTGTTATGCAAGATGTGGTTAATGCTGTATTTGGAAATGATATAGTAGCATGTAATGATGATGTATGATATGTTCATTCAGGTGCTTCAAACCACATGACAAGTCATGGTGAGTGGTTCAAGGAAATGAAGAGTGGTTCAAGTCATGGTGAGTGGTTCAAGGAAATGAAGAGTCTTGAAAGACTAGGTTTTGTTGAAACAGGGGATGACATGTACTTCATGTTTCAAACATTACAAAGAATCTAGTTTCTATTGGAGGCTAGATGACAAGTCATGGTGAGTGGTTCAAGGAAATGAAGAGTGGTTCAAGTCATGGTGAGTGGTTCAAGGAAATGAAGAGTCTTGAAAGACTAGGTTTTGTTGAAACAGGGGATGACACTGCTCATCCGATTGCCCATGTTAGAGATGTGCCATTATCTATGTAGGATGGTAAGGTGAAGTACCTTACAAATGTACTTCATGTTTCAAACATTACAAAGAATCTAGTTTCTATTGGAGGCTAGATGATTGAGTAGGGTTTGCAAGTCCGGCTTAACCCTCATGGCTGTTACATTGTAGAAGACTTTAAAGATAAGTGCAGGTTGGTTGCAAAAGGCAACAGAGTGGGCAGAATGTTTACATTGAATATAAATATGCATGAAGTAAGTACTGTAATGTTTGCAAATGGTTCAGGAGTTGTTGCAGATACAGACATTTGGCATAAGAGAATTGGGCTGTGAATGTCCAAGAATGAAGTCCATGCAGACTAAAGAAATTGTGACAGGGCTGCCTAAGTTTAAAGTTGAAGGTATGCAGAAAGTATGTGAAGCATGTCAATTTGGAAAGTATGCAGAAAGTATGTGAAGCATGTCAATTTGGAAAGAAAACAAAGCATGTATTTCCACATGACATAAATGTGAGCAGGAATGTACTAGATGTTGTGCATTCAGATGTATCGGGTCCTACGAAGACTATGTCTATGGGTGGCTGCAAGTGCTACGTAACATTCATTGATGACCACACAAGGAAAGTGTAGGTGTACTTCATGGAGAAGAGTGAAGTGTTCACTCATTTTTAGAATTTCAAAGTGATGGGGCTGAAAAAATAGATAGGAAAGCATGTGAAGTGCCTAAGATCAGATGAAGGGAGAGAATACTTCTCCAATGAGTTCTCTAAATTCTTTCGATAGAATGGAATTCAGAGACAACTCCGCGCAGCAAAATGGAGTTACTGAGCAGAAAAACGTGCACATTGCAGAGATAGCATGAGCATTGATGGGCAGAGAAGGATATGCCGCATAGCTATTGGCTGAGGCTGTGTCTACATCATTTTATATCATGAACAAGACTCCTACTGCCTGCAGCCATATATGATGTAACGCTAGAGGAGAAGTTTACTGCTGTTAGGAAACCTGATTTATCTCACTTGAAAGGTTTTGGATGTATTGTATATGTGCATGTGCCAGATGAGTTGCATACTAAGCTGGATCCAAAAGTAGAAAAATGTGTGTTTATTGGGGTATTCCCTTGATCAAAAGGGATATAAATGCTATAATCTAGCTACACATGAATTGAGGGATATAAATGCTATAATCCAGCTACACATGAATTGAGGGTAAGTAGGGATGTGGTATTTAATGAGATGAGTAGCTGGTATGCTGCTGAAAAAGATGTTGTTGGGGCTGATGTAAGTGGAAATGTGGTTGCACAGAATGCAAGTCTTCAATCACAGTCATTGAGTGGACCAGGAGAGTCCTTATCTAGCAGTGCTGTTGATAGTCCATGGAGTGGTAGGCTGCGTCATAATGCCAGTCCAAAAATTATAGTTGGTACATCACATAAAGGCAAAAAGAAAGTGGTTGAGCCCCTTGGGATGCCTAATATTTTTGCATGGCATTCTCTTGTTGATGGAGATTCTAGTAGCTTAGAGATGAGCCTTGATGAGGATCTTGGGATTCTAGCAATCAGGACATCTGGTGTGAAGAAGGCTATAGAAGCCATAAATGCAAATTTATGAAGATCTGGAAGAGTCAAAAACCCTGTGTAGAGGTTGACTTATGATGGTTATGTGGCACATCACTATGTGGTACATCACTATGTGTAGAGGTTATAGAACCCATATGTTTTGATGAGGCTATTGGAATTGTGTGTTGGGAGAAAGCTATGGATGAGGAGGTGGATGCATTGTATGGAAATGAGACTTGGGATTTGGTGCCATTGCCTGAAGGCAAGAAAGCTATTGGTTGTAAGTGGGTGTACAAGGTGAAACATAACAGTGATGGTAGCATAAGCAGGTACAAGGCTAGATTGGTAGCCAAAGGATATGTGCAAACACATGGGATTGATTATGAGGAGACATTTTCCCCGGCTCTGCAAAGATGGCAACTGTGAGAGCTGCGATTGCGGTGCTGCAGCTAAAGGCTAGTTGTTACATCAGATGGATGTAAAAAATGCATTAATTTTGCTATTAGATCTGACATATTTATGTCATGTTAGTGACCAACTTTATGGAATTATTTATAACACATGGATAGTGAAAGTTAAAGGTTTCCTTTTTTCATATCATCATGTACATAGTGAAGTATTGTTTTTGGATTACATTGGTTACCTCTAGGCTTTTCAATTTCATAAGAGTTTATAGGTCAAATTACAGTTGTGATACAAGGATGTTTGAACTATATTTGGATCAAAGGCTTTAATTAATAAATTTCTCATTGTTTTCCAAAGTTTTTGGATTTGCATTGCTTCACAAACATATATATAGCATATTACAATCCATCTTAGGCTCAAAAATCAACTAGAACTCCAAAATTTAGGTCTTGATGAAAATTCTAAAGTATTTAGCTATCTCAAAAATAATAATTTGAGGATTTCTTTAGCTAATCAAACAATTATAGATTAGGACCAAATCTTGCACACATGTTCTATACAATGTTATGCTTTGTTGGTGCATTTTGTGAGAGGCAATTACATATAACCTAACCTTTTAGGCACTTTGTTTTAGACAAAAGTTTACAAATTTTGAACCATATTTATTATTATAGAATACGAGACTACTACACACATTTTTAAATCTCATTGGCTTTAAGTGAAATATCTAGTCATTCTATATAATAATAAACACTATTTTCATAAGTTTCTCACTAGATGATCTAATATAAGTAGGGATTATATGCACTGTTTTGTTATTAATGTAATTTTAAAAGTTGAGACCATCACCTTGTCTTCTAACTAAATTGAAATATTTAGATATGTATTCTTGATTGATTGCTTTAGTGGAGACATTGATTTATTCTTGTAACTAGTAAATCACCATATAAGCTCACACTATTGTCGTATTTTGGGTGTCAAAAGACTCAACAACTAAAAAAAGATTCTAAGAAGTAAATTTAATTGAATTAATTTTAATGTAATAATTTCTTTTATCATAGAAATTCTTTCTCTTAACTCTTCAATACTATGTAAGGTTTAGAAGAAATTTACAATGAGTGGAGATCATTTGTTTCTTGAATGTAGGAACCTATTTTGTAAATTTGTAACTTGTTTGGATTATAGTGCTAGATATACCTCTACTTATGGTGATTTATCAATTATATTTAAGGTTATTTTTATTTTTTTTAAAAATTTTCTAAGGTTTGCCACATTCATGAAGACATGCCTAAGCTGGAAGATAAATGCTAAAATATCGCTCCCATTTCTCACAAGCTATGATTTTTTTAGCAAACCCCTAGAAAGACATTTATGCCCTGTTGAGCTATCAAACTAGTGTTAACCAAATTACTTGAAAACAATTGAGGTAAAATCATGGGAGACTAATCTCACCATGCCCTATTTACATCATCATGAATAAGAATCAAAAGAATGGACTCCACAATCTAAACATGCAAAAGACATTGAAACACCATATTAGATAATTTGGGAAAAATCCCATTCCCATTTAAAAAATGGGATCATGGTGAACTTGTCCAAAATTTTGTCAAAACCCATTCATGTGACATATCATTGGAAAGATCTGAAGAGTAGAATCTAGATCTACAATCTCTGACAAATTTAGAGTTGTCGTGTTTAAAATATATCCAAAATTAAATGGAGCAATTGATTCCAAAAATATGAATTTTTTCCCAAATTATCTAATATTGACTTTTGACTTAGCTTCCTCATATTCCTATACATAAGCCTATGATTCATTTAATTTTAGAAAATAGAGACACAATTTCTTTAAATAAAAATTATTTTAAAAAAATAGGATTCTCTTATCATTTGAATAATTGAAAGATTAACCAATTTATTTAAGAGATTTATTTTGCTAGATGTGATGAATCGAATCTTTAAGTTCCATGAGACATTATAAAATGTGTAATGGCATAGATGCAAGTAGCTTGTTCTAAAATTTGGTATGGATAGAATTGGGAAACGACCATATTATGAACCAACATAATTGAAAACAACAAATAAAAGCTAATTTCAATACTCACTTTCTAATAGAGATTCAAAAATATGGAGCAAATAGAAAATTACCTTGATTTTTGAGCAACTTGGTAAATAGACCTTGCCTTGTGATTTGATGAAGAGCTTGATGCTTCCTTCCCACACTCCCTTGATCTTGAAAAAACACCATGTTCCCTTGTTCTAAGTAGAGAATGCTCCAATGGCCACCTTGGAAGAGAAATAGCCCTAATTTTGCCCTAATTGTGGTCTTAATTTGACCAAATTGAGTGATTTAAGAGAAGGGCAAATTTTTTTTGTGACAAAATTTTGGGGAATCTTGAGAGGCTAATATGAATTAATAATCAAGCTCTAATTCATAAACACAACTTTCTTCCAAGAGGATCAAACCACTAAGTCCAATTTGAACCACGCCCCAACCATGCTTGAAGGGAGAAAGCAAGGTTTCATAGAAAGATAGAAGAGGTAGTTTACTAGTTCAAAAATAGAGATTTGTGGCCTGATTTTAGAGGCTCCATAGCTTGATTTGTTGAGCTACAATTCTTGCAAGAGTTTTTTAAGGATCTTAACCAACCAATGGGAAAAGAAATTAGCATAATCATCAAAGTATGTAATCACAACAAGAGGGAGAAGGCCCCAGCCAGTTTGCCATTATGCCAAACTTATAGAGTACCAAAGTCAATTGTACTCTGATATGAAGAACGAAATGAATTTGTTGGAAAAGTTGGAGTGCCAGAACGTTTTTGACATTACAAAATATGTACATTGTACATAAGTGCAAACAAAGGCCAAATTATATTGCAAGATGTGAAATTTACATATCAAATACCATATTACAAGCTTTGACGAGATGAGCCGACAAAAGACCATAGTATGGTATGGAAAGCCAAAATGGTATTTATACTCGATGACCAAGATTGCATAAAGTAGTTGCATACAAGCTCAAACAAAGATGTGAGCTAACCAAAATATGTATGTATAAGAGGAAAGACATGGGCAGGGCCACTCTATGTGAAGCCCTCACTCAGGACTCCAGCTTTTGAGGTGTGCAGGTGTAAGAACCTCCCCTTCTGATCTTATAATTACTCCCCTCTCTGAAATAAAAGAAAGATCCTGTTTTACCCTGTTTTAACCTAGAGAGAGAAAATGTCTAGAGAGAGGTAATTCAAAATTGAGATATTTTTGGATATAAAAATCCTCCTAGTGTCTAAAATGTTTTCCCTAAAAAGAGAAATTTAAAAAGAAATTTCCAATGTGCAATTGGAATTCTTGGAAAATAGGTAAAAAGGACCTTAGCCTAAGGATCCAGATTTTCTGAAAATTTTGAATTAAGGTTCCTATGGACCAATAAGATTAATCCAAATGTAGGGAGGAGATAAATTGAAAAATAAAAGAAAATCCCCCAAAAATGAGTAAATACTCACATAAGATGAAGAGTTGACTAAGGACATGGTTTATTAGTTAAAAAAGAAGAGATATTTCGAGGAAATGATGCATTTTGACACCTCACTGTGGGAAATTCCCTTCATGAAGGAGGCACCTATTTCACATGTGTGGATGAGTTTTAAACTCACAAATAATAGATATTTTCATCTCTCCTCTCTCCTGTTTCAACTAGTAAGCTAAACTGACCTACTAAAAATGGTCAAAAAGTGACCAAACTGATCTGGAAAATTCTAAAAGCAGTTTCCTTGGTTAGAGGCTCACTTTTTCCTATAAATAGAAGCCTCCCCCTTTGTAAAAGCTTAATGGTGTTTATGCACTCTTACTCTGCTTCTGTCCTGAGTCATTTAACATTGAATTTCTTGATAATTCAATTGTTTTTTGGCCTAATCCTCTCCAAGTCAATTTGGTGGCCACTCTTGCTACAAACAAGAGTAGAACCCTCAATCCCTCAAGCCAAAGGAAAGCTTACAAGCTCCATGTAAGCTTAATTCTTACTTATTGTGAATTTTAAATCTATAGTTTTCTTAAATTTTATGCTTTGTAAATGTTTGAATTAAAATCTGATGCTATGCCTTGATGGAAAGGCCACCCCCTTCTCTTCTTTACAATTCAGCTCTTCTTAATCCTAGAAAGTTTAATTAAATGATTGATTAAACTCTTTTCACTGTTTAATCTCTTGATTTTTAGAAAATGGAGTAGATTAGAGATATTAGAATTCAAATTTGATTAATTCAAGTCATAAATTGAATGTTAAAATTGAGAAATGGTCAGCCATACAAAGGAGGTTATGGCAAAATTTTCTTAAATTTTGTAGAACTAAAGTTTATCATTAGGATATTCTAAAAGAGTAATTCCTTCCATTTGTGCACTCTAAAAGATTTATTTTTATTTCAAAAGTGTCATTCTCATTAAAATTGAATTTATGCATAGGAAGATGCATAAAAAATTTATTTTTATTTCAAAAGTGTCATTCTCATTAAAATTGAATTTATGCATAGGAAGATGCATAAAAGATTTATTTTTATTTCAAAAGTGTCATTCTCAATTAAAATTGAATTTATGCATAGGAAGATGCATAAAGGATTTTTTTATATTTTAAAAGTGTTATTTTTCTTAAATTTGAATTATGCATAAATAGATGGGTAAAGAATCTTTATATTAAAAATTAGAATCCTCTTAAATTTTGTGTTTAAATTCTGTGAATAGAAGTGATGAGAATACGAGGCCAATAGATGTGATGAGATAAGATGTGAATCAGATAGATGATTGGATAGATGTTGAATAGATGTGATGAGATGTGATGCGAATCAAATGGAGGTGAATGGATGGATGGATGTGATGCGAACCAGATAGAGGTGAATGGATGGATGGATGTGATGTGAATAGAAGTGATGAGAATATGAAGTGAATAGATGTGATGAGATGTGATGCGAATCAGATAGATGTGAATGCGAATCAGATAGATGTGAATGGATGGATGGATGTCATGTGAATAGAAGTGATGAGAATATGAGGTGAATAGATGTGATGAGATGTGATGGAAATTAGATAGATGAGAAGAATGGACGGATGGATGTGATGTGAATAGAGGTGATGAGAATGTGAGGTGAATAGATGTGATGAGATAAGATGTGAATCAGATAGATGATGAATGAATAGATGAATAGATGAGATGTGATGTCATGTGAATCAGAATGTAAATGAATGATATGAGATGTGAGTGAATGTATGTGATGACAATGGATGTGAATGTGTATATGAGGAATGGATGTGAATGTGTATGTGAAAGAATGGATAAGGATGTGTATGTGAAGAATGGATGTGAATGTGTATGTGAAGAATGGATGTGAATGAGTGTGAAAGAATGGATGTGGATGTATGTGAAAGAATGGATATAGATGTGTATGTGAAAGAATGTGATGCGGTGTAAAGAGATGAGATGTGACATGAATATATGTGGATGTGAAGTGATAGATATGAATGTATGGATAGATGCGAGTAGTCGTACATGTGAACGATTGGATGGATGTGAGTGAATGAGATGAAATGTGTGTGAATGAGATATGATGTGGATAGAAGTGATGTGATATAATGGTGATAAGAATGAATGTGATGGATATGAATGAATGTAAATGTGATGGATATGAATGAATGTGATGGATATGAATGAATGTGATGTGATGGGATGTGAATCGGGATAGATGTGAATGAATGAGATGTGAATCGGGATAGATGTGAGGTAAAATGAATGAGATGTGATGTGAGTGAATGTGATGTGGTCTGACCGAATAAGATATGAGTGAATGTGATGTGGTCTGAACGAATAAGATGTGAGTGAATGTGATGTGGTTTGAATGGATGAGATGTGAATGAATGTGATGTGATGAGATGTGGATATGGGTAGATATGCGAGTGGATGAGATGTGATGAGGATAAATTTAGGAAAGATGTGATGAGATGAAAATGATGTGATTGGATGAGAATAGGATTACTTATGAAATGGTTGTGGAATTAATTAATGTGGTTTGATGTGGAGTAATGTGGAAAGAGGAGAGTTTGTTATAGAAACTGTATTTTTGAACAGTTTTAAAATGGCTGTTTTATGTCAAGAATGTTGGAGAAGCATTTTAACCATCTTGTGAATGAGGTCATGGAGACCTAATCTGATAAAGTTGCAATAGCTGACGGAGAGTCAATGGAGGATGTCTCGCGTGTAGCAAGGTCAGCTGACCAGCCTCGGTTTGATTAAAATGGTGAGCTTCCAGTACAGTGGATGAGCTTCCAGTACGGTGGATGAGAGACCAAGGAAGCAGCCTATGAGTGAAGTGCTAGGTCACCTGCGAAGGATCCTAGAGGGTGCTCACCATATGATGCTCGGGCTCTGGGTCAGCGACGATACCCACACGTGCATTGTGGGTGGAAGATATTAGAACAAGGAGTAAGAGTTACTTTCTGAAATTCAGGCATGGATCTGGTTGATTGACCTTGCTGGTCCTCAAAACGGATGGGACAAAACCTAACCAAATTCTTATTTGGATCCCATCACTAGAGTAGTTGGGGTGGTTGGCTAACCCACGGGATTGGATGGATCCCTAAATTGAGACTCAACTGATGGATCCCTAAATTGAGACTCAATTCTGTTATGGTACGATAGATGAAGTAAATCCCGGACAAAAATTGTTCTATGGAAAAGAATCAACGGCTGTGCCTCTCAATGAGGAAAAAAGCATTGGTCTCTATGATCCAAGTGCAATCTTTTTCTTGATCTGCTGACTATGGGACTTACGGGTTCGGTCAGATCAGTTCAGTTAGTTAAGGCTTTTGACTACGTTAGAGAAAAATTTACCTTGAAGGAATCGCTCGTGCTTTCCGGGCAAGGGAAGTTTTATCGGGTTCGGGTTTTGGAAGAACCGATGGATTAGTCTCTTGTCCGGATATCTGTGGGTGAGTCCCCGAGTGTGGGACCCTGCCTCATGCAAGAAGTGCTACTTTCACTCATTAGGGAAAAAGGGAGCTCATTTTGGGGCCCTGTAAGAAATTCACTATTTTTTGATTTATTTCTCTCCTAAAAGACCTCAAAAATAGTAAAATATGGAACGTGGCTCAAAACTGTCAGTAAGGACTACCGAACTGTCAGTTCAAAAAGGAATAAGATAATCTTTTGTCTAACTAACACGATTTTGCATTAAATATCTCCTTAGTTTTTTTTTTGGTTTCCCAAAGATTCTGCATCTCTTTTGACGACGTGTGCAGGCCTCTCATAAAGAATCCATCATTGAACTTAATGATTGCATGGATACCGCCACACTTCCACGATTCATGTTACAAAAAGACTATGAGATTGACAAGCAAACTTTGCAACCTCAGAAGCACAAAAAATGGTCGATACTAGTGAGTCACAATCTCAGAAGAAGCGATTACACCATCTTCACATTGACTTAGAACAATATGCTCTAGCACAAAAAAGACGAAAGGATACGGTGCTGAATGCTCAACAACGGGAAAATATGAGAAGAGAAGGGCTTCAACATATTGACTTATGGTGCGATGGAAGCATATATCCAAAATGTCTAGTAAAAAACTCTACACCTCCATTTGTCAATCCAACCACACTACTGAGGTTTGCGGGCGATGGACAAAATGGACTTCTTGGTTATATTTCAGCGCAGTCTGCATTTGCAGAAACATATAAAACGATGTACCTACAAGAAAAGGGGGCCACGATGCAAGAGATAGCCATTCCTGCAAAATTGGAGCAGTAGTTGCAAAATGAAATTGAGGAGCATTCAAAGAGTAAAAAAGAGTTGACAAGAGCAAGAAGGAAGAGAACCATGCTTGGAGACAGACAACGAAGCAGGAAGATTAAAAACATTGCAAATTTGAAGGCTCGGACTGGTGGATGCAAGCGAAGAATTCAGGAAGCAAGGCTAGTTTGAAATTTTTCATTTTTTATACTCAAAAAGGCTCTCAAATGACTATATCTATTTTGTCCATTAACACAAAACAAGAATGGAGGTGTTGAATAATATAGGCATATTGTGTTGTTACTATAGGAAACTATTGGAGCCTGCAAAAGAAAATATGGATCCCAACCTTCTTCCTGTTAAACAAATGAAAGGATTGCTTTCTTGTGGTGTAGCAAAAGGTTTGATTGAAGAAAAAAAATACAAAACAATCAAACGCAATGTTATAGAGGACTTTATATCCAATAATCAAGTTGATGACACTACAATCCAAGAGGCTCTTGATGTTAGTGCAGTTAGCAGGAAGGGATATAGTTCGATTTTCCATGCAATATCCTCAACTTTGAGAGATCAAAGGATTAAACGAGTTTTACTACCAAATCCAGCAACCGTGTGAAGGATAAGAGGTCATTTGAATGAAAGTATAGATGAGTTTATTGGAGAATATATCCATATTGAAGAAATATTTCATGGTGGTAAAGGAACCACTGTGTATGACCCTTGGAACAATATATTTATAGATCTACAACAACTTCAAAGAAGAATGGTCGAGTTTTATGGAATAACATTTGAGGAGTGCAAAGGCATTTTAAAATTTGTTATCAAACTGGATGAGTGTGAGGTTGTAAAGGAAAAGAAAATGGAAAGGATTACTATTACATTGATGAATGGAGCACTTGATACATCATTGACTGAAGCGAGTTCGAAGTATTTTAGTGTGCAGTTGGAGAAACACATATGGTGGTTAGGCTCGTTCCAGGTATGATCATTTTTTGTTTCGTACTTGATTTGAGTCATTGTTTTCAAATCTTTTATAGTAAGACTTTTGTTTTCTATAATCACAGGTGAAGATAGAAGACCATGAAACACTAGATTGGGTGTTTCACCACACGGAAATACCAAGAATAATTAAAAGACAAGTGCAAGGAGAGAATCTCCATGTTGCAGGAAAAGGTGATTTTCAAGTAGAGTGGCACATGGCAGGGGATCTTAAAACACTTAAGTGCATGTATAACATTAGTAAAGGAGGCAACTCGATTTCGACAGTTTGAAATTCCTAACAGCTCACTCTCGCATTTTCCTGTTGTGCAAATACCTGAAGTAACATGCTATTACATTCCTACAGTGATTTCTCTATCTTTACAACTAAAAACAATATGGATTGAGTTTATGCAAGGAGTGTACAGCCTTGGATAGCTTAGAAAGACACAAAATCACAATGATAGGGGTGGATGAAGCAACAGTTTTATATTTGCAACAAAATGCGATTTGGACTGTTTGAAATTCCTAAAGCCTTCTCCTCGCGTTTTCCTGCAAATTCATGAGGCACCATACTACTGGAACATGCCTTCAGTCATTTCACTGTGTTTGTAACTTGGTGCAAGATGGATTGAGTCTATGGAAGGCAAGAAGTGATCAATCTCTCACTCAACCAGCCCAATTCAAAGTCTTCCTGCTTGCGGTTGCAGTGGAAAAAGCTAAGGAATGCATATAATATTTATCCTAATATCTAAGCTACATCACATCACTTAGTACCTTATCCTAATATACTATTAAACACGAAGAAAAGGATATACAGAGTCTTACTGACCTGGAAGCTATCTGTAGGTGTGTTGTGTTGGTGATGAGTACCCTGTTCTGGGGATGAACCTTAGCTGTTGGTCAGGATGCTGATGGTGTAGAGTAGGGAGGTAGAGAGGCAAGAGAGCTGAGAGGGGAGGGCCTAGACAGGAGAGATTAAACAAGAGGGAAAAGGATAGTGCAAAATACAAACAAAGCAGCTAATAAACCACACGTGTGGAATGGAGTCGTTTTTTCACACGTGTGGATGGGACCCAGATCTCTTGGAGTTTGAAACTTGGCACATGTGAATGGCACTTTTTGCCTTGGAACTTGTGCCAATCATGACTTCATAATCAGATCCATAAACACTCTTCCCTCCTCGTCTTTCATCCCTGCCAGCACCCTCCCATCAACCTTTTCCTTCCCCCTCTGATCCCTTCCTACCCAACACACTGCAACCTGCCTGAAGACTACTACCACTGCCAGATCTCCAGGTTACCTAGCCTGCAGCTCAAGTTTGGAAGAGAGCAGAAGAATCACCAGTGCAACAACAGCATGGAAAAGGAAAAGAAAGGTCAGAGATCTATATTCTTTTCAATGTTTTTTGATATATATTTCTTCCATCCATAGAATTCTTGAATCTTACTACCCAGGAATCTGGTACATTACCCTAGGATTTGATTGGAGATGGATATCAATAGGACCTAGAAGTTTGCAACAAAATGCGAGGAGAGTGCTTAACATTTTCCAAATGGCCCTATATCGTGTTTTCCTACAAATTCTTATATTAGTTTTGGTTTTCATTTCTTCCTCATTGTTTTGCTCTCTTTGGCCCTGGGGAATTCTTCCTAGTATCATCTACTATCCAAGACACTGTGAGATGATCCTAGCATTTGATTGGAGATGGATATTAATAGAAATGGAGAATTTGCAACAACAAAATGCGAGGAGAGTACTTGACATTTTCCAAATGGCCCTACATCGCGCTTTCTTGCAAATTCCTGTGTCCCTTTTAGTTTTCACTTCTTCCTCATTGTTTTGCTTTCTTTGGCCCTGGGGATTTCTTCCTTGATGATGAGAAAAGTTTTTGCTTTGGAACAGTTGATTCTCAGGCCCCTCCTTTCAAAAGCAAGCTGGACTTTTCTGCTGCTATACTTAGACCACAGCAGTCACCAGGTGAGTCATGTGTGCTCATGAAGAGAGTTGTTTGGTGATATCCTATACATTCCCTGATTGCATATGTCAGCATATAGAATTCATGATATATAAATTTTTGTTCATGCAAAAGCAAGAGACTGGAGCAAAAAGCTGAGTCTTCCCTTTCAAAACAAAAGGAACCAGAAGAGGACAAATCTCCAAATTTGCTCCTATTTGACTTTCTTCACAAGTGCAAGGCTCAGAGGAACTTCCACACAGAGGCAGAAAGAATTGTGGAAGGTGAAAAGGTTTTTGTGCATATAAATCATATTGTCTCCATTGACAGGCTGAGGTACCATGTGAATAGAAGATTTGACAGCCTGCCAGAGGAATATAAATTCAGCTCTGTAACTTGCACACCAGAAAGTGTAGAGTGCGTGAGGAAACCATGGCATTCCTTTTGTACATTGTCTTCCATCAGCACTCTCTAGAAGAGCAAGGGCAGGAGGCTGAAGAAGAAGACACATCTGTAGTAGCAGAGGAAAAAGAGGATGTTCCTGTGGCAACAGAAATGGCAAAGATTATGTTTTCCTCCATGATATAGAGTGTATGTTCAATTTGAGGGAGGACTATGCCATTTCCCTTATTGCCTAGGCTTCAAGGCTTGACAAGGAGGTTGGCATAGAGGATGACCATTCACTACTGGCTTTGGAAACAACTTTTGATCTTGTAGAGGCCCTTACTATTTGTTTCAAAGAGGCTGAAAAGTTCCAAGAGCCAGATGAAGCTGCCTTCCAGCTCACACAGGAAGCTATGAATCTCTCAGCACTATACAAGGGAAAGCTTAAAGAAGAGGCTGGACTGGAGGGGAGAGGAATAAATCTTTGGAAAGATGAACTTCTTGTTGCTGATGAAAATGAGAAGGTATGATCTTGTTACTTCAAATCAAATACTTTATCTTGTGTTTAAATGTTTTGTATCTCACTCCAATCTTTTGATATGTGGCAGCTACAAATTGAGGATGACACATTCCTCCAGAGAACAAATGGAAGCAGGCCGGCTGGGTTTGGCAAAATGTCAAGCCTAGCTCATTATATTCATGATCTAGGCAGTGCTAAGATCTTGATTTACCATAGGCAGTTGAGCATAGGCATTTGAGCAACAATGGAGAAGCCATTGTTTACTTCTTTAAATGTTTGTCTAGGGTTTTAGGTGGACATGATCTTTCATGGCAAAAGGAAAAGATCATTTTAATAGAGAGGTTGTGTGTCATAGATATATTTGGGGATCATAGATATATTTGGGGATTATGTTAATAGAGAGGTTGTCTGTCTTACACTTCTTATGCATTAGCATGTGGTGTTAAGGAGCCCAAATGTCTGGAGGGCTATGGAAAACACAAGCTCATGAGGTTTCGAGAGCCACCCATGATTGCATCAGGCGACACAATCCAAGAAGAAGAACACGTGGAGATAGCTGAAGACAAGGATACCCCTCCCAGACAAGCAATAGAGGCAAGCATTGATAAACAGACAGTCGACATCAAGCCAACAAGGAAGAAAAAGACTCCAATCAAGAAGAGAGTTCCGATTGGCAGGCCCTGGGAGTAATAGGATTTAGTCATCAAATATAGCACAAACATTATGTTGAAGTTGAACTGATTTAGTTGAACTAATTTGTACAAAGTCTTTGATCCTCATCAGTTCCTGCTATTCATGTTTACTTGTCCATTTATGGTTTCTAAATATCTTCGAATCCCTCCATTGTCTATGTCTCTCTGCTGCCATTGAATTGTCCAAAGTTTGTCTTCGTCTTTGCTTTTGGGCTAGAATAAAAGCAAGCTTGACTTTGGAACTAGCAACTTTTCTTTTAGCATGCAGCCTCTGTAGAATGCCTCGGTAAAACCATTGGAAGACTTCCTTCAGACTATTTGCCTTTTGACTCCCTCCATAGTGTTGTGTGTGTCTGAAAAATGCATTACGTGCCATGTAGTGAGACTTCTCCATGCCTAAATTGTTGGGCATCCATACTTTTTCACAAAATAGGAAGGGTGGTTGTAGATGATATGCTGTTTTCACAAAGACATAAGAATGCATAGTAAGTTATATAACAAAAGAGGATCACACTTAAGTAAAAGAAGAAGACAGAACTTTACCATGTAGTGAGTTATATTGCAGGCTGTCCACGCGTCTTTCATTGACTTCCCAAAATGTTTAATTCCCTCTTCAAAGTTCTTGTAATCACTCTTTGTCCATGTTACATTGTCACAGAACATGAAGAGTTGATCAAGAGACCTCCACACCTCTGCCTTCACATTTCGTGCTTCCCCATCTGCCTCATGATCTTTCACGGCATTATGGACTTGCTTCCACAATCTATAATTAATCCTTGAAACTGTTCTACCTTGCCTTACTTGCTTACTACTGTGTTTGGGTCGAGACAAGAATCTTCTTGCCTTAACACCACCAATAGAGGGCTTGATTGGTACCTCCTTGCCATTGGTAGACTTTTTAAAATCCTTTGTGATATGAACATCACCTCCATGCAGACCTATATCGGATAACACTTTTTCCAATGCTTGAAGAGCATCCTTTCTATTTTTTTCGGGACGGAGTTTCCAAGCAAATCCAATATACAAAAATACCAATTTCTCAATAATTTGACATAGAGCATGCAATGTGCATATGTGAACATTACATAGTGGAATGTCAAGAATGGCCTTGAAGTCAGGGTCAACTTTATCTCTATTAGGCGCTCTCTTCCACCATTTGGAATCCATTACTTGAGCTGATTCTTTGGGCCCTAACATAGTTGTCCATATTGAGGATGAAACTTCAGTGAATAATTTTGACTTGACAAAACCATGCTTGGCAGCATCGGCTCATAAGAATGAGTATTGCTCAGATACTATATTCTTGCAATGCTCTAGTAAGTGTATTTTATTTTACATTTGTTTACAAAACAATCCTTCTTGTACCTCCTTTACACCCTACCCTAATTATTGTTTGGTCCAATGCAGCATGATGAGAAGCTGGCTTAACCACGCTGTACAGCATACAGTTCATATTATTGATCCTACCATTTTCTTCAAGTTAAGAGATCCAAAGGAAACTCCCATGGATATTTCCAATTGGTTCAGACACTGCGATTTTGATGTTGTCGATATTTTGCTACTTCCATACCATAACAAGTATGTGGGTGACTGCGTTTTTTGGGATTTTGATGTTGTCGATATTTTGCTACTTCCATACCATAACAAGTATGTGGGTGACTGCGTTTTTTGGGATTTTGATATTGTCGATATTTTGCTACTTCCATACCATAACAAGTATGTGGGTGACTGCTTTTTTTGGGATTTTTCTTCAAGATTGAGAACTCTTGTAGCCTTTGATTTCTTAATGCTTTTTTCCTTATGCACAGTGACCACTGGAGCTTTGCTTCTATTGACATCCAGTAGAAGCAATGCTTTTTATTCAACTCTCTTAAAAACACACACAGAGAGCTGAAATTGTAAGTGGTGTGTGTGCTATTTTTAACTTTAAACTTCATTATTTTGATTTAATGCACACTAACTGAATTATATGTATTGCAGTTGTATTAGAAGGCTTCTAGATGCATTGGATCACTGTCCTCCTAATGTTAATCTTTTGGATTTAATAGAGCCAATAGATTTAGAGGTAGAAAGTCGTTCCCTCTACTGATGTCTATTTCATGCTATGCCTTTGAACTTATTGAATACTTTTGTTTTGTTAAGATATTAACAGTTTTCCAACTGTACAGACACCACAACAAGATGATTCAAGTAGCTGCGGGTCTGACCTTAGGCACTTTACATATTTCCGTGTTTGCTTTTCAACCAAAACTCTGAAATTCTGAAAGTGAGTGAACACCTCACTCTTCTCCTTCATGAAATATACCCACACTTTCCTTGTGTGGTCATCAATAAATGTCACATAATATATGCAGCCTCCCATAGACATGGTCTTCGTAGGACCCCATACATCTGAATGCACAACATCTAGTGCATTTCTGCTCACATATCTATTACGTGGAAACACATGCTTTGTTTGCTTTCCAAATTGGCATGCTTCACATATTCTCTACATACCTTCCACTTTAAACTTTGGCAGCCCTGTCAAAATCCCTTTAGTCTGCATAGACTTCATTCGCTGCACATTCACATGTCCAATTCTTTTATGCCAAATGTCTGTGTCTGCAAACAATTCCTGAACCATTTGCAAATATCGCAGCACTCATTTCAGGCATGTCTACATTCAACGTAAACATTCTGCCCACTCTGTTGCCTTTTGCAACCAACCTGCACTTGTCTTTAAAGTCTTAACATAACAACCATCAGAGTTAAACCGAACCTGCAAACCCTGCTCAATCATCTGGCCAACTGAAACTAGATTCTTTGTTATGTTCGGAACGTGAAGTACATCTGCAAGGTACTTCACTTTGCCATCCTGCATAGACAATGGCACATCTCCAACATGGGCAATTGGATGAGCAATGTCATCCCCTGTTTCCACAAAACCTGGTCTTTCCGAGTTTTTCATCTCCTTGAACCACTCTCCATGACTTGTCATGTGGTTCGAAGCACCTGAATCCACATACCATACATCATCTTTTTGTGCTGTATCAACATTTTCAGACATGGCATTCAACATTTTCAGACATGGCATTCAACATGTTGCATAACAAACAACCTTTCATTATCCTCATTATTTCTGCTTGAGGATGCATAGTTGTTTTGCTGCACTTTCCCATTTTGCATATCAGCCTGCTTCTTATAGCATTCTGCTTGCACATGTCCAGGCTTACCACAATAATAGCATTCACGTGCATCATTATATTGCCTTTGCCAATTTCCACGGCCTCTTTGACTCCCCCTGCCTCTAAATTCCACCTGCGTGTTGTTGTTGTTGTTGTTGTTGTTGTGTATTCTGGGACTATTGTTGTTGCTGCTGCTGCTCATAATTCTAATTACCTGTTCGGCCACCTCCTTGACCGCGTCCACGGCCTCTTCTACCTCGTCCTCTTCCTGAACTCGTGTAGAAGGCCTGTTGCTCTGAATTGTTTTTGCTTTGTGAAGACTGTTGGTCTTCACCCAAGCTCTTCTCTTCGATAATCAGCATAGACACCAAATCTGTAAAGTTGGGAATGTTTTCCCGAGTCTGAATAGACGTCTTGAACACCTTGTATTATGGCCCAAGACCACGTAGACAGACCTCCACCTTATCATCATCATCTACTGACATACCAATAGATGCAAGGGATTCCACAATACCCTTTATCTTCAACGCATAGTCATTCACAGACATGCTCTTTTTCTCCACAGTATGAAGTTCATTCTTCAACTGTATCTTACGTGCCTTGGTATTTGTTTCATAAAGCTTTACCAAGGTGTCCCACGCCTCCTTGGGGGACTTGGCATCCTGAATGTGCACTCTGGTTTATCTTGCACAAACTGCTGTATTTCTGCACAGCGATACTGTAGTACTGTCAAATGTCACAACCAGTGACTTCAATGTGCATACATACACCCAATGGCAACTGTAGACCTCTTTGCAACACCCACAGTGTCTGCACAGTCAATCAGTCTTCCCGCAGTTCTTAAAACAGAGTTCTGCAGAGAATCGATGACTTACCCGCAGTGCTCGAAATCGCCTGCTTTCTGAAAAACGGAGGTCCAGACGCGTCCGAAACGCTTTTTCGGCCTAAAAAATTTAGTCCGATAGGACAGAATAGTTGCCCTATAGCTTTACTCCCGCGAAGAAAGCTCCTCAATCAGAGATCGTTTGCCGGTGCCTCCCGTAGAGCTCCCGACAAGGGTGTAGTCACCAACACAAATAGGGAAGAGTAGTTGAAGCTCTTACCCTCGTACCGCTTCCTATGGTTCTCTTGCTTGCAGTGCAGCCCTTAGCACGAACCAAGCTCTGATACCATGAAAAGATGCAGGGGGGAAGAGAGCTTGAGCTCTTGTAAAGCACACACACACACTCACAAAACCCTAATAGAGAACACACAAGGTGAGAGGCTGAAAATCTTCTTCTTCTCTACTCAACACAACACACCATATACAAGATAAGAGTACACACTATATGAAAGGTACTCAACCAATACATACATGGGTTCTCTATAGTGTGAACCCGACTAAATGAGCTGGCGCTATAACTATGCCAGTCTCTAGAATGGCTGTCACACAGAATGTCATCCCATCGCCGCATATCACCCAAGATCTCACCAACCATGCTAGTGGTGTAAGTGTGGGGCCTATCCCCCAAGCGGGTCATCAGTGGCCACCGCCTCACTAGACGAGCTCGATATCTCAACAGTTACCTTTCTGTCTTTAAAAGCCACTATTGTCAACCTGGTAGCTTCCACTCTTAACATGATTGCTTTCACTCTTAATAGGTAGCTACCACTATTAACATGGCAGCTTCTGTTCCAAAGCTGGTAGTTACCAATCGGTCCCTAAAATCTACCATTGTTCACCTAGTAGCTTCCACTTTTAACATGGTTGCTACCTTATCTACCTCGTGGTGGCATCCACTCTAACCAAATAGCTACCACTCTTAACACGGTAGCTATTGTTCCAAAACTTTAACCTAAAAGCTATTGTTTATTTCTGGCATGAAAAATTTCTAAATTACCAAGTTAGTTCTAATTCTTTGACTTCTATAAACTATATATGTTGTTCATAGGCTGATTTATTGTCCTGATTTATTGCAGGTAGAATTCTTTCTTGCTTTCAAACAGAGTCATCCAGAGGTATAGATTCACCAAAGAGCATTTGAAAAGCTGAAGCCTTATTTTGTACACAAGCTTCGAGATCGGTACACTTGTTGTTGCATCACACATGTCCAGATGTCATTCTTACGAGATGCTATCAATCATTTACGCCAAGCTGGTCCAGGTGTGCATGGAAAAGAGTGTATATGTCAATCTAACATTTGTGGTGTTGGAGAAAAATGCACAGCTCACACACAAACTTACTCAAGCCTTACAAATTTGTAGGAATAAGTATTGTGTTTGAAGCCTAGCAATTCAGGCTTCTTTGCTTTGAAGTGTTTGATGGGAGAGTTCCCATCTTGTGGACCCTCAAAGAAGATTTCGACGTGTCCTATGGAGGAATCAAGTATCGTACGCACAATAAAGGTGAAGATTTTTTAAGACATTCAAGTTGGTGAAATAGATTCTGGCAAGAAAAAGAAAAGAAAAGTTCTCTCCCACAAGGAGATGCAAACTGGGGAACTATTTGACCTCTTTAGGGATACAAAAGTTCATAAAGTACAACTTTATCTACAGAGAGTAATTTAAATGTGGTTGTTTTAGTTGTAGACTTAGCTGAAAATTATACATTCAAAGAACAAAATGAGATTCAATCAATGTATTGGTTTTCTTGCCAAGTTACAATATTTGTCCATATCACATATGTGCAGATTGCAGGAAGTCTTCAAAAGTATTATCATTTTTACATTTTCGATGATAAAACTCATGATACTCTTTTTGTTCAACATTGCTTCATGCTCCATCATGGATGGTTGAAAGAGCTAGGCTTATCCCTCAAGGAGCATTGGGTGTGGTCAGACGGGGCAGCCTCGCAGTTTAAGGCAAAGAGGCCTTTCTACTTTGTTGCCCGGTGTATGGGACTCTCACAGGGTTAAAGATGACACATCATTTCTTGGGATCTGGTCATGGGAAGGGTGAACATGATGGTGCAGGTGCTGTTATCAAAATACATTTGACTCAAGAGCAGCTTAAGCCAGACTGTAGAAAATTCCAATGTGCAGAGGATGTGGTTGCCTTTTTAAGACAAACCATGTGTGATGGGGCTGCTGTCACATATGCATCCAAAGTAAGACCAGTTACCAAGGTGTTTTGGGAAGTTAAGGAAGGCGACGTGGATAGAAGCAAGAAGTGGGACTGCAAATCTGTGGATGGTGCTCATGGGATACATTGTGTCTCAGGTTACTCTCTTTAACAAATGGAAAAGCTCTCAGATGCAAGTAGCTATCATGAGTCACGTAAGTTGGCAAGGGACTAGTCATCATTCACAGCAACATCTTCTACATCCCCACCTTGCATGGATATATGTAGCACACCCTGTTCTGTAGAGGTTGTGTCGGAGTCTAACGCCTCCCATTCTCCATTTGTAAGCTTCCATTGCCTGTAAGGAAACGCAATGGACAACTGTTGCTTGGCAATATGGTAGCGCATCACAACCTTCTTAACTATTACTCCACATCTGCTGATGGTGTCTCCATTGTGTTGAACAACTTTTTTATCCCATGCAGGTGATAAGAAACAAGTCAGAGCTCTCTCCCCCTTTGCAATCCAGAAAGTTGGGGTGCGATGTGTGTCACTTATACGGAACAGGTACACAAAGAGGTGTAGAGGTATGAAGCAGGTTATGGTTGCTTTGTGAGATCCATATGTGCACTTCATAGCATTTTGCACCTTGCTTTCAATCTACAAACAAGCCATGGCCACTGAAGCATTGTCTGGAATTGGCCATTCAATAGATGTGAGAGTTGGTGTAGGTTCTGGAACTAATTTTCCAGCACCATTTGCTGTCGTGGGAACCACATATGTATCCTCATAGAAGAAGATGTTTCGTGCAAGAAGTTGTGCAGCTGGACACCCTCCAAAGATTAAACTACCAAGCTCCACATGGTATGCTTCAAAGGTTCCTGAAATTGCCTCCATAGGCTCCCACTCAGAGGGAAAACTATCTACGCAGAGGAACCCAAGAACAATCAAAGCAGTGCTCAGTATATCATTATTAGCACACAATTGATTTAAAAACAAGAATATAAAGTGGTGAAATGACTTACAATTTGCAAGAAATCATTGACGTTGGTCATGGTCTGCTAGTGTCAGCTCTGTTGCCTTGTAAACATGTTGGACCTTGGCTAGCTTTTTTCCATCACGATCTTGTTTGAGCTCCAATATCCGCCCTTTCCAATGGTGACTTTGTATATCAACGTATCACTTTGACACCTTGTGGGTTCCTCGTGTACTAGGCTGCATCGTAATCCAATTCCACTTCTCGTACTGTTTGATGTTCCAGTGCCCATCCTCATCTTGACCACTGCTACAAGAGAGAGATTGAATACTGATCAGAGGCCTTCGAGCTCTAGAAGAAGACATCAGATGTATATATTAGGGAGATTATAAACCTTGATGGCAAAGGAAAATAGAATGGTGAGAAAAAAACTTAGACTAGGGAGATGTACAAAAGAGAAGGAGTTGTAGAGCAAGTTCCAAGGGCTTGGCTGTGCTATTACTGCACTTTGAAAGAGGATATTAGAGGGGGTGAGAGGAGACAATGAGTAAGATTATGAGAGCCAAAGAATTTGCAACTCAAGCTTCCATAGCTTGGCTCTGCTGTTACACTCTGTAAAAGGAGGTTGGACAAGGTAGAAGAATGAAGTAAGGAAACGTAAGTGAGGATCAAACTTCCATAGCTTCTGAGAGGAGGTTGCAGATCAAGCTTCCATAGCTAAGCTTTGCTGTTACACTCTGTAAAAGGAGGTTGGACAAGGTAGAAGGATGAAGTAAGGAAATGTAAGTGAGGATCAAACTTCCATAGCTTCTGAGAGGAGGTTGCAGATCAAGCTTCCATAGCTATAGATCTAGGTTTCTGAGTGAAGAGAGAGGTAGATCAAGAGGTAGATAGCTAAAAGAAGTAGTCTAGAGAGTGAAAAACGCCCCAAGAAGTCTCATTTTGAGAAGTCATTCGCTAGATGGAAAGAACAAATGCATGCTATCTTGGATCCTCACCCCAACAACCACACCTACCATGCATAGTACGATGCCTCTTGTACAGGTATAAAGTACCATAACTCTTTTTTTAAAAAACCTTGCATGGTGGAGAAGTTGTCCTACTTCTCGTGGCTTCTTAGACCTCTTTAATGGCTGTGTATTAGGTGGTGGAGAAGTAATGTACGTGATCGGGTCTACATTCTCGAGCACCCTTCAGACACATGGGTGCTATCTGAGGAGGTGGAGAAGACATGATTGTACCTTGAAGACTGGATCGACGAGCTTCAAGGTAATGACACATGGATACTTTGTCCATGGTGGTTAGACTACCCAGAGGATAGAGTACATTTCCTTGTGCATAGTATTTAATTTATAGGAGGTATGAAGCCTATTTTTTGGGCGTTTGCAGTTCCAATGTTGGTTGAATTCAGTTCTAATGTTGGTTGAATGCAGTTGGCTAGAAAGGGTAAGAAGCCTGCCACCGAGCAAGAATTGACCCCCAAGGAGAAGAAAAAGGGTAAGAAATCCACAACTTCATCATCCCAAAAAAGGTCATAGCCAGACTGGGAAGAGGGATCACTCAGATGAGGAATTTGAGGAAAGCCATTCCAAGGATGATGAGCATGAAGATGAGTGGCAGTCCCATGCACAAGGCAAAGAGTAGGTGACCCCTTAGCATGGCGAGACCTAAGAGAGAGCAGGGGTCAGAGAGTTCAAAAGATGATGAGGCGGACCTCTTGGGATCTAGTAAGTAAACTTAATGTGTGTTAAAGCATTCATTAGATCATTTATTCATCAACGCTTAGAACATGTATTTGGTGTTGTGTAAATTTAGACCACTGTCCCATTGTGGTGAACCCCATGCACTTAGTTTTGAGCTCAAACATTGATCACCTCCTTCTCGCGCTTATGGGAAAGAGAAAACATAGGTATGATCTCTCAGGTGTGTGAGTGACGCTCTCCATTCATTGTCATTATAGTGTTTGCACTCCCCTTACATGCTTTACTGTTCATGGGATTCATGGGATCTTTAACAAGGTGGGGAATCATGGATGCCTTCGATATCCTTGGAGGCGTGTGTTTGGTGTGGACTGATTTTTCTATACATACATGTCTCCACAAGGGTGATTTAGAGGTTTCTCGATGGAATGTTTTTTGGTGGGGACTGTTTTTCGAGAGATACTTGTGGAGTTGTCTTTTGTGCTTGTTGTAGAGTTCCTACATCCCGATGGCACTATGGTGTGCACTCTACATGCAGAGCACCTGGGGATTACTGTGCGGGAGGTAGGAACTTAGAACTTCACATTGTGAAGGACTTTGTTCTTGTGTATCCTGTGATATCTCTCTATGTAGTGTCAAAAGATGGCCAAGAAGTGGTGACTGCATGATTCTTTGGTTTTTGTGAAAGTAAAGATCAATGATTTCCCTCCCTAAAGTACTTACTAGTGTGTGCAGGTAGGTCTCTACTTTGGTAATCGTCGCTATCTTCAGGCAGCCTAGTGAGAGTACATCCACTCATCCAAAGTATGACAGGTGGGGAGGTGAGGTAGCTATAGATTGCGGAGGTTTTAAGGCTAGCGATGATATTGCATTGGAGCTGAAAGAGCAAGAGGAAACTTTCCCATACCAATTGGATGCAACGGGGATCCCATCCGATATACTATTGAGCATAGCAATCCTTTCGTGAGGTAATCATGTGCACGATTCACGTAGTAAAATCGTTATATAATCAGTGTCTTAGACATTGTCGTCCATTTGTACATATGGTAATTGTGGGCTTCTACTATGGCAGGTGGTTACTCGGGATGTTCACTGATCGTGGGGGGATGTAGTCCTAGATTACTTTGCTGGTACAGGGTCCATGGCTAGAGCATGCAAGACACTGCAAACGACATTTCATCAGCATGAAGAGTGATGAGGTGTGCCTTAGTTCATGTCTGTGACCACTTGTCGCTGTGCACGATGATTTGGGTAACCAATTTTTCAGGGGTGAGGTCAGTAAGATTGCTCGACCCGAGAACAATAGATGGACATGGGGGCAAGATATCCTCCAGTCCTCCCGGTACCCATGAGCCCGACATAGTCTAGTGCTTCTTCATGGCCACCTAGTGTTACAATGGATCCCTAATATTGACATGTCTTACCACATACATCCCCCGTAGCTTCGTTTGCAGTTCCCTCATGGGAACCACGACCTGATTTTGCAAGGCCTCTTTTTCCACCCGCACTTGCACCATTTGGTAGAGGTCCCTACTCCATACCACCTCCCTTCTTCTGCTCGTGGGGAGTCCAGCGTCTGTACTAATGTATTTCAGTAGCTTGTAATGTTTGAAATATATTGGTTTTAGACATTATTGTTGTTCACTCATATTATGACAAAGTCCTTTTTCTTGCATCTTTCATGGCATAGATTTTTGAGAGAGATGATGCAATTGGAGTGAGATATCAACAACACGAGAGAGAGAGAGAGAGAGAGAGAGAGAGAGAGAGAGAGAGAGAGTGAGAGTGAGAGAGAGAGAGAGAGAGAGAGAGAGAGAGAGTATGATCGAGACATTAAAATAATAACAATTGTGCTTGAAGTAGTTTTTCTTATGCTTAAAATAAAAATTCTAGTGCTCGAAAGTTATTCCTTTTGAAGTTATAAAAACATTAGAGATTGCCATGTTCTTGTAGACCCATCCCACACCACTCTCCCCTTATATCTTCATATTCAACAGAGTCCTTGTGCACTCTATGGTTATGGCTTCATCTAGTAATCCCTCTAATACTACTACGTTTAAGTAAAGCTCTTCAATTTTTCATGCAACTCAAAGAAAAGGAACCCAAATCGGATATCATTTTGGAGGCATGGACAACAATGCCTGAAGTAAATGAGCTCTACAAGAAGATGAAAACATGCCAAGCGGTGACAAGAACATGCTAGAGGTGAAAGCAGCTTTAGCCATTGGGATATGGAGAGCTTTTGGCTTCATTGAAGATGCAAAGGAGGATCCTCTAAGAGTTGAAGTTTCCACCTTCATTCGCAAGTTAGGGTAGATGGAAAAGTTGAAGATGATATTTGAGGCCCAAAATGCTTTAATATGGTATCTTTAGCCATTGGGATATGGAGAGCTTTCGGCTTCATTGAAGAGGCAAAGGAGGATCCTCTAAGAGTTGAAGTTTCCACCTTCATTCGCAAGACTTTAGATGGAAAAGGTGAAGATGATAGTTGAGGCCCAAAATGCTTTAATATGGTATCTTTGTAAATAAGTACAAATGATCATGTCATGTCATAAGCGCATGTAATGTTGTGGCCTTGTAAGTTTTCTAGGGACTATAAAATGGAAGTTTAAGATCATAATATGGTGACTTTGTAAATGAGTTTCAATGGTATTGTAAGTAGATATGCATTAATAGTGGTAAATGAGTTGCAACGTGTATAGTGCTCTTGTATCCATCCACTCCTCTCCTCTACTATCACTATGAGTCGTAATGTGTGAGACCATAGAGAGAGCAATAGAGTGAAGGAAGTGTAGAGAGAGAAACCGCTCGCCTAAACACCAAAAAGAGCTTGCTCAAAAATGCTCACCAAAAACTATAGCCTGTCCCCACAAGGTATCTATTCATAGTTTTGCTTACTTAGCCTTCCTGAACATGTGTGTCATGGGAACTTTTCCTTAGAGCCGCCAACTGCAAGTCCCCTTTGTGGGTGTGTTAGCCGACTGCTTGTCCTCAGTCTGTTGTCATGCCTAAGTGCTCCATCATGCCAATGAGAGGTGAAGAGAAATCTCTAACACCCTATATGGAGAGAGAAGAAGAAATCTCTACATAAGTGGCTACTCACCGCCAGAGATGGAAGATTTAGCAAAGAGGAAGCCTATAAACATCACACCCTAATCAAGCATGCAACCACCATCAATAGCAAGCATGAAAAGCAAAGAACCATAGAAAGCAAGAAAGAGGGAAAAGAAACGAGCTCACAAGAATTCTATTGCCTAGGGGAATGATTATCTCTATTTCTTATTGTGAATTCACGTATATACAATGACTAGTGTTTACACTAGGCTAGTCAAACTTTAAAATTGGTCCAAGGCCACTAGTCTAGTCTAAGAAAATATGTACATGAAGTTATTTAGACTTACCCTATTTGTCATTAAGCTCAGGGTAAGGCCGCTTCATAAGTTTGAGTGCCACCTTACTCACATACATCTCATTCAGCTAGTTAGCTAGGTACTAGCTAGTTAGCTAGCTGAATATCTCGTCTTTACATTACCTAGGTTTCCAGAGTGCGAGTAAGTGGTGAAGTGCCTTATCGGCATTGAAATGGCAAGTCATGTTGACCAAATGGCTGAACGGTTGGATGGTGAATATACCTCCCTTTCTAAAGGTGGTTGTGTCGCGTCTCTAATCCAGGTCAGAAAAGCTGCCCAAAGATATGGAAGTCTGGGCAGGAGTGCACAAAAAGATGTATTTGGCACATGGTCGATGCCGATGTCAAGGCATGGGGTGAGAGTGATGTAATTGATAAGGATGGAATTGATGAGGTGTAGGATGTATGATGGAGGGACCTCCTAAGAGGATTGGAATGTCATGGATGAGGCTCGAGGTGGCCAAAAGGAATGGTGCATGAGGGTACCTCATGGGAGTAGGCTTGCAATTATGAAGGTATATGAGTTAGAGTCTAGGATCCAAAAAGATATGAAAGATGTAAAGGTTCCGAAGATCCTACAGTGCCAAGGGAGGTCCAGGTAATGGGTCGTATCGTAGGTCAAGGCTTACCACAATCCCCCTATCCAGAGATGAAGAGGATAATTGAGGGGTTTGCCTTTTGAGGGTGCTCTAGTGATGGGTCATACCATGGGCCAAGCTTGTGTTTATTGCCATGGTCCCCCTATCCAAAGATATACCTAGAGGGTTGTTGGTAATGAGTCATGGTGTAAGTGTAGGTGAGTGGACGTGCCCAAAATGTGGTGAGAAAATGTGAAGCCCTTGTGAATATGCAGGCCGGTGACGTGCATGGGCTTGGGCCGCCAAAGGTGTGCCCTTGTGTACTCCTTCCCATGGGAAAACCCCAACACTATTGCTTTCTTTGACTCTCTTTTCTTCTTTCTTTGACTTGTGCAATGGAGCATGATGGTTAGGTGGGTGCATGACACTACCCCAACAAGGATATGAAGCTATTAGGTTGAATGGGCATGCAAAGAGATCTCTAGCACTATAAGGAAAAGCGATGGTAGGTGCGTTTATAGACGTTTTTTGACAACGTGGTTTAAAATGTTACGGGTGCATTTATAAGCACGTCTATATGTGCATCTATATAAGTATAGATGTGCAAGATGCGTCTCTATAGATGCGCCTATAGTCTCCATTAAGACGCACATATAGACGCGCTCTGGAATTTTTAAAAAAATTCAGAGAGCTGCCTGTGCTGATGTACAGCTACATTTTTTACACATGCAGCTGCATTTTTTGCACATGTAGTTGCATGTGCATTTTTTACACATGCAGCTGCATTTTTTTGCACATGCACTGCATGTGCATTTTTTACACATGCAGCTCTCTCGTTTAAGGTTTTGCTTACTTGTACATAGACGAATCAAGATCAGCAAGATATCAACATAAAAACTTAAATTAAAGATAGATATGCACACAAAAAATTATGAACACACTTCCAATATTGATTAAAGAAGATGAGAAATTACATTTTATATCCAAAAATTTATCCATACATGATCATAGCCACATAAGGCTTGAATAAAAACATAGATATATAAAGAAGATGAAATTTTTTATCTTATATCCAAGAAGTTATCCATACACGACGATGGTAGCCATGCGAGGCTTGAAAAAGAAACATAGTTGCATAAACCAAAACTATACATGAAGAAAAACTAGCAGGCAACTACTCGGAGGAGTCATCACTCTCCGAGTCATCTTGTACACCTTGTGCCTACACAAAGTGAAGATATATATAAATAAAAATAGAAAGTATTATAAAGGTCGAAGCATGTTTTGTAAAAAGTACTATAAGTTATGTTATGTTTAAAGCACTATGCGTTATGCAAGTCATTACGCAAGCCTTGCATAAAGCATTATGCATTAGGCCTTATGCGTAAAACTATGCATGAAGCCTTATGTATAAAAGCATACATGAGCATTATTCATAAAGCTTATGCGCAAACCTACAAAACAAATCCCTAGCACCCAAGGGTGCAATAATAATAGAGGAAAGATATGAAAGCACTTACCTCTTTTTTGTGATATTGAAAGAGATGATTAGAGGACATACAAAACCAATAAAAGGGTGAGGAAAAGATTAGTAATGCATACATACAAAAGCTTATACAAGCTATGCCGCTATGCAAGTCCTAAGCCTTATGCAAGCCCTAAGCCTTATGCAAGCTACTATGCTAAAGCTTATGCATAAAGCATGCATGAGACCTTATGCATAAAGCTTTAAGCATAATGATTTATGTATGAGGCCTTATGCATAATAAAGATTTAAGCATAAGGCCTTATGCATAAGGCCTTATGCATGAGGCCTTATGCATAAAGCTTATGCGCATAAGACTTATGCATAAAGCACTATGCATAAGGCCTTAAGCATGAGGCCTTAAGAATAAAACTATGCATGAGGCCTTATGCATAAAGCATGCATGAGGACTTATATGCATAAAGCTATACATGATGCCTTATCCATAAAGCTTATGCATAAAGCTTATGCGCAAATTTACAAAACAAATCCACAGCACCCAAGGGTGCAATGATAATAGAGAAAAGAGACAAAAGATAGAAAAGCACTTACCTCTTTTTCATGATGTTGAAAGAGAGGATTAGAGGACCTACAAAACCAACAAAAGGGTGAGGAAAGGATTAGTAATGCATACAGACAAAAGCTTATGCAAGCTATGCTAAAGCTTATGCAAGCCTTATGCAAACTACACCGCTATGCAAGCTATGCTAAAGCTTATGCATAAAGCATGCATGAGGCCTTATACACAAAGCTTTAAGCATAATGCTTTATGCATGATTTTTTATACATAATAACGCTTTAATCATAATGCTTTATGCATAAGGCCTTATGCATAAAGCATTATGCATAAGGCTTATGTATAAAGCACTATGTATAAGGCCTTAAGCATGAGGCCTTAAGCATAAAGCGTATGCATAAAACTATGCATGACGCCTTATGCATAAAGCATATGCATAAAGCGTATGCATAAAGCTATGCATGAGGCTTATGCATAAAGCATGCATGAGCATTATGCATAAAGCTTATGTGCAAACCTACAAAACAAATCCCCAGCACCATCCAAGGGTGCAATAATAGTAGAGGAAAGAGACGAAAGATAGAAAAGCACTTACCTCTTTTTCGTGATGTTGAAAGATAGGATTAGACGACCTACAAAACCAACAAAAGGGTGAGGAAAGGATTAGTAATGTATACATACAAAATATTATGCAAGCTATGCCGCTATTCAAGCCTTATGCAAACTATGCCACGATGCAAACCTTATGCAAGCTATGCTAAAGCTTATGCATAAAGCATGCATGAGGCCTTATGTGCATAAAGCTATGCATGAGGCCTTATGTATAAAGCTTATGCATAAAGCATTATGAATAAGGCTTATGCATAAAGCATCCATGAGGCCTTATGCATAAAGTTATGTATGAGGCCTGATGTGCATGAGGCCTTATGCGCATAAAACTATGTATGAGGCCTTATGTGCATGAGGCCTTATGCATAAGCTATGCATAAAGCACTATGCAAGCCATGCTAGCCTAAACTAAACCATACCCCGGCACTACGCATTAAGCATGCATGCATAGATTAAGCTCTATGCATGCATAAAGCTCTATGTAATGCATAGATTAAGCTATGCACATGCATTCATAATGCATAGAGATCTATGCATAGATTAAGCTCTATGCATAGACCTCTATGCATAGAGATCTATGCATACATTAATCTATGCATAGACCTCTATGCATGCATTAAGCTATGCATAGACCTCTATGCATGCATTAAGCTCTATGCATGCACTAATCTATGCATTAACCTCTATGCATGCATTAACCTCTATGCATGCATTAATCTATGCATAGACCTCTATGCATGCATTAAGCTCTATGCATAGAGCTTAATGCATGCATAGAGGTCTATGCATAGATCTCTATGCATTATGAATACATGCATAGAGCTTAATCTATGCATTAAGCTTTACGAATAGAGCTTAATGCATAGATTAAGTGCTCTATGATTAGAGCTCTGTTAATAGATTAAGCTCTATGCATATAGAGGACCTACAAAACCAAACCCCTCTTTTTGGTAGATAAAAATAGAGGAAAGAGAGGATAAAAAGAAAGGAAAGAAAGGAAATCACTTACCTCTTTTTTGGTGAATCAGATGTTGAAAGAGAAGATTAGAAGACTTACAAAACCAACAAAAGGGTGAGGAAAGGATTAGTAATGCATACATACAAAAGCCCTAAGAACCTAATGCATATATACAAAATCAAAAAGATTAAGCTCTATGCATAGAGCTTAATGCATGCATAGAGCTCTCTCTATACATAGAGCTTAATCTATGCATATATCTCTATGTATTATGAATGCATGCATAGAGCTTAATCTATGCATAGATCTCTATGCATTATGAATGCATGCATAGAGCTTAATCTATGCATTAAGATCTACGAATAGAGCTTAATGCATAGATTAAGCTCTATGATTAGAGCTCTATTCGTAGATTAAGCTCTATGCATAGAGGACCTACAAATAAAACCCCTCTTTTTGGTAGATAAAAATAAAGGAAAGAGAGGATAAAAAGATAGGAAAGATAGGAAATCACTTACCTCCTTCTGGTGATGTTAAAAGAGAAGATTAAAAGACCTACAAAACCAACAAAAGGGTGAGGAAAGAATTAGTAATGCATACATACACAAGTCCTAAGAGCCTAATGAATACATACAAAATCAAAAAGATAGGAAAGCATTTACCTCTTTTTGGTTAAGTTGAAAGAGAGGATTATAAGACCTACAAAACAAAACAATTTCTTAGGCTTATGCATAAGCAAGAGAGAGAGAGAGAGAGAGAGAGAAGAGAATACCATTCAAAAATTTTAAACATAAGAAGCTTATGCATGAGAGAGAGAGAGTGAAGAGAATACCAATCAAAAATCCTAATTCTAAACAAACCTCCAACAGCAAAGTTTTAACAGTCTCTCTCTCTCTCTCTCTCCCTCTGAGGATCTCTCTACTTTAGCTTCTTCCTCTGCTTAACTATGGAGCCTTTGCAAGATGTGTGTGTAGCCCCTGTTGTGAAGCTAGAAAACGGAAGGTTGATTAACACATTCGTATTCCTGAAGAGTATGGCAGCTCTAAAAAACCCCATCCTACTGATGCACAATCTGTCCAAGCTCGTAGGATAGCTAAGGAGAAAAATGTAAATCTTTGGGTTGATGGTGGGCGTCTCTATCCAATTGACTGTCCATTAAGAGCAAACCCTCCTTTTTGTGATTTATCATCTTTTATGCAATTTGTTGAAGGAGAGCTTGGCTTGTTATTAGGATACTTTAGAAGATTGACTACAAGTGGAGCTTGGCAAACCCATATTCTCCAATCTCAATTGCAAGAATCACAATTCACCCTTTAAGAAGGACTTAAAACATCATCAGATGAAATGAAAGAGATCCTCACAGAGAATGTGGAGAAGGATGCAAGGATTCAAAGGCTAGAGGAACTTATCAACAAACAACTCAAAGTAACGCCAAATAATCGTCGTGAAAGCAAAAAGACATTGGCTGGTATAGAATCTCTTGCGTTTAAAGGTGGAGCATGGAAGAAAAGGATTCGTACAATAAAGTAAGTAACATAAACTTTCATTATGCACTTAGTGATTTAAACAAAATAGTCATGATTTGTGTGTGTGGTTCTATAACGAAGAGGGATGGAACAATTTGGTCAAAGCCATTCTAAATACCAAGGATATTCTCTCAATTATTACTGACCCTCATCATCCTAAAATATGCCAAGCTATTGTCAGCAATGTGGTGAGTGAGATTACCACCTCGATCGATTCTTCATTAATTCAACATGCTTGTGATGCAGCTTGAATCAGCATGAAAGGGTACCAAGCAATCTGTCAGGTTGTAAAAGATGCATTTCTTAGACAAGGAATCACTGGCACTTTAATTCCTACACTCAAGGTGATTCACAATGTCAAGCGTATCAATAATGATGATGTGCAGCGAGCTATAGGACAGTTTTATCACATTGAGGGCACACTAACATTAGACACAGGGTCGAGCAGAAAGAAAATCAAGACAACAAGTACAGAATTTCACTATGATGTTTACAATAACATCTTTGTTCATATTGAGAGACTATAACAAGCTATGGTGAAGTTCTATGGTCTTTCACGAGACGAGAAGGTGAGAACTTACAATTGCTACTATTCATGTTTTTCAATAGAAAATGAAGACGATTATTTTGTTTTGAATATTGTAAATTACTGTTTATTTGCAATTTTGAGGAGCACACTTTCATTTGTGCAAGCTAGATGAGTGCCAAATTGTGAAAGGTCGGAAGCTGGAACGTATGAGCATTACGCTCATGAATGAGGCCATGATATGTGCATGGGAAAAGACTACTAAACCAAGTTTTAGTGTGCAATCTGAGAAAGAGGTCTAGTGGCTTGGTGCATTCGAGGTATCGAAGGAGACACATGAGGTATTGACATGGATGTTTGAAAGGACTCCTTGGATAATAGATGTAATCAAAAAGCAAATTGATGGTCAACTTTTAGATGTAGAAAACATAGGAAAGTTCAAGGTGGATTGGCATCTTGGGGGAGATTTGAAGACAATTAAATACATGATGGGTTGTGCTCAAGGTGTGACATCAAGATAGCCTTGTCCATACTGCAATGCTCAGATTGATATTCCTAGGCAGAAAAAGACAAATGGAAAAGGTATGCAGAAGGTTGGTTCTATTGGGAAGGATGCCTCGAAAGGTATGCAGAAGGTTGGTTCTATTGGGAAGGATGCGTCGAAAGGTCCTAAGAAAGGGAAGAAGCAACAGGAAGATGCAATAGATCCAACCGAGTCAACTAATGATGAAGATGACGAACAACCAAATGCAAGATGGGTGGAAGGTGTCATGTCTCCTGATATGCTAGGAGAACCAAACAGGAATTCAAATTGGAGCCCCATCATTAATTTTCCACTAAAGAAAATTCACTTTTGCACACTTCATGCATTCATGAGAATCTTCGATCGATTGCTTAAGTGCCATATCGATTATGCATTCACAATGCCTACACAAGAGAGGAAAGTTGTAGCCCTTGGTAAATTAGAGCATCTTTTGAATTCTCTGGGCTGCCATGGCAGAAACATGAAAATTGAAGTGAATAAGCAGGCCTCTGGTATGTCATACAAGGTTGCTCAAAAAGTCTCCAACGGCAAGGAGATTTTTGGAGAAGCTAGCAGACATAGAGAATTCAAAGAAGACTTGGAGACTCTGGAGAGACCTGTGTGCAATCATCACAAATGTATATTATCTGATGCAAGCTCTTGTAAATATGCTCAAACAGCTTTGGATAAATTTCAATAACATGGTTTGCATTTTGAATTAAAGTAGCACAACTGCCCAAGAACGAGCATCATTCCAACAACATATCGTAGAATTCACCAATAGGTGCTTAGGGAGAGAGTAAAGTAACACACTATATGGTAAGTTGTATAATAAAAAAATAAACTTGTGTTTTAACCTAGACTTTTTCTAATTAAATTCTATTGTCATGTGTAGAGCACCATAGTTTATGCGCATGGTGAGTATTTCATGAACAAGTATGGATCGCTTGACATGTGGAGTACCCAAGGAATGGAGAAATCACATTATAAGGCAAGAGGGATTTATTTCAAAAATACAAGACATGGAGGTGGAGCTTTTACAGGGAGGAACACATACAAACTATCTACAAGAGATGTTCAATTGGTTTTATCGCACAACCTTTGGAAGGGTATTGGTTAGGGAGTGGACCCAACAATCAAAGCTTGTGCAAGAGGCACGCAAGGCTGCAAAAAGTCATGCTCGGCTTGAATGGTTTTGCAGACTAATGCTCCCCATAGGCATGGTGCTTGGCGTGCACGAATGAGGAGATAAGGGGAGGTGTTGGGTTGTGCACGCAGCACCAGCACAAATCTAGATGTAATAAGGCTAAGAAAATAAGTTTAGTTAGGTTTTTTTCCCCTTTAAAAAAACTATTAATAGTTCCTTCTCTCACTTCATTTTCATTTCACTTTTTTAGAGATCTTGAGCTCAAGATCTATGTAGGCACCCATGTAAGGACACAACACATCACCACGTTAGCACAATAGGCATAGTCGTACATGGATGCATGCACCAAGAACACTGCACATGTTACCATGCCTTCACAAAACATAGTGCAAGGCACCCAACGACCACATACTGGTGGTGACACCAATATGTGGTGACACCACGGAAGAGAGTGACCCCTTGGATTCTAGGACATGCCCAATGGGATCACTAGAGTCCACAACCCTCCTCCCATAGCAACACCAACACACACACATGCATGCCCTTCTAGTGGGGAGCAAGTGAGTGAAGAAGACCCCACAATGCAGCCACCCCAAAGATTAAGACAGAGAGGCTGATGATGTGAGCAGTTTGATTGGGTTGGTGAAAACATTCCTACATTGCCCAGCACCACAGGTGGCAAGACCCTACTATTAGGATAGGGTCCCCTACCTACCCGAGAGGAACTTGATACACATGTACCATAGCAAAGCAGCAACAGCAGGAGGAGGATTGAGACTATGAGAGAGATGAAGAGGAGGTTCCTGCAATGCGCGCAAGCATAGAAAAGTCCCAACCTCGCCACAACGGACCACACAACACAGAGAGCTCCAAGGAGAAGGATGTGCCAAGGGCATAGGGCTCTACAAGAAATCAAGTTTTATCAGAGGAACACTGAGTTAGAAGAGCCCCTTTCACTCGCATAATGAAGGAGATTCTCCAACAATATAGAACACAGTTCCGTGTGTAGGGGATTGCCTTTGAAGCATTCCTTGTTGGGCTTTTTGAAGACACCAATCTCCTTGCAATACATGCAAAGAAGATTACCATTTCTACCAAGGACATGCAACTAGCTCAACGTATTTGAGGCGAGCGAGACACGATCTAGAGATCTTAGATGTTAACCTTCTTTTTGAAGCAACTCTTTTGTTTCAAACCCCCCTTTGTAACAAGCCTATTATTTGGCTTTCATTTGTAACCTTTTGATAATTAAAATTTTAAGTTTCTTATAATGTCTCGGTGTCATCATGTTTGTTTAACATGGAGTGTCTATCATGTGCCGATTTGTCACCCAAGGCATTAGAAATGTTCTTGGAGGACTGAGGAAGATGTGTGGCAGAACAATGCAAATTTGGCCTCTACAACGGCGATGTAAGCTAAAAATTCACATTGTTCTGGCACTTCTCCCCTAGTCACTCCGGATCATTTGTGATGCATTTATAATAAATGAAGTTGAGTACACTAATTGTGAGAAACAGTAGTTTACAATGTACACCCACTTACAACCAATAGCTTTCTTGCCTTCAGGAAACAATGGCACCAAATCCCAAGTCTCATTTCCATACGATGCATCCAGCTCCTCATCCATAGCTTTCTCCCAACACACAATTCCAATAGCCTCATCAAAACATATGGGTTCTACAACCTGCACAACTTTTTCCATATAAGCATAGTGATGTGCCACATAACCATCATAAGTCAACCTTTGCACTGGGTTTTTGACTCTTCCAGATCTTCATAACTTTGCATTCATGGCTTCTATAGCCTTCTTCACACCAGATGTCATGATTACTGGAATCCCAAGATCCTCATCAAAAGGCTCATCTCTGAGCCACAAGAATCTCCATCAACAAGAGAATGCCATGCAGAAATATCAGGCATCCCCCAAGGGGCTCAACCACTTTCTCTTTGCCTTTATGTGATGTACCAACTACAATTTTTGGATTGGCATTATGACGCAGCCTGCCACTCCATGGTCTATCAAGAGCACTGCTGGATGAGGACTCTCCTGGTCCACTCAATGACTGTGATTGCTGACTTGCATTCTGTGCAACCTCATTTCCACTTACATCAGCCCGAACAACACATGTATCCCTTTTGCTCAAGGGAATACCCAATAAACACACATTAGAGGTATGTCAAAAAACTAATATACTCATTGGCTACAAGAAAGTCATTCATAAGAACTTAGATCAATTTGGGGCAAGGTTTCATGAGTTTGATGGAACCAACACGGTGATTATGGATGACACTTTATATGAGGTGATGTGGAACATGTTCTTATCTGATATTTTCAAAGATGAGGAGTTTAAAAAAAAAACTCAACAACTTCAAAGCTTTTTGAAAACAACAGTTATTATATGGTTATGTGGATGGTTATATGCTAGAGATAAAAGGAAGTACACATGTAACACATTTTTGAAAACAACAGTTATTATATGGTTATGTGGATGGTTATATGCTAGAGATAAAAGGAAGTACACATGTAACACATTTTTAACAACTTCTAGAGATCTTGAGAGCGAATATGTGATGAGAGTTTATTTTGAAAGGATACACAAAGGGGCAAAAAGTTAATTGGTATTACTATACACCCCAAATTCCTTCAAGTGCGAAATAAGCCATTATATTGTTTTCATATCCAAGCTACAAAGCCATATCTTGTATTATTTGTTGTAACTAAGCCATATCTTGTATTATTTGTTGTAACTAAGCATATCTCTTTTTGTCATACATGATGGGTGTGCGCTCACAAATAAGTGTTAATCACATTCTTTTGTTGTAACTCACATTCATGTAGCCACATGTGGCTTATCAAAGGTGTTTCAATGTTGTGCTCAACTTTATTTTTAGTTTTTAAAGTTTTGATATATGCTCTTGACTATGTTGCAACTAACTGTGTGGGTTATAATGCTAAAGTTAGGTATGTCTATGTAATACTCACTTTAACTAGAAAACCAATATCATGTAATGTAGTGATGCAAGTGCAAGGACATGTATGAGATACCTTTGAAGGTGGAAAATTGCATGCAATTATGAAGGAGACACCTTTCAAGGAAGTTTTATCCTACATCTCATTTCCATGAAGCCACAAGCATCTTATTTGAAGGTGTTTCAATCTTGGGCTACAAATTATGTTTTTTTAATAGTTTTGATATATGTGGATCTTGCCTCCGTTGCAATGGAGTTTTAGGATTATGTTACATATCCGTAACGCCGCTACGGGCGTTACCACAAGAGGGGACGGCCTCTGGCTCACCACCCAGCCATAGAGGAAGAATAAGGATTGCCCCTCATCCCCCAGGTTATATAGTGTGTGGCCTGCCGTCCACACTAGCCTGGCCACCCATGACTCCGCATGGGCGTCCTCTCCCACTGAACCGCGGATATAGCCATCCGGTCTGCCGTCGGTCACAGGCGTTAGAGCCTACGTGACATTTTGGTGGAGTGATCAATTCCACCAAAATATCTAGAGAAACTACGTTCTCTAACCCGCGAACTGATTCTTCAGTTTACTAACATCATGGAAGACAGGATGAACTTGAGAACTCTCCGGTAACTCAAGTTTGTAGGCTACGTCCCCAATCTTCTTAAGGACCTTGAAAGGACCGCAATATCTAGGAGAAAGTTTATCACACTTTCCCGTTTGCATGGTTGCTGACTGCGCAGGAACCTTTAAAAATACAAAGTCACCTTCTGCAAAGGTCACTTGTCTGCGTCCTTTATCGACAAATGTATTAGCGCGATCCTGTGCGCTACGGATGCTCTTGCGTGCAGCTTTGAGCATATCATTCATTTATCAAGGAACTCCTTGACAGATTGAATCTTCTCCTTTTCTAGGTCTACAACCATCGGAGATCTCGGCTGGAATCCATACATTAACATGAATGGTGTAAATTCAGTCGGTCGCTAAATGTTTGGAGCTGTTATAGGCAAACTCCAATAAGGGCAAGTACTCTTCCCAATTAGATTGCTTCTTACTGACATAAGAACGCAACATATCCTTGAGTATTTGGTTAACCCTTTCTGTTTGACCATCAGACTACGGATGATCTACCATACTCATACTCAGAGTAGTATCCAACTTTTTGAAGATTTCCCTCCAAAAATGACTGTTGAACTTTCTATCTCTATCCGACACTATATCTGCGGACAGGCCATATAGCTTGTAGAGATGTTCAATAAAGAGTTTTGCCAACTCTGTCGTTTTTATAGTTTTCTTCGTGGTAATAAACTTTGCCAGTTTAGTTGTCCACTACTACCCACACCGAGTCATTCCCTCGACTCGTCTTGGGTAAACCTGTAATGAAATCCATGGAAATGCTTTCCCATTTCCCTTGAGGAATCTCCAGCGGATGGAGTAGTCCTCCAACTTTAAGACGTTCTGTTTATTGACTTGGCACTTACTGCATTTCAGCACATAAGTCTGGACGTTCTTAAACAAACTAGGCCAATAAAACTCAATTTTTACTAGTGCATAGGTCTTCTGAATCCCAGGATGACCCACATTAGGACTATCAAAACTATACCCCGAAGGCTCGGCTAGCCTCTCCGGACTAACTCTCGCCTCGTTCTTCGCACCTACGGCCAGTCTCTTCGGACTAGCATTACGTGCCGGCGAGGAAGGTGGGCGCGGCTGTGATAAAGTGCGTACGCATACAGCACGTATGACCGCTGTAAAGACAGGATCATGCTCACACAAACCGATTTGGTATTTCAACCAAAATCTTAAGGCAAATTTCATGCCTTGATTTTGCATCATGTCATTAGCATAGAAGCTAATGTACTGGAGAGCACTCTAGTAGCGCAAGTTCTTAGACTATGCTACTAGATATTTGTAGACTACGCTACCATGTTGCATTACCAACTTGTTAAAATTTCTCGTTGGAAAGCTCTACGGCCAATCTAATCATGCATCACAAGGATTAGTTCCAAAGCTGAGAGATACTTTTCTCTTAGAGTAACATCTTTGCACAAGCATATGCTCTAGAATCTTGTTGAGTTTCTAACTACCATCAATCTACGGATGGTTAAACTCCACTCTAACTCAGAGTAAATGTAAGTTTTGAAAATTTCCATTCAAATATAACAATCAAATTTCCTATCTCTTATGCCATACTATATATGCGGGGACCATATAGTATGTGGAGATATTTGATAAAGATTTTGCACCACTACGGGTGTCTGGAGTTACATCCAATCACTTACAACTCTTTGTTGCTATTACCAGACACAATCTTCAAGTATTGTCTGGACTCACACAACTATTGTAGTTTATGTGATATTTGAGGATATCCCTCAAGAAAGGTTTTTGTCCTCAAAAACTTTACTCTCAAGCGGACTACGCGCTAGTGTCATAGGTCCAAGAACAAATCTAGAACGTGTTAAATATATTTTTATTCTTGAGTCCTTCCAAGAAACTTTTAAACATCTTGCACCGAAGATGTGGTATAGTGTCTACGCACATATGGTGGTACTATTGATAAACTGCTTTGCAACAGATCAGTGGTTTCACACTTGTAACAAAGTGCTTCATTGTTGCATATTATTACCCATTTGGGTGGGTTGTACCATCTATCACGAAAATTTTCAAACTACTAATAACCACATTATCAATCCACAGATAATGACTGAGCTTGCTGCGAAGCCATAGGTTGCTAGATAATTGATGGTAATTACACAAGCCCAATGTCTCATTACATGATACATTCAATATAAATGCAAACATCACAGTACTTCGTGATGATGAATTTAGGAATTTCATCCTATCCCTGTTTGGTGTTGGTATGAAGTATAACTATGAGAACATTATTTGCTGCCTCCTCATTATAGCGGCAAAGCTACCTACCCATCACAGGTGGCAATCTCTACCAAGCTATAACCAATGACAAGCAAATAAACGAGTACTCTTGTAAGTTCTTCATAACCATATCTCGCACCAAACTCATAATCACTACGGATTAAATGCCAAGGCTTGGAAAATTGAATGTTATCTGATAGGTAGAGGGGATCATCAAACTACGGATGACCTCGACAACTCACTAGGACTAGTGATGTGTAACTTTTTAAGTTACTCCACTCTCCTTGCTTATTCCATACCATCGAATAAATCGGTCCCTCGATTTGAGCAACGTCAACATATTTATGAGTACCTCGATACTCATGTATTGTGGTTCAGTAATTTAAAATGCTGATCTAGAGTATCTTTCACTCGAGGATCTTTATGTTATTAGCAGCTATGTATTAGTAGTGAGTAACTACGTACCCACTATCATCACACTAGTAGCTCCATACTAGTTTGTGAGTAACTCCGTACCCAATGGCGTACCTCCCCCGAGTGGGAGTACCATATACAACCATCTATAACAGATGATTAAGTCACTTGCTGTGTGACTACACAAATTGACTCCTCCATTGCACATTGCAGTACAATTTTTGGTATTACAACACAAATTTTTGGACGTCTTTATCATAGAGGTCAACTTAAAAACTAGTGCATAGGTCTTGTGGAGTCTCGACTGACCTAACCACACCACTGGTGACTTCCTACAAAAAATGTGGCGCCGAAGTCACCACCTATGTACTTTAACTCCGTAAAGTACATGGTCTTCATTTATCATCTATGGAAAGTTGTAAAACATTCCTGCGATGGATTTTTATCACCCTAAAATTATTGTTCACTATTTTAGTGTGAAGAGCTTTTTTCCTGGGTACCATGGTTCACCCCAAGCTCATCTTTTGCTAAATTCTCCGATTTAACAAAAGATATGTCTACCTCCGAACATTCCAGTTCAGCCCCAGACTTTGAGTTTACTTCTTAACACTCCGGTTAAGTCAAAACTCACCAGATACAGTAGGATTTACCACTAAGCTCTCCGGCTTAGCCTCCTATCCTAACTCAGCCTGAGTTTATGTACACTTCATATGTCGGATCCAATACTAACAACAACAAGGCTCATCTGGAGTGAGATACTACTCACTATTGCCATGTAAAACCTTATTAAATCCATGGAATGCTCCACTCATTCTTAAGGGTCATACGACTCATAGGGTTTACACGCACATGAACTTTGTAAGCAACATAACCTGTCATGCAATATTACAATTGCTTATGTAGGAAAGTAATATATTTTCCAAATTCATATGGTAGCAACTAAAATGTGCTCACAATCGCACATTTATGTTGAACATAGGCAAGACTACACTTGCAAAATGCTATAGGGCGTCCCCCATGCATGAAATTGTCCAACCAAACTAGTCTTACTGCTAACCTCTAGATTTAGATCACTCCGGAACTAAATCACTCTGTTAGCACTAGCACACCATCATGGTCTTGCTACCTAGAGCTTCTCCGAACTCTGTAACTGGGTTTTATCCCAACTTATGGCTATATTTGGTAATTTTCAAAGTTCAAATTTTATCTTGCACACTTTATCACTACGGACAAGTGTACATACAGACCTGCCAAAGAGTCAATTACATGCACAAGCCCTGGCGTCCCATTCCACTAAGACTACAATCGATTCCGTGAGAACTTGATGTCCCATACCATCAAATTACCACCCAACCAACTGATGTGACATATAAAAAGGCTCTTTCCCCCCTCGAAAGATCACCACAAACTCTCGAGCAATGGGATGTCAACGCATGGCAATAAAAAGAAGAGAAAACCATGCTAGTAAGTTTAAGAACAGTTCTCTTCGATCAAATTGTATAAGGGCATTGAGCATTACATCTCAAGACTATCCCCCTTCAGATTTACCTTTGATTTCTACAAATCAATCTTAAATCTACTATTATATCTAGGCGTGTACTAATCACTCAGATTAGTACTCATAGATAAACCAAATTGAGTACTGCTAGCAACACTGCTAGCCCCTTTATCCCAAGTAATACACACCTTAGGGATTACTTTTACCAGGCAATGTATGTGACTAAATCAAACTAGTCACTAATCTCGAGGCCCAAGTAGTGACACTTTTGTGTTACTTTTAACAAGGGCTAGCTTGCCTTTACGGGCCAAGGCCTTTTGTTGCTACAAACAGTAAGCAACTTGTTTGGACACAAGGCATAACCACATCAAGACTACGCTTGTACATGGTTCTCATTTGCCAAAGTTTATCACAATCTTCGAGCATCTGTTAAAAGATTGTGAAGGGTTATGAGCACTACGACTCAATTAGGCTTACCTTGATTTTTCGTGATAAGCACTTTGTCTAATTTGGGCACAACTGACGCCATTGCCAGTCTTCTTAGCCCAAGTAAACACACCGCGGTTTCACATTTACACTATAGCCAAACTATGTGACTTTTATGGTCAATACTAAGTGTATGCTCAGCTTAAATTTAGTCTCTCCGAACCAAATGTGTGATCACCACATGTGTTATTCTCGCGGCACTACGGCCATAGACGTGTTCACTAGGCACAACGGCCATAGAACGGCTCTCTCTCAAAGGACTCGGCACTACGGCCGTGGGATCTGTCTCTCTCTTAGCACGCGGCGCTACGGCCGTGTGCGGTGGGTCTCTTTCGTGGAAAACGGGCACGACGATTACACGGCACGACGGCCGTGTTCAGTTTGTTTCGTGGGGTGTGTCTAGAGAAGAACACATTTGTTTGTCACCACAGAACAAACACAAATTTGTCCGAACAAAACTTTAACTCTAGCAAGACGACTCTCGAGTTTAGTTTTGTTGCCATCGACTTGTGCAAGATCACTTATGAGGCATATGAGAGAAGATAAACCAACATGACAAATTACACTGAGAAAGAAAGACAGAGAAAATCCACCACAAGATATAAAGAGAGGTAGGGGGGAAGAGAGATATCCACCACATAATAGAGAGATAGAAGGGAAGATAAATATCCACCATGGGATATAGAGGGGAAAAGAGAGGTATCCACTAGGTCATGAGATATAAGAGTGAAGAGAGAGAGAGAGAGAGAGAGAGAGAGAGAGAGAAAAGAAGAAGCAGAAGAAATCCACCACATGATTTAGAAAAGTCACAAGTTAGCAATATATCACAGCATGAAGTAGAGAGAGGAGTCGAAAAGTTCGGTAGAGAGAGAGAGAGAGAGAGAGAGAGAGAGAGAGAGAGAGAGATTTCACCCTTTGAGAGAGCACCGTACAAAAAGGGAAGGGATATACTACACCTTCACAATGTTGAAAAATTTCAGGGTAGTGGCCTGTCGCTTGAGTAGATTTCCAACAGGACTCATGGTCCATCAATAGCTACGTGGACCACTGTGTAGATTGTGACTTCTGTCCTGCCTTTGTAGCTTGACTGGAACACCACGGTGTTGACAGTGATTATGGCGGAAGCTGAGTGATGTGGTCAATGCTGATCACGAGCACAGGGTGGTAAACCGGTGGCAAGCGTGAGCGGATGATCGTCGCCCGCGACGATAGTGCGTCACTAGAGCCAACGGGGATAACAGTTGAAACGATGTGTGTTAAAGGGCCCAGAATATGACAAAGGGCGAATGTTTTTACATGTGAGAAGGACCACTGGCCACCGAACGGTGAGGGAAGGACATATGCATGGGCTGGTGAGCAAGGTGACGAGTGTTTGAATGCGCGTTGCATAGGTATAGAGAATTGCGAGGTGGCACCAAGAAGAACCACTGCGCTTTACAGATTACACCATGTAGCTCACGTTGAGCCGCATGATCACCAAAATAATAATGCACATAGTAGACTGACGCTGGCCCAAGCACGTGAGACTGTGAGGCAAGGTTGAGCAAGGGAGGGGCAGCACATGGTTGTGACCTCTTGCTTCATAGAGACGAGCAGAGAAGAGGTGCCAAAGGAGGTGTGTGGGGAGGCCGCAAGGGGCCGAGAGCAGGTCCGCGAAGGGGTCGGAGAGCAGGTCCGCGAGGGGGTAGGTTGTAGAAGAGGCTGCGAGGGGGGGTGGCTGAGGTTGTAAAAGAGGCCGCGAGGGGGTGGTAGGAAGTCTGCGAGGCGGATTGGGGAGGGTGTAGAATATACGCGAAAGGGGGGGGGGTGATGGGTGAGAGTGTGTCAGAACGTCCGCTAGGGAGGGTTGAGGGGGGGACAGGACGAGAGGACGTTCGCAAGGGGAGATGGTTGGGGAAGGAGTGGTCGGAGATGCAAGAGGGGGTGGAAAGGTTATGTCGGCGAGAGGCAGGGGGTGGTGGGGGGTTTTGTAGCAAAGGGCAGGGGGTGGTAAGGTTGTGGTGGGAAGAGGCCAATCGCGGGTAGGGGGTTGAGACGGTGTTGTGATGGAGGGTTGTACGTAACGGGTTGACCGAGACGAAGATGATGTTCGCGATCGAGAGGGTTGGCCGCGGGGGGTTGGAGATGATGTACGCAAGGGAGGGATGAGGGTGAGATCTAGAGGATGGCCGCCAAGAGGGGAAGGGTAGAGGATGTCCGCCAGGGGGTTGAAGGGGGTGAGGTGAGGTGGGCGAGGATGTTTGCAGGTGAGGGGGTCGGTGGAGAGGTTTTCCATGAGAGGAGGTCTGCGAGGGTTTTGGAAAGCGTAGAGAGGATGTCCATCGCTAGGGGTTGAGAGTCAATGGAGAGGATGTTCGCCAAGAGGGGAAGGTTAGAGGATGTCCCGCTAGGAGGTGAGGGTGAATGGAGAGGATGGCCGCTAAGGTGAAGGTTAGAGGATGTCCTGCTAGGGGGTGAGGGTGAGTCGAGAGGTGTGTTATTAAGAATCCTACTATGGGATTGATCGTGTTGACTAGAAACATAGATTGAAAATAACTAAGGTGGGTTATATCACAACAAGAAATTCATGAGAGAGAGAGAGAGTAGCGGACTCAACACAAGCTCTATTGCATATGATGTATGAACCATAAAAATGAGAGGCTTCTAAATTGATAGCCTCAAGCCCAAATATCCATACATGTGTTCACATATGTGACACTCTTATCCACCCACACACTCAAGATAATATATAGGGTGCATTCTTGTACTCAAGCCCAAGATTCACTTTCACACATTTTACATTACACATTTCAACGTGCATACAGTCTCTCCAATCAATTCGATCCACTCATCTCTCACTCGCAGCAATTTGGCATTGCTAATTTCAACACTCCCCCTCAATGCAAATTAGAGTGTTTAAAACAAGTGTATGTGCATGTGCCTATCCAACCTAGACACCTCAAGTCTATTTTGAGCACCATTTTGCTCGGGCAGAACCAACGAGTGCTTTTTGGACACCCATGTATCCAAGAGAAGAAACCAACCCATAAAGTGCAATGCCTATGCATGCACAACTTAACACACACCACATTACATTCATTTTGAGCATCTGCAGGCTCGAGCAAGGGACCCTCATAAAATGTGGGTGAGTACAATCCTTTTTATGCGTGCAAGCAAGAGCGGGGCACTCGTCAAATTCGATTGGTAAAAAAAGAATTTTCACGGTTTTATTTTTATAAGCCGATATTTACTCGCTATTTTTAGGGCACAAGAGAGAGAAAACATTATAAACATTTTGGCCAAAGCCAGGTAGTGAACCCAAGTGTGTGTGAACATCTCCTTTTTAAAAAAATCTAAAAATTTGGTTGTGTGTGAAACAGCCCTTATAAATCAATAAGGGTTAAAAAAATTCAACTTCACGCACCAACCTGCCATAACTCTTTGAAAAAAATTGAATCCAAGTTTCCTAGTCTGTACCAAACTCGGCAACAGTCCAAAATGTGCCAATGATCTCTACAACCTTCAAACGACACCAACTAAATTGGGCTTGCTATGCAAATTGTGCCTTCAATGCACAACCCACTTGTTTCTTAGCACAACCGAGGCTATCTTTAAACCTTTACTCAAGGTTTGGAATCAGTGCCAAGATATTTGCAATAAGAAGATTACATTGCTTATTTGATGATAGCCCTTTCAAGGGATGTGTTAATCCAAAAGATAACTGTCTCTTCCCTAAAAGTTTTCAAGGCGGACACGACTACGTACTGTGCAATGACCTTCTACCCTACCTTTTAAATCTAAATAATACAAATGACATTAGGTCTATTATTTTGCTTAATCAACTAGGTCAATCTCCTATCACACATGGTCATAATTTATTTATCGATTTTCAAGATGTACTGGAAGAATGGCTCCAATTGACCTCCCAATTTTGCGAGAAGAGCTCAACGAATATTCAGATGAAGTGGAAAACTCATCTTGTGCATCTTCACACTTACCATTGTATAGTGTGATAAGCTAAAGTATGTCCAATCAAGAGGGGGAAAAAGAGAAGTAAAATCCTTAAGCTAAAGTATGTCCAATCAAGAGGGGGAAAAAGAGAAGTAAAATCCATAAGCAAGGATCTAGCAGTGTTGGCATCCAAAGCTAGATACCATAACTATCCAAAGACCAGCTAAACTTGTTATAAAAGTGTGTTACAAAACAAGGATTTGAGTGATCAACATGCTATTGCTTTTGCTACTCGCTTGGGATATGATCGTGGTCATCTCATAAGTGGAGTTGCAGTAAAAGCATACATATCAAGGCTACAAAAGGCTTACTTGAGCTTATGGGTAGGATAATGTCTGGTTTCATTAAACATTGAGTGACAATATAATCAGATTCTAACCTAACCCATACTAGTTGTTGCTGCAGGTCGAAGGAAACCATTGCTGAGGTCTAAACGTGTAGTTTAAAGTATGGGATCTGTATAAATATCAAGACTTGTTGGGTGCAGAATGTTTGGAGCCATTTTGTACTAAAAGCCCATAAGACAGACTTAGGCTTTGGCCAAAACAATGTGCTTAGATGGGCTTAATTTTTGGATTGTACAAGCCAAATCTTTACACTATTGTATCAAACAATCAAATGCCATTGTACTCCAAACTTACTATCATTTGATTATCTCTTTTGTCAATATTTGCAATTCGATTGCAATGAAGATGTGTTTGTTTTTTATTGAAGATATTTCCTTGTCAAGGTGTAAAGCTATGAATATTATAATTTAATTTGGATAGATTCAATTATCTTAACAGTGAAAATCTTTTATACATCATATTCAATAAATTTGATAAAAAATAGCATTGATAATATACTCGCTCTTTTATTTTTTGGTTGAACTTCTGAGGTATTGGAGCGTTTGTCCTATGAAGGTTTAAGACCATCCATATCATGGATGAATTTATGTTGTTGGCACATAATATATTTATTTAAAATTTTGAATGTCCATTATACATTTTGTTTTCAACAAGATATGTTGAAGCATATAGCTTTGATTTCAAGTGTACAGAAAACTTACTATTGAGGTGGCACCAATCATTGGTGACTCATGTACCTAGAAGCAAAAGAGTTCCACCACCCCCACAAATACAATAAGGAAACAAAGAAGAGTATTGATACTTGAACTCAATGGTGTTTTACTTAAGACCATTGAGATGCAACATGGTGATGTATGTCTAGACTGGGCCAAACATATGCATCTTGTGGAAGAGAATACAAGTGTTTGGCATTTGATTCGCAAAGATGCATTCACTTTCCTTGATTTTTTTATACAATTGTTTGAGGTATGGATCTGGAGTACTAATAGACTACAAAGGACTCGACGCATTCTTGAGTTGTGCTTTCCTCGGCACCATCAAAAGTTTAAGGTCATAGCAAGTTAGGCAGCATGTCAAAAGACGGATCTTCTAATTGGATATCGATTTGTATACCACAAAAACTTGGATGTAGCATGGAGAATTTTTCATGACCTGGATGGAAATAACACGCTAACAATCTCATTGAAATTTGATTACTTCTGGTGTTTCTAAACACCACACTTTTTGGAGATCCCTCAATTCTAAGGTTCCTTTTCCAAGTGTTCTTTGGCATTATTATCCCATGTTTTTTACTTCAATGTCCCTCAAAATTTGAGCATATATATCATGATTTATAATCTTGATATAGTTTCTACGATGGGTTTTTATCTGTGGATCAATCGTAAACTTAGCACATTGTTACTCTCATTGAGATTTACTTTTTGTTTTGTTGTTTCTAACACCACACCCTTTAGAGATCTCTCATTTTTAAGATTCCTTTTTAAGTGATATTTAGAATTCTTTGGTAAATTAAATAAAGCCCATGTTTTTACTTCAATGTCTCAAAGTGGAGATAGTATTTAACATTATCTTCTTCATATGAAAGATGTTGTATAATCTCAATTAAGTTTAGTGTCATGTTTCCCTTGTCCTTCCAATATTGTTGCATTGACGTATGTATCTATACAACTACAAACAAATACGCCAGATATTTGTGTCAAGATATAATCTTATGACACAAAGAGTGCACCACAAATAGATGTTAGCTCAAACTACACAAAAATATCGAGTTTCCAACCAATCCTATAAGAAATGGGACTCGAATAATTCCCAAAATTCCTAAATTTATCTTTTTTATGTTTGCTACTATAAGGAGACATTAAAAGCACAAGAAATGACTCAATCCATAGATGAAGCAAGTAATGACATGGATGCTAGCTCATCACTTCATGTAAGTATATTTTATAGTTTTTTTAAACCATTAATTGTATGCTTCAACTCTATGTGTGTGTGTGTGTGTGTGTGTGTGTGTGTGTGTGTGTGTGTGTATATATATATATATATATATAATGCATTAAGATTTAAGAAGCTTAATATATAGTATATGTCTTTTTTAAATTGTTCTGTATTCATAGGTCTTGGAGCTTGCATTGACTCCCCAAGGAAATACTAATTCTAATGAACAGGTAAAAGAACTAAACTTGATATTTTCTTTTCCTACATAAGACTCTTTTTTACATGGGTGTGTTTGTATTATATATTTATGTGGTTCTAGTTTTAACTTTGTGTTATTTTACATGTCATGGTCTTAAAGCCAACACTCAATCTTCAAGCATATAATCATTCTTATGAAGAGGTAAGACCTAGAATGATGTATCATAAGGAGAATGTATAATGTTTATTTCTTTGAATCATGCATAGTAACTTATGCAATGTTACATGTTTTGAACACTTTGTTTGAAAGATTTTGTTGCTAAAGTAAACTTATAGAAAAACTTTGAGCTTCAAGATAGCACTCCATACATTGATGCGATAAAAAATGATCAACCTATAGAGAATGTAAGTGTATTATA
>NC_141046.1:42197322-42337258 GCF_041138505.1 Cibotium barometz
GGATCGAGAGTGATGATTGAGCAGAAATTCCTAGCATATTGGAATTAATGAGTATTTTAATTAAATTCAAAGATGAAATTTAGATAAATCATTTTATCTATGAGAAATATTTAAATGTTAAAAGAGGAATTCCTATGACATTTGGAATTCCATCATTGAGATGGGAAAAGAGAAATTCCTAGCATATTGGAATTAATGAGTATTTTAATTAAATTCAAAGATAAAATTTAGATAAATTTATTTTATCTATGAGAAATATTTAAATGTTAAAAGAGAAATTCCTATGACATTTGGAATTCCCTCATTGAGATGGGAGAAGAGAAATTCCTAGCATATTGGAATTAATGAGTATTTTACTTAAATTCAAAGATAAAATTTAGATAAATTTATTTTATCTATGAGAAATATTTAAATGTAAAAAAAGAAATTCCTATGAAATTTAAAATTCCATCATTTAGATGGAAAAAGAGAAATTCCTAGTATATTGAATTTATGGATATTTTATTTTAGATGAAATTACTTTATGAGAAATAATTGATGATAAAAGAGGAATATCCATGACATTGGAATGAAATTATTTAAATGCAAAAAGAGGAATTTCCATGGTATTTAAGATCCAAGAAATTAAATGGAAAGAAGAGGAAATTTTAGTATAATTCAATTTATGATTATTTATCAAAAGTGGAAATATGGGTAGAATTGATTTCTGTAAATCCCATGACTTCTTCTATTCCAAATAAGGAATATTGAATTTAATTCATTTGAGAAATTGAGAATGAATATGGAACTAGTCATCGAGAAAAAGAACCTGGCAAAAATTTAGAAAAAGTCCCATTATCCGGATCAACCTAGAGAAAGCTATTAAATGGGAATAGCATGTGAATGGATGAGATAAGATGAAAATAGGATGCGATAAGATGTGTATGGGATGTGATAGAATGTGAATGGATGTAATAAGATGTGTATGGGAATGTGATAGGATGTGATAAGATGAAAATAGGATACGATAAGATGTGATGTAATGAGAATAGATGTGGATGTGTATGTGGAAGAACGGATGTGGATGTGTATGTGGAAGAATGGATGTGGTTGTGTATGTGGGAGAATGGATGTGGATGTGTATGTGGAAGTATGAATGTGGATGTGTATGTGGAAGAATGGATGTGGATGTGTATGGATGGATGTGGATGTGTATGTGGAAGAATGGATGTGGATGTGTATGTGGAAGAACGGATGTGGATGTGTATGTGGGAGAATGGATGTGGATGTGTATGTGAAAGTATGAATGTGGATGTGTATGTGGAAGAATGGATGTGGATGTGTATGTATGGATATGGATGTGTATGTATGGATGTGGATGTGTATGTGGAAGAATGGATGTGGATGTGTATGTATGGATGTGGATGTGTGTGGAAGAATGGATGTGGATGTGTGTGGAAGAATGGATGTGGATGTGCAGGAATGGATGTGGATGTGTATGTGAAAGGATGTGATGTTGATGATGAGTGAATGGATGATATGCAATGTGATGTGAATCTGGATGTGAGTGAATGAGATGTAAATCTGGTTGTGAGTGAATGAGATGTGATGTCATATGAATCGGATGTAAATGAATGATATGGGATGTGAATGGATGATGTGATGTGAAATCGGGATAAGAATGAATGAGATGAGATGTGAAATGAATGTGATGAGGTGTGATGTAAATTGAAATAGATGTGAATGAATGAGGTGTGGTGGGATGTGAACATGGGTTGATGCGAGTGGATGAGGGTAAATGAGTAAAGATGTTATTCGAGTGGATGAGATGTGATGAGGGTGAATGAGTAAAGATTTGATGAGATTAAAAATGATGTGATTGGATGAGATTAGGAATACATATGAATTGAACTTGGGAACTCTTTTCCCTGGTACCCGGGACAAAACCTAACCAAATTTCTAATTGGATCCCATCACTATAGTGGTTGGGCGGTTGGCTTGGGCGGTTGGCTAACCCATGGGACTGAGGATGGGACTGAGGTTGGACTGATGGATCCGTAAAATGAGACTCAATTATGTTATAGTACAATAGATGAAGTAAATCCCGGATAGTAATTGTTCTATAGAAAACGAATCAACAGCTATGCCTCTCGATGGAAAAAAAAGCATTGGTTTCTATGATCTAAGTGCAAGTTTCTTCCTTGATTTGACCAAGTGACTCACAGGTTTGGTCGGATCAGTTTGGTCAGTAAATGAACCTGACTAAGTTAGAGTACAAATATCCTGGAGGAATCGCCAGTGCTTTCCGGTGGATAGGGGGAAATTTTTTCGAGTTCGGTTTTTGAAGAACCAAGGGATTAGTCTCCTGTCCAGATATCCGTGGAAGAGGCAAAAGAGGAATTTCTAGTAATTCATATTTAAATATTAAAAGAGGAATTCCTATGACATTTGGAATTCCATCATTGAGATGGGAAAAGAGAAATTCCTAGCATATTGGAATTAATGAGTATTTTAATTAAATTCAAAGATAAAATTTAGATAAATCATTTTATCTATGAGAAATATTTAAATGTTAAAAGAGGAATTCCTATGACATTTGGAATTCCATCATTGAGATGGGAAAAGAGAAATTCCTAGCATATTGGAATTAATGAGTATTTTAATTAAATTCAAAGATGAAATTTAGATAAATTTATTTTATCTATGAGAAATAAAGTTTGGAATACCCTCATTGAGATAGGAAAAGAGAAATTCCTAGCATATTGGAATTAATGAGTATTTTAATTAAATTCAAAGATAAAATTTAGATAAATTTATTTTATCTATGAGAAATATTTAAATGCTAAAAGAGGAATTCCTATTACATTTAGAATTCCATCATTTAGATGGGAAAAGAGAAATTCCTAGAATATTGAATTTATGGGTATTTTATTTTAGATGAAATTACTTTATGAGAAATAATTGATGATAAAAGAGGAATACCCATGACATTGGAATGCAATTAATTAAATGCAAAAAGAGGAATTCCCATGGTATTTGAAATCCAAGAAATTAAATGGAAAAAAGAGAAAATTTTAGTATAATTCAATTTATGATTTTTTTTATCAAAAGTGGAAATATGGGTAGAATTGATTTCTATAAATCCCATGAATTCTTCTATTCCAAAAGAGGAATATTCAATTTAATTCATTTGAGAAATTGAGAATGAATATGGAACTAGTCGTCGAGAAAAAGAACCTTTAATTAGGCCAAGCAATTGGCAAAAATTTAGAGAAAGTCCCATTATCAGGATCAACCTAGAAAAAGCTAATAAATGGGAATAGCATGTGAATGGAGGAGACAAGATGAAAATAGGATGCGATAAGATGTGTATGGGATGTGATAGAATGTGAATGGATGTGATAAGATGTGTATGGGATGTGATAGGATGTGATAAGATGAAAATAGGATGTGATAAGATGTGATGTAATGAGAATAGATGTGGATGTGTATGTGGAAGAATAGATGTGGATGTGTATGTGGGAGAATGGATGTGGATGTGTATGTAGAAGAATGGATGTGGATGTGTATGTGGAAGAATGGATGTGGATGTGTACGTGGAAGAATGGATGTGGAAGAACGGATGTGGATGTGTATGTGGAAGAATGGATGTGGGGATGTGTATGTGGGAGAAATGATGTGGATGTGTGTGGAAGTATGAATGTGGATGTGTATGTGGAAGAATGGATGCGGATGTGTATGTATGTATGTGGAAGAATGGATGTGGATGTGTATGTGGAAGAATGGATGTGGATGTGTATGTGAAAGAATGGATATGGATGTGTATGTGAAAGAATGGATATGGATGTGTATGTGAAAGAATGTGATGTCGATGTGAGTGAATGGATGAGATGTAATGTGATGTGAATCCGGATGTGAGTGAGTGAGATGTGATGTCATATGAATCGGATGTAAATGAATGATATAGGATGTGAATGGATGAGATGTGATGTGATGTGATGTAAATCGGGATAAGAATGAATGAGATGAGATGCGAAATGAATGTGATGAGGTGTGATGTAAATTGAAATAGATGTGTATGAATGAGGTGTGATGGGATGTGAATATGGGTTGATGCGAGTGGATGAGATGTGATGAGGGTAAATGAGGAAAGTTGTGATGAGATGAAAAATGATGTGATTGGATGAGAATAGGAATACATATGAATTGGATATGGATTAAGTAATGTGGACATATGTGGAACAATGTGAAAGACGAGAGTTCATTATAGAAACTCTATTTATGACCTATTTTTAAATGACTGTTTTATGTCAATAATGCTGGGGAAGCATTTTGACCATCTTGAGAAGGAGGTCATGGAGACCTAACTCATAAAGGTGCAACAGCAGACGGAGAGTCAACGGAGGACGTCTCGCGTAGCAAGGTCGGCCGAGGTCTTGACCAGCCTCGGTTTGATTTAAATGGTGAGATTCCGATATGGTGGATGAGGGACCAAGGATGCAGCCTATGAGTGAAGCGCTAGGTCACCTGCAAAGGATCTTAGAGGATGCTGACCATAAAGTGTTCAGGCTCTGGGTCATCGAAGATACCCACATGTGCGCCGGGGAAGATATTGGAACAAGGAGTAAGAGTTGTTTTCTGAATTCGGGCATGGATCTGGTTGATTGACCTTGCTGGTCCTCAACGGATGAGTCCATGGCTCTTTTATATGGATCCGTTGGTTGATCTTGCTGATCTTCAACGGAGATTCCATTTTTGATATGTGAATATATTGCTGGTCACTACTATGAGCTAGAAACTATCGAAAAGGTCCCTGAGTGGACAGGTGGTGAGCGTTCTAGTTGCCAATGATGCCATAGGTACACCGATGAAGGAATGATTGGAAATAAGGATTCAACCGGAGATTTTGAGGACTATGATCAATGACACTATGGTTTCATTAAATGATTCTTTTAAAGATAGCTGATTCTGTGAAAAAGACAATTTCATATTGGGTGTGTAAGTGGTATGACTGGTGTTAAATTTGCATGAATATCCGGCTAGGGGGCTTGAGAACTCTTTTCCCTAGTACTCGGGACAAAACCTAACCAAATTCCTAATTGGATCCCATCACTACAGTGGTTGGGCAGTTGGCTAACCCATGGGACTGGAGGCTGGACTAATGGATCTGTAAAATGAGACTCAATTCTATTATAGTACAATAGATGAAGTAAATCCCGGATAGTAATTGTTCTATGGAAAAAGAACCAACGGCTGTGCCTCTTGATAGGGAAAAAAGCGTTGGTTTCTATGATCCAAGTGCAAGTTTCTTCCTTGATCTGACCAAGTGACTCACAGGTTCGGTCGGATCAGTTTGGTCAGTAATGACCATGACTACGTTAGAGTACAAATATCCTAGAGGAATCACTCGTGCTTTCCGGTAGGGGGAAGTTTTTTTGGGTTCAGTTTTTGAAGAACCAAGGGATTAGCCTCTTGTCCGAATATCCGTGGGACGAGGCCTCGAGTGAAGGATCCTGCCTCGCACAAGAAGTGCTACTTCCGCTGCTAGCACCCTCAAATCCATTGCACGGAGGGGGTAGGAATCCTTCAATTATATTTTTGTCAGTAGAAGAGACGTAGTGTGCAAGAGCGGCATCTTGTCTAACTCTTGCATGACCAGTACCACCTCGTCCAAGAAATCCATCGACGTCGTCAAGCTCTATCTGCATTGACAAAGAACCATGAGGGAACAAACTAACGTAAGAAATAATTCAAACAGATTGAAGCAATAAGAATTAAACCAAACAAACTAAAGAAATAATTAATTCAGGTAACATAAGCAATAATTTACCTTCTGGTTCTCATCCTCCTTCAACTTCACTGCATCCCAAAAGTTGATGGAGCCCTCTTCATTTTCTTGGTCAAGTTCGGGAACAGGTTCCTTATTACCAAACTCAGAAATGCCCATATCCTGCTGAAGGGCTTGAAATTCTTCCTTTGAAGGAAGAGAAGCTTCAGTCTCCTTGGCTTTTTTAAAGCACAAGGACATTGCTTTTGGGGCCTCTAAGAAGTTTTGTGTCACTTCTGTGTCCAATGCGAAAAATTCATCCTTATGCTCATTCTCTACATCAAGAACACCGGGGATGCAGCTTCACAACTGTTTGCTATTATAGCAAGACAGTAATCCTCCCTAAAATTGTAGAGTTTTTGAATGTGGGAGAGGAGGAGGTAATACTTCCCATTAATTAGGAAGGACAATAGCCCAGGCATGACAAAATTGGATGTCAATCGCTCCCCATGGACGGATGACGTTCCTTCATCAATGATGGTGGAGGCCTTAAACTCTGCCACATCAAAATTTGTGCTGACAAGTTCCTCCTCCTTCTTGGACACAAGGTCCACGACCTCTTCTTCTATAGATTGATCACTTGAAATAACGGACTGTTCTTATTTATCAGTCCTTCCTTTGAGCTCCTCTTTTGTGTAATCCTCCTTTTATCAGCATGAAGAAAGAGATAGGCAACAAACCTAAAATGATATTCTAGCAACCTGCATTTCCTGCCATGCACTGGGCACATGGCAACACAAATCTTGATACGTTGATCATCTAAGTAAGTGTCCCACCTCTTCGACATGCTTGAATTCTGAGACAAGGTGTCTGTGAGGCTTGACATGTGGACATACATGATGGACCCATAAGAGACGGTCCCTCCACTGACCAACCTGCAAGAGTCTATCCACTCTCCCTCCAGGGATGTCCTTGCCATGTCCTTGATAATCTCGGAACATTGAACATATTAAAAGACAGTAATCCTTGATAGACTAAAAGGAACGTTGAACATATTAAAAGACTAAGGTCATGTAAAATAGTAGGAGAAGGGTGTGTGTGTGAATGGACTTATGGTCCACTAGCTCACCTATTTAAAGGTGAAGCTAGAAGGCATTAGGCATGGAGTGCAAAAGCCAAAGCGTATTTCTAAGCAACTTAATAAGCAAGATGTCTTCTTGTATTTTGGGGTTTCTCTCCTCCACATGTTTGAATCTAGCATGAGCACCATGAATTCTAACATGGTCTCTAGAGCTTGGGTAGATTAGGTCACATTTTGGTTGGTGTAGACTAGGTTATCCACTTTTCATTTTTTGTGGAGAAGAACCCCCAGCTAGTGGAGGCCTTCCAGCAGCTTGTGGAGGACATATCTTGGCATGATTTCAACTAAGAAGATGAAGATTACCTCCATGCGCACAAGATCATACAGCCAATTGTCAGTTTGCATCTCTCTCAGCCGCGTCATTAAGCTCTGAGCAGGCCAGTGCCTATTTCTGTGCAGTGCTGATTTCGTACAGCATTGCGCCTTCTGTGGGCAAGCTTAAGCCACATAAGCTTAGGTCTTTTGAAGCCCTAAGCCTCAAGGTCCTATAGCCTAGGTCTCAGCTCTAATGACAGCCTAACGTGCGCGCCACAGAGGAAAGACCAGGCCTGCCCACTGTGGCAGCATTTGAAGCTTCCATTAAAGCTTCAAAATAAAGTGTTTTTTGCACTAATCTTCTCTTCTTGGCTCTAAATATCTTAATTGCTTCTTGAAAGTGCTTTTTCTCCAGATCCTCTGATGTTGTTGGCTTACACCATGAGGTGTTTATAAGTCTCATTCATCAAACTTCATCAAGCTTCATCAAAGTGTTCAACATTACCAATTGTGCTTATTAGCACTAAAAGTGTTGCTAAACACTATTGGTGGGTGTAGCCATCAACAAAGGGGAGCCTCTCAACATTAAGGAGTGTTTCTAAACACTAATAGTGTTCTTAAACACTAATGGTGAATCTAATCACCAATGCAAGTGTCATTAAACACTAAAAATGTGCTCTTAAGCACTAATAGTGTTGCTAAACACTAATGGTGATCATAATCACCAAAGAAAGTGTTCTTTAACACTAATGAAGCTCTCTCCATCAAAATTAGTGGTTGGGCACAAACCCTAAGTGCTAAAACCATAAGCTTCATCAACTTAATCTCCTTTTTATGCAACGTCCTTGGCTTGATTAAGGGTTGTTGCACTCTCATAAGCCATTCTCTTTCTACTTAAGCCAAAACATCACAAATTTTCTAGTTTTCTTCTTCATAAATCAGCCCATTACACTCTCGTAATCTTCCTTCAATACCCAATGTCAAAGGAAAACACCCAATGTAAGAAGTTCTGAGGAGAGGGCTTCCACACTTGGCAAGTTCTTGTCAAGTACAAGATGATGTCTAAAGGTTTTTGGCCATTCATCTCCAGCACTAAGGTTATTGATCGAGCTAAGGCTGAAGATATTGAAGATGATGAGAGGGCACAAGCCATCATCATGCTCCATCTTGATGAGGCTCTTATTCACCATGTGGACCAGCGTCCGACTCAGCTTCCGACTGTAAAGGAGAAATGGGATGAGCTTCCGACTGTAAAGGAGAAATGGGATGAGCTTGACAAGCTCTATGGAGCTCGTGGTAAGAATTCCAAGATCTCACTTAAAATTGAATTTTTCAGCTTGGAGCTCAAAGAGGGAGATGGCATTGGAGCCTTTATCTCTCACTTGAAGGGCCTTATGGCTCAACTTGCATCAGTGAATGCAAGAATGGATGAAGATGATGCAGTGGCTATTTTGCTAAAAGCAGTCAAGAAGGTGTACCCCACCTTAGTCACCACCCTAAAGAACATACCTAATCCCACACTTGAAGGAGTCATTCAATCTTGCCTTGATGAAGAAAAGAGGCCAAAGGGAGGAGCTGAATCTTCAAATGCATCGACTTCATTGAATATCGAACAAGCTTTGTCACATCAAGTGAGCAAAGTAAGGTGTACCCATTGCAAAAAGGTAGGTCATTTGGCAAATAATTGTTGGATCAAATATCCCAATAAGATGAAATGTAACAAGTGTAAATAAACGGGTCATATCACTTCTAAATGTCCTAACAAAGAGTTAGAGGCTAACTTTGCATCAGCCTCTAACTCCACTGAGAAATTGTTTTAAATCTCAATGTAACAACACCTTTATTCCTAAACCTTGTATGCCTAATGTTATAAACTCAACCTATGTCCAATACCACCTATTCCAATTTACCAATCAGTTTGAATTTTGTTTTTCTTTTTGACTACATACATAAGTATAATATCACCTTCCTTAAATCCACGTTTAGCCAATTGTTTGTCAAACCAAGTCTTTTGACATAGTTTCTCAACATAGATGCCATATGTAACGCTCAGCCTTGTTTCATCTAGGTGCGCTCTAATTGGAATAGACTATTTTGTAGTTCATTCCCTTTAAGTATTTTAGCAAGTTCTATCTTTAAAGAAGGAATTATGAACTCCATAGGCATGATTGCTTCCAAGCCATATACCAAGTGAAATAGTGTTATGCCAATAGCTATTTTGTAAGTTGTTTAATAAGCCCAAATTGTAGCCGAAAGTTTTTGTTCCCAAGCCATATACCAAGTGAAATGGTTTCATACCAATAGCTATTTTGTAAGATATTCGATAAGCCCAAAGCATAGCCGAAAGTTTTTGTTGCCAATCGTTTCGCTCCTCATTGACTTTTTAGTCAAATTGGTACAAGGAATTTGGTTTGTAGTTTCAACCTGTCGATGCTTGAGGATAATATAGAGAAGATTTCAATGCACAATCATGAATTCCTCCAAAAGGAAATGCACAAATTTATTTATGAAATGTGTCCCCCTATCACTCATCACTATTTACAATGGGTAGCCATAGCTGGTAATAATATACTCATAGATAAAGTTTATTGTACTACGAGCATCAACTTTAACTATGCCTTTGGCTTCCGGCCATTTTGAACAATAGTCCATTGCCATAGTTATAGCACATAGTTTATTAACTAGGTAAAGAAGAGCTTGTTGGTGGTGCAATAAAGAACACAAACTTGTTTGCCAACAAATATTGTTGTAATGCTTTTACTGTGTAGACCATGGATTGTCCTTCCCTCTAAGTAGTTGTGTAAGTTTTCTCAGCATCATTGAGGTGTCTACTACCAAAACAGATAGGAAAATCCATGTCATGTTCTTTGGGTTGAGCTATTATACAACAATGCTTCATTGGATCATGATAGTGTTATTGATATTGATATAGAACCCCATCTTTTCATTGAGCTTCCATTAGATATAGACATAGATGAAGCAACACATATGGATTTACTACAAGATGGGATAGATTCATGATCTTGACATTGTTTTGCTTCTCAAAAGTTTTCAACTATCTTTCTTTTTGCTTGAAACATGGCTCTCCAAGGGTTTTAATGACTGATTTTTTAAAACTATATATCATTTTCTATGTGCATGTGACATGTATTTTAAGAATTTAGCATCTAACAACTCTCTGGGATTTCATGTAGTGAAAGTAGCAGCATAATTTCGCTACTATCTGCTCTGTTCACCCTGCAAAATCACAGTATAGCAGCAAAATTTCATTGCTAAAAGCACTGCTTAGTAGAAAAATATTGTTGCTAAAAACATTGTGAAGTAGTAAAATTTCGCTAATAGGAGCACTGCTAAGTAGCAAAATTTTTTTGCAGAGCAACGAACAGAATCCTCGACATCCCGACAAAAAAAGTGCTACTGAAACACTGCTAGAAAACGTTGTTATGCCCCCGATGTGTTGTAGTGAAGCTCATCAAAGCTAAGTTCATTTATGCCATCGAGCACAGTGAATGGGGTTCACCAATTTTGGTTATACCAAAGAAGAATGGAAAACTCAGAGTGTGTGTTGACTTGAAGAAAATCAATGCAGCACAATTAAGGATCATTATCCTTAGCCATTTACTGAACATGTATTAGAGAGGGTGCCTATACAAGAGGCTTATAGATTTCTAGATGGTTTCTTGGGCTACAATCAAGTTCAAATTGATCCTATTGATCAACATGTATTAGACATAGTTCCTAGAAAAGAGTCTTATAGCTTCCTAGATGGTTTCTTGGGCTACAATCAAGTTCAAAATTGATTCTATTGATAAACATAAGACAGGTTTCATTACTCAATGGGAAACTTTGGCTTACAAGGTTGTGCCCTTTGGTTTGACCAATGGTCCTGCAAAAGGCTAATGTGTATGGCTTTTGCAGGACTATCTAAGATAATTTCTTGAAATCTTAATGGATGATCTAGGTGTAGAATCACTTTGAAAGAACCTTTAAGCTATTTAAGGAAGGTGTTTCTCAGATCTAAACCCTATAGAATCTCTTTAAATCCTGACAAATGCCAATACATGGTAAAGCATGGAGTAATCTTGGGACACATTGTCTCTAAAAATGGCATTTTTGCAGATGATGGTAAAATGAGAGTGATCCTCGAATTACCTCCACCAATAACAAACCCCAAGGGAGTGAAAAGGTTCATGGGGTCATGTCGGCTATTATAGAAGATTTATCTTTATGCATGCAAAAATTGCAAGACCTTTGTAAAAACTTTTGATTATATGTGTATGGACAGAGGAATATCAAGAATCATATGATAATAAAAAAAGCATTGGCATCGGCTCCCATTCTAAGAGCACAAAATAGGATGTAATCTTCCATGTACACATCGATGCCTCTGCATTTTCTATTGAAAGAACCTCCCCTTCTGTTCTTGTAATTATTCCCCTCTCTCAAATAAAAGAGATCTTGTTTTACCCTAGAGAGAGAAAATGTCTAGAGAGAGATAATTCAAAATTGAGATATCTTTGGATATAAAAATCCTCCTAGTGTTTAAAATGGTTTCCCCTAAAACAGAAGTTCAAAATGAACTTTCCAATGTGCATTAGGAATCAATTAAAAATGATATAAGGGACCTTAGCCTAAGGGTCTAGATTTTCAAAAATTTCTAGATTATGGTCCAATTAAGGTTCCTATTGGCCAATAGGATTAAGCCAAGTGTTGGGATGAGATAAAAATTAAGAGATATTACTAAAAAAATGAGATATTTTGGAGAAATGATGATTTTTTGACACCTTGGTAAGGAAGGGGGGACCTTTGAGGTAGGTTTATTTTTATGCAAAAGAGGAATTCCCATGATATTTGAGAATCAAGTATTCAAATAGTAAAAGAGTAATTTTTGGTAAATTTATTTTTATGCAAAAAGAGGAATTCCCATGATATTTGAGAATCAAGTAATTAAATGGAAAAAGAGTAATTTTTGGTAAATTTATTTTTATGCAAAAAGAGGAATTCTCATGATAATTGAGAATAAAGTAGTTAAATGGTAAAAGAGTAATTTTTGGTAAATTTATTCTATGGAAAAAGAGGAATTCCCACAATAATTGAGATCCAAGAAATTAAATGGTAAAAGAGGATTTTTTGGCATAATTCAAATTATGAGTATTTATTAAAAGTGGAATTTTGAGCATTATTAAACTTATTAGGAAATATGGATAAAATTGATTTTTGTAAATCCCATGAATCTTTTACTCAAAAGAAGAATATTGAATATATTTCACTTGAGATATTTGAGAAAGAATATGAAAATATCCATTGAGGAAAAGTACCTTTATCTAGGCCAAGCAATTGGCAGAAATTTAGAAAACGTCCCATCGGTATATCGAAAGTAGAAAATGTTACTAAATGTGAATAAGATGTGATAAGAACTAAATGTTTCATCATAGTCCAAGCCTTGGGTTTGTGCATAACCCTTAGCTACCAATCTTGCTTTATGTCGTTCAATGGAACCATCTGACTTGCATTTCACTTTGTAAACCCATTTACAACCAATAACATTTTTGTCCTGTGGTAATGCAACTAAATCCCATGTTTCATTATGAACCAAAGCAACATCCATTGCCTTCTCCCATACATGCTTTCCAATAGCTTCTGTATAGGATGTATGTTCCACATGTTTCACCAAAGAAGTCATATATGCATAATGCATAGCAAAATCAGGATATGCCAACCTGTCAACTAGATATATAACCCTTTGGGATCTCCGCAATGCATGCGGATCACTCTGAACACCTATCACTCTAGCATGTGGTGGCACATATCTATCTTGCCTAGCACCAGGAGTGCATAAAACGGGTATGCCAAGTTCCTCATCCAAACTCTGAACTTGACGATTCATAGCTTGTAATTCCAATTCTTTCAACCTTCTTCTTTCCTTTATACACAGCACTACTCTGAGTGCTCACACTCTCATGCCTCAAGCGTCCTGACCATGGATGTACAGTGCTACTCTCTGACTCTGCTGGCCTAGACATAGAAGTAGAACTAGAACTTGCTTGTGGCAAGTTCACATGCACATCAGCATCAAGTGAATCAATGACACCCTCATCCTTTGCTTTGTACCAACTAGCAAGTTCATCAAACACCACATCTTGTGAGATAACCACTTGCCTAGTTTGTGGATTGTAACATTTGTATGCCTTACGATCCTGTGCATAACCAACAAATACACACTTCTCTGCCTTAGGATCCAACTTCCTCCTTCTCTCATCAGGCACATGTATATAAGCTATGCAACCAAACACTTTGAGGTGTCCAATGTCTGGCCTAAAACCTGTAAGCCGCATCTCTGGCATACTTCCATGTATGGCTGCTATTGTAGGTGTCTTATTAAGTATATACACTACAATGGCACATGCTTCTGCCCAATAATAATTTGGCATGCTCTTTTCATTGAGCATCACCCTGGCCACTTCACAAATGACTCTATTCTTTCTCTTAGCGACACCATTTTGCTGAGGTGTATACCTGCAAGTTAATTGTCTTCTTATGCCATGCTTTCTCAAGAAATGCTCAAAAGCATGTGAGGTGTATTTACCACCTCCATCTGTCCTCAAACATTTTATCCAAGAACCATATTGCTTCTCTGCAAAAGCTTTGAAGTCCATAAACTTTCCCAACACTTCACTTTTTTCTCTGAGAAAGTAAATCCATGTCATTCTGCTGAAATCATCAATGAATGTCACATAATATAAACTTCCTTTAATGGATGGGTTTTGTGCAGGACCCCATACATCGCTATGTACTATCTCAAGTGGCCTGCTACTCATGTTGCCTTCTCTAGGAAATCGCAACCTCGCCTGCTTTCCAAACTAACAAGCTTCACAAACATGCATATTTTCATCATTCTTGAATCTAGGCAGGCCACTAACAATGCCTCTTTCTTGCATGTTTTTTAACCTTTGTATATTCACATGTCCAATCCTCTTATGCCACATGTCAATGTCCTGTACCACATTTCGGCTTTTAGAAAACATTGCTGATTTCAACTCAGGAATCCCAGCATCCAGCTTAAACAACCTGCCTTCTTTCTTTCCTTTGGCAATGACTCTACATCCATTTTTGAAATCCTCAATGAAGCAACCATGCTCATTGAAATGAACCTGTAATCCCTATTCCACCATTTGACCAACTGAGGCCAAAATTTTTATAATAGAAGGCACATACAATACATCTGACATAGATTTTGTTTCACCGTTGTGCATAACCAATGGTACACTTCCAACATGTGTAATGGCATGTTGGGTATCATCTCCTGTCTCCACATAGCCTTTCATATCCATAGGCTTCATATGCTCAAACCATTCACCATGACAAGTCATTGGTTTGATGCTCCAGAGTCCATATACCAAGTGTCATCATTTTCAGCATTTGTCATCATAGATCCCACAACATGTTTCATGGCAAACAAGTGATTTGTGCTGCCATCATTACTGCTTGATGCATAATTTCCACCATGTTGTGCATAATGTCCACCATGTTGTGCTCTACCCCCTTTCAAATCATTTTGTTTGCGGAAACAATCACGTGCCATATGACCAAATTTCCCACAGTAACGGCATTCCACATCATGCATAGATGTTTGTTGGCCTTGCCAACGTTCTCTACCACGAGGATTAGCTCTGCCTCTCTGAGGTGTATATCCACGACCACCTCTAGCACCATATGTAGGCTGAAAATTTTGTTGTGGTGACCTGTCCTGCCATCCACAACCATTACCACGGCAACGTGATGCAAATCTCCCCCTACCTCTAGATCCTCTATTGGAATAGAAAGCTTGATTTCTACCATTATCATCATGGCTAGTAGATGCACCATGAAAAGAATCACTGAGTTTGATTTCCTCACAAGCAAGAGTGAAACCAACTCATCAAAATCTGGTAAACCTGTACTCCAAACCGAGATGGATGTATCAAATGATTTATACTCCTTGCCAAGACCATGCAAGGTAATATCTACCAAATCATCATCAGGCATGGGGGCATTGATTGTTGCCAATGCATCTACATACTTCTTTATCTCTTGTACATAATCATGGATGCTCCTTCTATTCCATTTCACATTATGAATCTGTTGTCGAGAGACTTGCGAGCACTAGTGTCTGTATCAGACAGCTTTACCAATGTATCCCATGCATCCTTGGGATTCTCAGCATCATGTATATGTATGAGTATGACATCCGAAATACATATAGACAGATAATGCAACACTTTGTATGCTCTTTCTTCTGACCATTGCTTATGAGCTATAACCTGTTGTGTTGTGTAGGTTGTCGGGGTAGTTCCGACTCTGGTTCGGCACCTGTAATAAGATTCCAAAAACCTTTTCCCTTCAGAAAACTTTTGATCCTGTACTTCCATGCGTGGAAGTTCTTCCTATCCAGCTTTTCACCCACAACTTGTACTGGATTATCCGACATATTTTCTCAATGCAAATACACCTTTCGCACACATCCAAATCTGTAAAACAAGCCTTCCTCACCTCAACCACACTCTAATGAGTGTTCTAGATACTTCAAAGTAGTCAACAAACTTCAATTTTGATGTAGAAAATCAAACTGTATGCATCCAAAATGAATTGATTTACGTAGTCCAAGATACCCTATTTTGATGTGCTTTCCAAGGCTCCAAATTGCAATGTAGTGGTTCAATCAAGTGTGGATAGCTTGCATTGACACCTAAACAAGCTCAATGTTGAATATCAACACCATCCAAGGTATGTACATACCAATTTTGTCAAACCCCCTTCTATGTTTTTGAGAAAAACCAGAAAAACCAGTAGTAGGATTTGCTCTAATTTCTTCAATCCTTGTCTAAATTGAGCAACCATGCATTCATTAGCTTAGCAATGATGTCCACTAACTCCATGTAAAAGGAAATAGACCAATTTTTTAAGACAAGTGAGTAATTAGTCGATTAATCACACTCTGTTTCAGTAAACTCAATAGACACCCTGTTTAATCAGCTCATTTCCAGCTCCATAGATGATAATTGCTCCAACCAAACATGTAGCCTCCTTCTCAGGTGTATGTATCAACCAATTGCTAAACCGATTTTGGAATTAATCAAGCACAATAGTTGAGTTGGGGTCTCCACTTAGCAAATGTAAGTAAAAATGCTTTGTTTCTACATACCAAGTTGCGCCACCTACTGTAGAGAGGATTTGGGATGATTTTGTTGTCAATTGATCACATGTGTTGATTCCTAACACTCCAAGGCAAGTGTACAATCTATCAATGGTATGATTTTTGCAAAAAACTAAGGTTAATTTCATCAAAAGTTGACCTCTTTTTCTCTATTTTGTGAGAGCTTCAAAACTAGTAAATTTCAATCACATAAATGCATCGTATTTGCTCCAAAATCAGTGTAGGGCTTGCACATGAGTTGCCAATACATTCATCCTTGTCACATACATGTTTCTTTGCCAGATTTGCAACTATTTTCACCATACATCACTGCTTCCAAGCTCCAATGGAAAGCTTCCAAAAACCCAAAATTTTTCTTTGCTTTGGGCAACCCTAATTTGCTTTGTTTCTGCTTGAATCACCTGCAATCCGCTCCCGGATGTTAAGTCCTGGTGCTGCACCCTTTTTTGGGCCGGAGCATCACTATGCCCCCCAGAGCCGTGGTATCGCCCCCCCCCCCGAGAGCCCCCGCGTCCCCCCCGCGCCCTTCACGGCCCCTCGGAGCCGTGCCCTTCACGCCCCCTCCCCCCGCGCCCTTCACGGCCCCTCAGAGCTGTGCCCTTCACGCCCCCCTCCCCCCTGCCGCGTGCCGTGCCGTCATGCTGTGCCAACCCCCCCTGCGGTGCCGTGCTTGAATGCGCCTTACACATGCCCCCCCGAGCCGTGCGCTCACCCCACCTCCGCGGAGACGTGCTCTCGCACCGTGTTGCGTGCTCGGCCCGCCACCCGGAGCCGTGCCCTCACGCCGCGCGGCCGGCCCCCCCGCGGAGCCGTGCTCGAACGCCCTCCCCGGCCCCCCTGCGGAGCCATGCCCGAACACCCCCTCGGCCGGCCCCCCGGAGCTGTGCCCTCACGCCCCCCCGGCCGGCCCCCCGGGGAGCCATGCCCGAACATAGCACTTCACTCATAGGTTGCTTCCTTGGTCCCTCATCCACCGTACTGGAAGCTCACCATTTTAATCAAACCGAGGCTGGTCAAGACCTCAGCTGACCTTGCTATGCGAGACATCCTCCATTGACTCTCCGTCAGCTATTGCAACTTTATCAGATTAGGTCTCCATGACCTCATTCACAAGATAGTCAAAATGCTTCTCCAACATTCTTGACATAAAACAGTCATTTAAAAACAGTTCAAAAATACAGTTTCTATAACAAACTCTCCTCTTTCCACATTACTCCACATCAAACCACATTAATTTCTATGCATAGAAAGATGCATATTGGATATTTTTTTATTATAAAAGTGTGATTTTCATTAGATTAAATTTCTATGCATGAATAGATGTATAAAAGGATTTTCTTTTATATAAAAGTGTTTTTTCCATTGAAGTTTGATTTTATGCATAAAAAGAGGCATAAAGAATTTTTATATCAAAACTAAAGTTCTCTTTGATTCTATGTTTAATTTCCATGAATAATTGATAAATGAATAAGTAAATACACTGTGTGAGAAAATATTCTCCTTTCATATTCACATGGTAATGAGAAAATTCAAAAAATCTATCGAAGTAAAAAATTTACATAACCAAGCAGCCTTGAATGTAAGAGGGAATGGCAATGGTTTCATTCCCCCCCTTCAAGGTGATGGGATGCCTTGGGAATGGCACGAGTGCCACTCTTCTTTGAATGAAAGGACAGAATGGCAGTGGTGCCATTCTCTGCTTCAAGGTGATGGGGAGCCTTGAGAATGGCACCTCTTCCATTCTTCCATGAATGTAAGGGAGAATGGTAGTGGTGCCATTCTACCATTTAAGATGACATCAAGGTAATGGAAGGCCCTGCGAATGGCAATGGTGCTTGAATAATGCTCAAAACTCCACTTTTAGCATAAAATTTATTGATGCATAAAATTCATTTTCTAATGCTGAATTTTTTACCATAGTTTCCCCGCATTTTCTATGAAATGATAATGTCTAAAATTACATTCTTAGAATAAAATTTATTTTATGCAAATCCTTCTTTTTCTATTGATAAAATTTTACCTTAGGCCAAGCTCTCAGATCTGATAGAAATCGGTGTGCTCCAAGCTTCACAGCATCAATGGCAAGCTTCACAGCTTCTTCTCCGTCTTCTCTCACTCACTCATAAACCCTAATAGAGAGCACCAGGCTCTGATACCATGTTGAAAAATAGGTAGAGGGAGAGGAGACACACACACAGGAGCAAACCCTAATGTATATTGCAAGCCCTAACCATAGAGGGAAGCCATCTCCCTTCTCACACAATGCATAAAGCCATAATCCATAATACACAAGACACACTATGAGTTGTGTCCACACACTACTAACCCTAGCTAATGTCCACACACACTATGACCAGCTGGACGCGGTCATTTATGTCTCACACATGTTCTTACCTAACATGCTAGCACATAGCACAGCTGGCACACATTGACATCGAGCTTGAATCTCAATAGTGGATGTGATGTAATGTGGATGGAATGTATGTGATGCGATGTGGATGCAATGAATGTGATGGATGTGAATGGGTGTGATGGATGTGAGTGAATGTGATGAGATGTGAATGGATGTGATGAGATGTGAATGGATGTGAATGTAATGTGATGAGATGTGAATGGATGTGAATGTAATGTGATAATATCTAAATGGATGTGAATATAGTACCCGCAAATATAATCACATAAGAAAATCTAGATGGCCTCTCCGTTGAAGATCAGCAAGATCAACAAAAAGATCCATATAAAAGAGCCATGGACTCATCTGTTGAGGACTAGCAAGGCCAATCAACAAGATCCATGCCCGTATTCAGAAAACAATTGTTCCATTTTTTTCTCGACGCACGCGTGGTTATCTTCGGTAACCTAGAGCCTGAGCACCGTATGGTCAGCACCCTCTAGGCTCCTTTGTAGGTCACCTAGCGCTTCACTCATAGGCCGCTTCCTTGGTCTCTCATCTACTGTACCGGAAGCTCACCATTTAAATCGAAGTGAGGCTGGTTAGAACCTCGGTCATCAGTGTCCACCGCCTCACTAGATGAGCTCGATATCTCAACACTTCCCCTCAAGATCAACTCCATCTCATGTACACCAAGTGAAGCTCTGAATCTGTGGAGCTGCTCTGTACCCAATGCTTTGGTGAAGATGTCAGCAACCTGATCATGTGTGCTGACATAAACAAGGTCAATGTGTGCTGACATAAACAAGGTCAATGTCTCCTACTAAAACCTTCAAGGTCACTGAAAATGGTAGTGGACCTCTATATGCTTTGTGTGAGCATGAAAAACTGTGTTCTTGGCCAACTGTATACTGCTAATGTTGTCACAAAAAATGATAACTTGTCTATCCACTTATAGACCCAAATCTGCAAGTAGCTTTCTCAACCAAGCTACCTCACATGTTGCCATAGCAGCACCTCTGTACTCAGCCTCTGGTACTGGATAGAGCAACCGTAGGCTGCTTCTTGCTGCTCCAAGTCATAGCAGCACTCCCCAAAGAAAACAAAAAATGATAACTTATCTATCCACTTATAGACCCAAATCTGCAAGTAGCTTTCTCAACCAAGCTACCTCACATGTTGCCATAGCAGCACCTCGGCCTCTGGTACTGGATAGAGCAACCGTAGGCTGCTTCTTGCTGCTCCAAGTCATAGCAGCACTCCCCAAAGAAAACATGAAGCCACTAGTAGATCTTCTATATGAGATACTACCAGCCCAATCAGCATCTGTGTACCCATGTACACATATCTCTCTCCCACTTTCATAAAATAGTCCACAATGCAAAGTAGACCTCACATACCTCAGTATGCATCTCAATGCATCCAAATGCGGCTTCTGAGGAACTTGCATAAACTCACTCACTAGCTCAACAGCATAGCTCAAATCTAGCTTGGTGATCCTCATGTAGATCAAGCTTCCTACTATGTGCCTATACATAGTAGGATCCTCCAAAATCTCTCTTGAATTTGCGCTCAACTTGCCATTTTGATCCAATGGCACTGAGAAAGGCTTATAGCCTATCATACCATACTTGGACAATATGTCCTAGCCATATTGTCTCTGTAGTAATCTAATACCATGTGTGGTGACCTAATCACCTCAATGCCCAAGAAATATTTGAGCTCCCCCAGATCCTTCATCTCAAACTTCTGTCTAAGCAAGATCTTTACATCAGAGATCTCTGCATCATGGTCCCTCGTAATGATCAGGTCATCCACATAGATGACAACAAGCACAACCCCTCTATCACTGTGTCTCACATACAACGAGAAATCTGCATTATGAAAGCCAATAGTGACAAGATATTTAAAAATCTTGTCAGACCATGCTCTTGGTGCTTGTTTTAAGCCATACAAGGCTTTCTTCAATGTGCAAACATGCTCAAGGTGACTCACATCCTCATAACTAGGCGGCTACAACATATACACCTCTTCCTGCAAATCCCCATGCAAGAATGCATTCTTTACATCCATCTGATGTAAAGACCATTGCTTTGACATAGCCACTGCTATCACAACTCACTGTTGCCATCTTGGAAAAACTGGGCTGAAAGTTTTCTCATAATCAATGCCATATGTTTGTGCATATCCTTTGGCTACCAATCTAGCCTTGTACCTACCTATGCGTCCATCACTGTTATGTTTTTACTTTGTACACCCACTTGCATCCAATGGCTTTCTTGCCTTTAGGCAATTGCACTAAATCCCAAGTCTCATTTCCATATAGTGCATCCATCTCCTCATCCATAGCTTTCTCCCAACACACATTTCCAACAGCCTCATCAATGCATGTGGGCTCTACAACCTCCACAACTTCTGCCATGTATGCATAGTGATGTGCCACATAACCATCATAGGTAAACCTCTGCACAAGATTCTTCACTCTCCCAGATCTTCGTAGCTTTGCATTCATGGCTTCCATAGCCTTCTTTACACTAGGTGTTCTCATTAGCTGATATCCCAAGATCCTCATCAAGGCTCATCTCTAAGCCACTAGACTCTCCATCAACATGAGAATGCCCTACAGAAATGTCAGGCATACTAAGGGGCTCAACCACTTTCTCTTTGCCTTTACATGATGTACTAATCACATTTGCAGGATTGGTATTATGACGTAGGCTGCCACTCCATGGTCTATCAACTGAACCACTAGATGAGGACTCTCCTGGTCCACTCAAAGACTGTGATTGCTAACTTGCATTCTGTGCAACCACATTTCCACTCACATCAACCCCAACAATAGCTTCTTTCAAAGCAACATACTAGCTGCTCATCTCATAAAAAACAACATCCTTGCTTACCCTCAACTCACGTGTAGCAGGGTTATAACACCTGTATCCCTTTTGCTCAAAGGAATACCCAATAAACATACATTTTTCAGCTTTTGGATCCAGCTCAATTCTCAGCTCATCTGGCATATGCACATATGCAATGCATCCAAAGACTTTTAGATGAGACAAATCAAGTTTTCTGCCAGTAAACCTCTCCTGTCTGGAGTTACATCATGTATGGCTACCGTTGGAGTCTTGTTCATGATGTAAACTGCTGTGGAAATAGCCTCAGTCCAATAGTTATGTGGAATATTCTTCTCTCCCATCAATGCTCGCGTAATCTCAACAATGTGCCTGTTTTTCAACTCAGCAAACTGCATTTTGCTGCGGAGTGTATCTGCATGTAAACTGTCTTCGAATACCATTCTTCTTCAAAAATTCAAAGAACTCATTGGAGAAGTACTCTCCCCCTCCATCTGATCTTAGGCATTTTACATGTTTCCCTGTTTGCTTTTTAACCATAAATCTGAAATTCTGAAAATAAGTGAGCACCTCACTCTTCTCCTTCATAAAGTATATCCACACTTTCCTTGTGTGGTTATCAATAAATGTCACATAATACCTACAGCCTCCCATAGACATGGTCTTTGTAGGAGCCCATACATCTGAATGCACAACATCTAGTGCATTTCTGCTCACATTTTTGTCACGTAGAAATACATGCTTTGTTTGCTTTCCAAATTGGCATGCTTCACATATTTTCTGCATACCTTCAACTTTAAACTTTGGCAGCCCTGTCTCACAATTCCTTTTATCTGCATAGACTTCATTCTTTGCACATTCACATGTCCAATTCCTCTATGCCAAATGTCTGTGTCTGCAACAATTCTTGAACCATTTGCAAACATCACAACACTCACTTCAAGCATGTTTACATTCAATGTAAACATTTTGCCCACTCTGTGTTGCCTTTTGCAACCAACCTGCACTTGTCTTTAAAGTCTTCAACATTACAACCATCAGGGTTAAACCAAACCTGCAAACCCTGCTCAATCATCTAGCCAATGAAAACCAGATTCTTTGTTATGTTTAGAACATGAAGTACATCTGCAAGGTACTCACTTTGCCATCCTACATAGACAATGGCACATCTCTAATAGGGCAATTGGATGAGCAATGTCATCCACTGTTTCCACAAAACCTGGTCTTTCAAGGTTTTTTATCTCCTTGAACCACTCCCCATGACTTGTCATGTGGTTTGAAGCACCTGAATCATTATACCATACATCATCTTTATGTGCTGCTTCAACATTTTCAGACATGGCATTATAACGACATGCTGGATAACAAACAACCTTTCATCATCCTCATTGTTTCTACTTGAGGATGCATAGTTGTTTTGCTGCAATTTCACATTTTGCATGTCAGCCTGCTTCTTATAACAATCCGCCAGCACATCTCTAGGCTTACCCCACAATAAAAGCATCCACATGTATCACTATAATGTCTTTACCAATTTCCATGACCTCTTTGACTCCCCCTGCCTCTGAATTGGCCTCTTCCACCTGCGTGTTGTTGTTGTTGTGAATTCTGGGACTGTTGTTATTCTAATTACCTCTTCGGCCACCTCCTTGGCCGCATTCACGGCCTTTTCTACCTCGTCCTCTTCCTGAACTTGTGTAGAAGGCCTATTGCTCTGAACTATTTTTGTTTTGTAAAGACTGTTGGTATTCACCCAAGCTCTTCTCTTCTATAATCAACATAGACACCAAATCTGTGAAATTGGGAATGTCTTCCCAAGTCTGAATAGACGTCTTGAATGCCTTGTATTATGGCCCGAGACCACGTAGACAGACTCCCACCTTATCATCATCATCTACTAAAACGCCAATAGATGCAAGGGATTCCACAATACCCTTGACCTTCAATGCATAGTCATTCACAGACATACTCTTTTTCTCCACAGTATGAAGTTCATTCTTCAACTGTATCTTTCATGCCTTGGTATTTGTTTCATAGAGTTTTACCAAGGTGTCCCACGCCTTCTTGGGGGACTTGGCATCCTGTGTGTGCCCAATAATGGTGTCCTGTATACTAATAGAGAGCCAATACATAACTTTTTTGGCTCCTTGGTTCCAATTCTTGAAGTCTTTCACATCTGCAAACTGTCGGATTGATCTCTGGTATCTCTGATGCCTCTTCATGCTCACCTTCTATGTAGTCCCAGTAACCCTTTCCCATCAGGAGATTTGTCATCCTAGACCTCCAAGCATAGAAGTTGTTCTTATCAAGCTTCTCAGCAACAATCTGGTTTATGCTATCATTTGACATCTTGCAAGCAGACACACAAATTTACCAGAAACAGCACTCTAGTTTGCCCTGCACAAACTGCTGTATTTTCTACAGCGGTACTGTCACTCAAATGTCACAACAACCAGTGACCTTACTGTGCATACATACACCCAATGGCAATTGTTGACCTCCTTGCAGCACACACAATCTCTGCACAACCAATCTGTCTTCGTGCAGTTTCTTAAAACAGAGTTCTGCACAAAATTGATGACTTACCTGTAGTGCTCAAAATCGCCTGCTTTCTGAAAAAACGAAGGTCCTAACATGCCCAAAACGGGTTTTCGGCCCAAAAAACTTTGTTTAACAGGACATCCGATAGGACAGTATAGTTGCCCAATATCTTTACTCCCACAAAGAAAGCTCCTCAATCAGAAATCATTTGCCGGTGCCTCTCGCAGGGTGTAGTCGCCAACACAAATAGGAAAGAGTAGTTGAAGCTCTTACCCTCGTACCACTTCCTGTGCTTCTGTTGCTCGCACCTCAGCCCTTAGCATGAACCAAGCACTCTAATACCATGAAAAGATGCAGGGGAGAAGAGATCTTGAGCTCTTGCAAGCACACACATACCTCACACACACTCACAAAACCCTAAAAGAGAACACACAAGGTGAGAGGCTGAAAATCTTCTTCTTCTTCACACAACACTCTCAACACACCATATATCAAGATAAGAGTACACACAATATGAAAAGGTACTCAATATGTACTAGGGTTCTCTATAGTGTGAACCCAACTAAATGAGCTGGCGCTATAACTATGCCAGTCTCTAGAATGGCTGTCACACAGCCTGTTATCCCACAGGCCACATATCACCCATGATCTCACCACCCATGCCAGTGGTGTAAGTGTGGGGCTTAATCCCCAGGCAGGTCATCAGTGTCCACTGCCTCACTAGATGAGCTCAATATCTGAACAATTTCTTCCCCTGTAATGAATCCCCTTTTTCAGAATAATAAAAGATCTTGTTTCTACTTGTTTTGGCCTAGAGAGAGAAAATATTCTAGAGAGAGATAATGTAGTTTTTAGATATCTTTGGATGAGAAGTATCCTTTCTTATTAAAATGAATTCCCTTGAAACAGAAATTTAAAAAGAACTCTCCAATGTGCAATTGAAATTAATTGAAAATATGTAAAAAGGACCTTATCCTGAGGGTCTAGATTTTCTGAAAATTTTGGATTAACGTTCCTATGGACTAATAAGACTAATCCAAATTTAGGGAGGAGATAAATTAAAGAATAAAAGAAAATCTCCCAAAAATGAGTAAATACTCACTTAAGATGAAGAGTTGACTAAGGACAAGGTTTATTAGTTAAAAAAGAAGAGATATTTAGAGGAAATGATGCATTTTTGACACCTCAGTGTGGGGAATTTCCCTCATGAAGGAGGCACCTATTTCACGTGTGGATGAGTTTTAAACTCACAAATAATGAGATATTGTCATCTCTCCTCTCTCCTATTTCAACTAGATCCAAAAAGTAAGCTAAACTGACCTACAAATGGTCATAAAGTGACCAAACTGATCTATAAACTTCTAGAATTAGTAAAAGATTTATTTTTATTTCAAAAGTGTCATTCTATTAAAATTGTATTTATGCATAGGAAGATGTATAAAAGATTTATTTTTATTTCAAAAGTGTCATTCTCATTAAAATTGAATTTATGCATAGGAAGATGCATAAAAGTTTTTTTTTTCAAAAGTGTCATTCTCATTAAAATTGAATTTATGCATAGGAAGATGCATAAAATATTTATTTTTATTTCAAAAGTGTTATTCTCATTAAAATTGAATTTATGCATAGGAAGATGCATAAAAGATTATTTTTTATTTCAAAAGTGTTATTCCAATAAAATTGAATTTATGGATAGAAAGATGCATAAAAGATTTATTTTTATTTCAAAAGTGTCATCCTCATTAAAATTGAATTTATGCATAGAAAGATGCATAAAAGATTTATTTTTATTTCAAAAGTGTCATCCTCATTAAAATTGAATTTATGCATAGAAAGATGCATAAAGATTTATTTTTATTTCAAAAGTGTCATCCTCATTAAAATTGAATTTATGCATAGAAAGATGCATAAAAGATTTATTTTATTTTCAAAAGAGTTATTCTCATTAAAATTGAATTTATGCATAGAAAGATGCATAAAGTATTTAATTTTATTTCAAAAGTGTTATTTTTCTTAAAATTAAATTATGCATAAATAGATGCATAAAGAATCTTTAAATTATGCATAAATAGATGCGTAAAGAATCTTTATATCAAAAATTAGAATCCTCTTAAATTCCATGTTTAAATTTTGTGAATAGAAGTGATGAGAATATGAGGCAAATAGATGTGATGAGGTAAGATGTGAATCAGATAGATGATTGGATGGATGGGTATGATGTGAATAGAGATGATGCGATGTGAGGTGAATAGATGGGTATGATGTGAATAGAGATGATGTGAATAGACATGATGCGATGTGAGGTGAATAGATGGGTATGATGTGAATAGAGATGATGCGATGTGAGATGAATAGATGTGATGAGATAAGATGTGAATCTGATAGATGATTGGATAGATGTGATGTGAATAGAAGTGGATGAGAATATGAGGTGAATAGATGTGATGAGATAAGATGTGAATTAGATAGATGATGATTGGATGGATGGATGTGATGTGAATTAGATAGATGCGAATGAATGGATGGATGGATGCGATGTGATGTGAATTAGATAGATGCAAATGAATGGATGGATGTGATGTGAATAAAACTGATGAGAATATGAGGTAAATAGATGTGATGAGATGTGATGAGAATATGAGGTAAATAGATGTGAGTGATGAGATGTGATGGGATGTGATGGGAATAAATAGATGTGATGAGATGTGATGGAAATTAGATAGATGAGAAGAATGGATGGATGGATGTGGTGTGAATAGAGGTGATGAGAATATGAGGTGAATAGATGTGAATCAAATAGATGATGATTGGATGGATGGATGTGATGGGAATTAGATAGATGTGAATGGATGGATGGATGGATGTGATACGAATAGAGGTGAATAGATGTGAGATGTGATGTGAATCAAATAGATGGGAATGAATGAATGGATGGATGTGATGTGAATAGAAATGATGAGAATGTGAGGTTAATAGATGTGATGAGATGCGATGTGAATCAGTTAGATGGGAATGAATGGGGATGTGTATGTGAAGAATGGATGTGAATGTGTATGAGAAGAATGGATGTGGATGTATGTGAAAGAATGGATATAGATGTGTATGTGAAAGAATGTGATGTGATGTAAAGAGATGAGATGTGACATGAATATATGTGGATGTGAAGTGATAGATATGAATGTATGGATAGATTCAAGTAGTCTTACATGTGAACGATTGGATGGATGTGTATGAATGAGATATGATGTGGATAGAAGTGATGTGATATAATGGTGATGAGAATGAATGTGATGGATATGAAAGAATGTGATGGATATGAATGAAAGTGAATGTGATGGATATGAATGAATGTGATGTGATGGGATGTGAATCGGGATAGATGTAAATGAATGAGATGTGAGGTAAAATGAATGAGATGTGATGTGAGTGAATGTGATGTGGTCTGAATGGATGAGATGTGAGTGAATGTGATGTGGTCTGAATGGATGAGATGTGAATGAATGTGATTTGATGAGATGTGGATATGGGTAGATGCGAGTGGATGAGGTATAATGAGGATAAATTGAGGAAAGATATGATGAGATGAAAATGATGTGATTGGATGAGAATGATGAGGATAAATTGAGGAAAGATGTGATGAGATGAAAATGATGTGATTGGATGAGAATAGTAATACTTATGAAATGGTTATGGAATTAATTAATGTGGTTTGATGTGGAAAGACGAGAGTTTGTTATAGAAACTGTATTTTTGAACTGTTTTCAACAAATGCCTGTTTTATGTCAAGAATGCTGGAGAAGCATTTTGACCATCTTGTGAATGAGGTAGTGGAGACGTAATCTGATAAAGTTACAACAGCTGCTGACGGTGAGTCAGCTGTTGGATGTCTCGCGTAGCAAGGTCCGCGTAGCAAGGTCGGCTGAGGTCTTGATGACCAGCCTCGGTTCAATTACAATGGTGAGCTTCCGGTACGGTGGATAAGGGACCAAGAAAGCGGCCTATGAGTGAAGCACTAGGTCACCTGTGAAGGATCCTAGAGGGTGCTGACCATACGGTGCTCGGGCTCTAAGTCCGCGACGATACCCACACGTGCATCGTGGAAGATATTGGAACAAGGAGTAAGAGTTGTTTTTTGAATTCGGGCATGGATCTGGTTGATTGGCCTTGCTGGTCCTCAACGGATGAGTCCATGCCTCTTTTATATGGATTCGTTGGTTGATCTTGTTGATCTTCAACGGAGATTCCATTTTTGATATGTGAATATATTGCCGGTTACTATGAGCTAGGAACTATCGAAAAGGCCCCTGAGTGGATAGGTGGTGAGCGTTCTGGTTACCAATGATGCCATTGGTACACCGATGAAGGAATGATTAGAAATAAGGATTCAACCGGAGATTTTGAGGATTATGATCAGTGACAAAATGGTTTCATTAAAAGATTGTTTTTTAAAGATAGCTGATTCTGTGAAAAAGGCAATTTCATATTGGTGGGTGTGTAAGTGGTGTGACTAGTTTTAAGTTTGCATGAATATTCGGCTAGGGGGCTTGGGAACTCTTTTCCCTAGTACCTGGGACAAAACCTAACCAAATTCTTAATTGGATCCCATCACTACAGTGGTTGGGTGGTTGGCTAACCCACGAGACTGGATGGGGTTAGTCTGATGGATCCCTAAATTGAGACTCAATTCTGTTATGGTACAATAGATGAAGTAAATCGCGGACAAAAATTGTTCTATAAAAAAGAATCACCGGTTGTGCCTCTCAATGAGAAAAAAAGCGTTGGTCTCTATGATCAAAGTGCAATCTTTTTCCTGATCTAACTATGGGACTTACGGGTTCGGTCAGATCAGTTCAGTTAGTTAAGGCTTTTGACTGCGTTAGAGAAAAATTTATCCTAGAGGAATCATCCGTGCTTTTCGGAAAAGGGAAGTTTTTCCGAGTTTGAAGAACCAATGGATTAGTCTCTTGTCCGGATGTTCGTGGGCCAAGCCCCGAGTGTGGGACCCTGTCCCACGCAAGAAGTGCTACTTCCACTGGTAGCACCCCTGAATTCGTTGCGTGGTGGGGACAGGGATATTACAACTGGTATCAGAGCGAATTGACTAATGAGGATCAACAGAGAAGCCAAAAATGTTAAAAAAAATTTAAGAAGCAGTAAAAGATTGTAATTGTGTGATAAAATTCATACAAATTGTTATTCAGACTGAAATTCATAAATTATTAATTGGGTCTTCAAATGATGGAAGTACCATAATTGCATGGAATCCCTAACTTGCTTGAGGCCTAGACATGATGGTATTTACCTTATAATTCCAAGGATCGTGACCCGTATATACTGAGGGTATAATTGCAGCTCTTTATTGGCAGTATATACGAGTAAATCTAAGACTCGAAATTATAAGCATAAATTCTATCTAGATGATGAATTCAAATGTGGTAGATATGATTTTTAAATTCTGGTTGAGAACTATGAGTTGATTTGGATTCTGATTGAAAAATAATGATTCTTGAATTTTGATTGAAATGTAATAAGCTGAGCAAAACCATCATGACGATGAATGGGATGAGTCCTTGTGATGATGTTCATAACTGGAATGACGTTAATGACTTTAGCAAATCACTATGAGATTAGTGGATTGTACTGATAGATTGCTGTTGTTAGCACTTGACCAAGTAGATCAAGTTAAAGGGATGTCAAATTAAAAATCAGTATAATTGAAAATTCCCATGGAGGACTGTTCAGATAGAAAGTTTGGTCTAATGGACCATTATTGTGACAAGGATTTGAATGTTATATTCTGAGTGAATTGTTATCTAATGATGAGTTCTATAGAAGGGATCTTTATCCTAGGATTCTGTTGGGTTCACCCGACTATAAGGAGCCCTAGAATCAGTTGGATCTTAAGGAAAAGAGTTATCCTCTAATTTTGTGAGATGAGGACATCTCGCGTTTTTTAAGTGGGATAGGATGTAAGATTCCTCCCTTCAGCTTTTGAGGTGTACAGGTGTAAGAACCTCCCCTTTTGATCTTATAATTATTTTCCTCTCTGAAATAAAAGAAAGATCCTGTTTTACCCTGTTTTGGCCTAGAGGCAGAAAATGTCTAGAGGGAGGTAATTAAAAAATGAGATATTTTTGGATATAAAAATCCTCCCAGTGTTTAAAATGATTTTTCCTCAAACAAAAATTCAAAAAGAAATTTTCAATGTGCAATTGGAATTAATTGAAAATAGGTAAAAAGCACCTTATCTTGAGGGTCCAGATTTTTTAAAAATTTTGAATTAAGGCTCTTATGGACCAATAAGATTAATCCAAATTTAGGGAGGAGATAAATTGAAGAATAAAACAAAATCTCCCAAAAATGAGTAAATACTCACATAAGATGAAGAGTTGACTAAGGACAAGCTTTATTAGTTAAAAAAGAAGAACATCATATTGGGGAATATGGGAATTTCCCAGTAGTTTGGGACACGTGGTCAAATCTTTGGATTAATCATAACTTGAACATCGTTACTCCAAATTGAGCGCTCTATAGCTCACTAGATTCCATTTTCCAAGCGCTTTCCAACAATAGGTCGCATGATATGGTTTTAAGAAACTTATAGGCATGTTATCTAGGTCCCACCTTTTTAGTATTCAAAAAATGGGAGTTGGGAAATTCCCAAACTCACGATGAATATAGTGTTGAAGAGATATTTAGAGGAAATGATGTAATTTTGACACCTCGGTGCGGGGAATTCCCCTCATGAAGGAGGTGCCTATTTCACATGTGTGGATGAGTTTTAAACTCACAAATAATGAGATATTTTCATCTCTCCTTTCTCATGTTTCAACTAGATCCAAAAAGCAAGCTAAGCTGACCTAAAAATGGTCAAAAAGTGACCAAACTGATCTAGAAAATTCTAGAATCAATTTGCTTGGTTAGAGGCTCACTTTTCCTATAACTAGAAGCCTCCCCCTTTGTAAAAGCTTAATGGTGTTTATGCACTTTTACTCTGCTTCTGTCTTGACCCATTTAACATTTAATTTCTTGATAATTCAATTGTTTTTTGGCCTAATCCTCTCCAAGTGAATTTGGTGGCCACCTTGCTTCAAACAAGAGTAGAACCCTCAATCCCTCAAGCCCTCAAGCCAAAGGAAAGCTTACAAGCTCCATGTTAGCTTAATTCTTACCTATTGTTTGTGAATTTTTAAATCTATGTTTTTCTCAAATTTTATGCTTTGTAAATGTTGAATTAAAATATGATGTCATGCCTTGAAAGGCCACCCCCTTCTCTTCTTTACAATTCAGCCCTTCTCAATCCTATAAAGTTTAATTAAAAGATTGATTAAACTCTTTTCATTGTTTACTCTTTTGATTTTTAGAAAATGGAGTAGATTGGAGATATTAGAAGTCAAATTGGATTAATTCAAGTCATGAATTGAATGATAAAATTGAGAAATGGTCAGCCATACAAAGGAATTTATGACAAATTTTTTTTAAATTTTGTGGAACTATAGTTTATCATTAGGTTATTCTAAAAGAGTAAATCCCTCCGTTTGTGCATTCTAAAAGATTTATTTTTATATCAAAAGTTCTATTCTCATCCTTTATTATTAAAAGTTTTTGATATATACATAGAGCGTCTCGGCTCCAAAAGTCACTGCCTCAATCGCATACGCATAAAAAGGCGATACTGTGATCGAGACATGCTATGATATACACGATTCATCATCACTGATAAGGGTGTTGTAATTCTACTTCTAGGAATAAAGCAGATTAGAAGTGTAAAAAATTGGCAAGAATTTCTAAAATTCCAGGGCGAATGATTAAAGAGTTGGACATAATGAACAACTCCTAACCTTATCAAGATCATGGCTAGTGAGATATTTTGCCTGAGTCTTTGAAGGTGATTGGTATTGACATTAATACATCGCCCTCTAGAGAACCATATGTGCTAACGCCGCTCTACTGGATGAGGGAATTATAGATCCTCAAAGTGATGAGCGAGGCTCACTCTGCTTTCTTGGGTTATAGCAGAGTTGATGAGATTTTCAAAGGCAAAGGTGATCATATCCTGACTTTGGGAAAGTCCAAGAATGCTAGATAGATTTGGGGTATCCATCTAAAAATCCACTTCAATTTATGAATTCATTTCAAACATAATCTTAGCAAGTGAAAACATTTTTTTCGTAGATTTACTTTAAAATTTTAGGCAATTTCTGCTGATGTTTCATAAGTTTACAATAGCGCTCTGATACCAGCTATGAGATCCCACTTCCTCCTCCGTGCATTGGATTCTTGTTTGATAGCAGTGGAAGTAACTTCCTCTTGTGCGGGGCAAGGTTTCCCACTCGGGGCCTTGCCCTCGAATGTCCGGATATGAGACTAATCTGATGGTCATTCCGAAACCGAAACCAAGAAAATTTTCCTTACCCGAAAAATGGAGACAATTTCACCTTTTTGATTTCCTTAATGAATTTTCTAACGGGGTCAAGAGACTAAACTAACCTTCACCTGATTAAACCAGATAGAAGGGAAACTATTACAGACTTAACTTGAATAAATCAACGCTTTTTTCTTAACTGAAATCAGGCACAACTGATGATCTATTCATTTGAGAAGTCTTTAGGTTATTATTTAACTATTCGAGTTCTAAGCATATTCCTATTATTCAATTTCATTATTAAAACTCTACTGATTCCAGCCTAACCCCATCCCGTTGCCCACTGCCCAACCACTCGAATTGGTAGAATCAGACAATTACTCACCCACCCATAATTGAATGCCTTTCTTAACTTTTGCTTTTGAATACAGATACACACACACTCCTCTTTAAACTTTAATAACTTATAAAACAATCCATTGATAAACAGTTATTGATTACAGATGTCATAACTCAAAATTTCCATCCAATCCTTGTTTCTAAAAAAAAATAATATCACTCTGGACTCTCCGTTGGTCAGCAACAACGAGATCCAGTAATAGATTACAATAATCATTGGTCCATCATATAAATCTTCCATGACATACGCATGGGTGTCCTAGGCACCGCGAGCCTGTGCACCGCCTGGTCAGAACCCTCCAGGATCCTCCTTAGGTGTCCTGGCACTTCACTCAAGGACCGCTTCGTCGGCCCTCGTCCATTGTACTGGAAGTGCACCAATTAACCGTACCGAGGCTGGTCAAGACCTGGGCAGGCTTTGCCGGGTGAGCTGTCCTTTGAACACTCCCTGCCAATTATTGCAACCAAACTTCCCTTAGAAAAACACATACCAAATGCTCCCTCCGGCATTCTGGCGTAAGACAGTCCTTTAAAAAAACAGGGTTTCTATGCAAGTTTTCAGTTTGATTTTCTTTTTTATATAATGAGTATATCTTAAATTAGTATCCCAAAACTTTATAATCGTAATACTGAATTTCAAACACAATGTCTCGAATTCTGTAACCTTGATTCTCAGATCAATTCGAAGGGTCTTAACTTAGTTTCAGATTTGGTGGGAGATTTGAGTGTATTTTCCTAAACTCGTCACATCTTCTTTCCTTGAAACTGACAAAAGAGTTTGGTCTTGGTCATAGTTTGATTCAGGATTCGAGTCTGATAAGATTTTTTTTTTCTGAACTAACTTTCTCAAAAGGGGTGATATTTCAATTACTATTTTACTGAATTTCATTCATTGAATACTCATTTAATTGATTTCTAAATTAATCTCGAATTCCGATGAGGAATAAATTAATCATTTATTTGAAATTCTGACTTCGATAGATTTTTTGAATTTTCTCTTTACAATCCGAGTGAATATGAAACGATAGAAATTCCTCTCTCAGAGTATTTACTTATTCACTTATCAAATACTCATGGAAATTAAAAATAGAATTAAAGAGAATCTAATTTTGATATAAAAATTTCATTATGCATCTATTTATGCATAAAATCCAACTTGAATGGAAATAACACTTTTATATAAAGAAAATCCTTTTATGCCCTCTTGTTCACTTTTAAAATAAAGAGAATTTCTTTATGCATCTTTTTATGCATAGAAATTAAATTCAATGAAAATAACACTTTTATAATAAAAACAATTTCTATTATGCATCTTTCTATGCATAGAAATTAAATTCAATGAAAATAACACTTTTATAATAAAAAAATCTAATATGCATCTTTCTATGCATAGAATTTGAATTTAATGAAAACAACACTTTTATAATAAAAAAACTTCTATTATGCATCTTTCCATGCATAGAAATGAAATTCAATGAAAATAACACTTTTATAATAAAAAAAATTCTAATATGCATCTTTCTATGCATAGAATTTAAATTTAATGAAAACAACACTTTTATAATAAAAAAACTTCTATTATGCATCTTTCCATGCATAGAAATTAAATTCAATGAAACTAACACTTTTATAATTAAAAAAATTATAATATGCATCTTTTTATGCATAGAATTTAAATTCAATGGAAACAACACTTTTATAATGAAAAATTTCCAATATGCATCTCTCTATGCATAGAATTTAAATTCAATGAAAATAACACTTTTATAATAAAATAAATTCTAATATGCATCTTTCTATGCATACAATTTAAATTCAATGAAAACAACACTTTTATAATAAAAAATTTCTATTATGCATCTTTCCATGCATAGAAATTAAATTCAATGAAAATAACACTTTTATAATTTAAAAAATTCTAATATGCATATTTCTATGCATAGAATTTAAATTCAATGAAAACAATACTTTAAAAAAAATTTCTACTATGCATCTTTCCATGCATAGAAATTAAATTCAATGAAAATAACACTTTTATAATAAAAAATTTCTAATATGCATCTTTCTATGCATAGAATTTAAATTAAATGAAAACAATACTTTTATAATAAAAAAATTTCTATTATGCATCTTTCCATGCATAGAAATTAAATTCAATGAAAATAACACTTTTATAATAAAAAAAATTCTAATATGCATCTTTTTATGCATAGAATTTAAATTCAATGAAAATAACACTTTTATAATAAAAAAATTCTATTATGCATCTTTTCATGCATAGAAATTAAATTCAATAATTAATATCAATGATATCCATGCATATTCATAGGTGAATATGTACATGGAGTAAATAAAAATATTTCTTTTAGAATGCACAAACGGTGGGGATTACTCTTTTAGCATAATATAAAAATAAAATTTATTTTCCACAAAATTCAAGAAAATTTTGCCATAACCTCCTTTGTATGGCTGACCATTTTTTAATTTTTAACATTCTAATATCATATTAAAATTAATCCCAATTTGAAGTAAAGTACTCTAATCTACTCAATTTTAGCTTTCCACGGAGTAAACAATAAGAAAAGTTTAATCAATTTATTTGTTACTCATTTCAAGATAAAGAAAGGCTGAATTCTTAAGAAAGAGAAGGGGGTAGCCTTTTCATCAAGGCATAACATCAGGATTCGCTTTAATCAACTAAAAGAAAGCAAAGAAATCAGAAAATCATAGCTTTGAAATTAAAAAGTAAAATTTTTAGCTTACATGGAGTTTTGTGAGCTTTCCTTTGGCTTGAGGGATTGAGGGTTCTACTCTTGTTTGGATCAAGAGTGGCCACCAATTTCTTTGTAGAGGATTTAGTAAAAAACAATTGAATTATCAAGTGAACTCTGGGTAGGAGTAGAGGCTGGGGCGGCGGATTCAGAGACACAGGATAGCGAGCACCCCGGCAGCGGCCGAGCATTGGCGGCGACAGGGGCTCTCCCCCGCCTTTCTTAGGGACTTCTGGCAGCGCCTTTGGGCCAGTTTTCGGCCCCGGAAGGTGACGCTATTTCTCTGGCTCACAGCGCATAGAGGATTGGCTGTGGGGGCTTGGCTAGCTTTTGGCAGACACCCAGTGTCATGCCCTCGGTGCGGCCATGCACAGGAGACACAGCGGCACTGCTTATGGGATTGCCCACAGGCACAGCAGGTCTGGCAGCGCGCTCTCAGGATGGTTTTTGCAGGCTCACCAGGTGAGATGTTGGTGACGTGGGGTGCGGTGGCTTGGGCCATGGACAGCGGCCCTGCACTTGGATATGAGGACGTCCCTGGCAGTGTGACCATCCAGGTCTCTAACAGGGCGATGGCGGTGGTTCCGACGCCAGACTTCTCTTCGACAGCCTCTCAGGAGGGGGTCGGGCAGAGATGGGAGATGATCAGCAGCATGACGGCTTGGCACATATGGAGAGCCCGATGCAGGGAGGCCATTGACCACCAGGCGACTCCACCGGCGGAGGTCATATAGGCCCTCTGGGTGGACATCATTCACACCTTGAGAGGACACTGGGGGAAACTCCAGGGCGACTCGGATCGCATGAGAGGGCGCCGCAAGGCTTTCCTCCGCACTTGGCAGCCTGGCCCTTTCCTCACCGTGAGGGACGAGGATGTCACTTGGCACTATAGGCCGCCAGTTTGGCTTTTCTCACCTCCCTCATGTACTACTAGGTAGCCCCCCCCAGAGAGCGGCCAGCCACGGGGGGGAGCTCAGGTGTTCATTGTGTTTTCTATCCCTCCTTGCGAGGTGAGCTTTGTAGCCATATGGCGTTTTCTCATTAACTAATAGAAGGATCGTTTCTCCAAAAAAAAAAAAAGGAGTAGAGTAACAGTGCATAAACACTATTAAGCTTTTATAAAGAGGGAGGCTTTTATTTATAGGAAAAAGTGAGCGTCAAACCAAGCAATCTGATTCTAGAGTTTTCCATATCAGTTTGGTCAATTTTTGACCATTTTTGGGTCAGTTCAGCTTACTTTTTGGAACTAGACTTGAAATAGGAGAGAGGAGAGATGAAATATCTCACTTAATTGATTTAAAATTGGGAAGCAATGATAAGAAAAAAGGTGCCTCCTTCATGAGGGGGAATCCCCACTCTGAGGTGTCAAAAATTCATTTTTTTAATGTTTCCTTTGGTCCTTAGTCCACTCTTCATCTTATGTGAGTATTTACTCATTTTTTTTTGGGGGGGTTCTTTATTTCTTTAATTTATCTCCTCCCTAAATTTGGATTAATATGATTGGTCCCTCAGAACCTTAATCCAAAATTTTTAAAAAATCTGGACCCTCAGGCTAAGGTTTTTTGAGCAGATTATAATTTATTTCTAATGCACCTTAGGAAATTCTTTTTAAACTTCTGTTTTGGGAGAATTTATTTTAATAAGAAAGGATATTTTTCCATCCAAAGATATCTAAAAACTAAGTTACATCTCTCTAGAACATTTTCTCTCTCTAGGCCAAAACAAGTAGAACCAAGATCTTTTATTATTCTGAAAAGGGGATTGATTACAAGGAAAGAAATTGGACATCTTTGGGGGGCTGGGGAGGAATCTTACACAAGAGGAGCTACTGGAAGTTGGTGGAAGCAACCAGAAAGGCCGAAGGAAGAGGAGAAGCAAAAGCAAGATTTCTTCCAAAAAAACCTCTGTGAGACACCACCCCCATATCACTTTATATAGTTTCCAACTTTCATAGAGGTTGGAACTTCCTCCCCTAATGCTTCTCAACATAATACGCTGAATCCCATGGCCTAGAGGACGCAACAGAAGGAGCTCCTGCCCTCGATGACCAAGATGGAGATGATGAAGGCCATAGAAACCTCCCACCACCACCCCCATGATCCTCATCTCCCCCACCTCCCTCTCCAAAACCCGGTTCCTCTCCCCCAAATACCAACAACAACCAGCCCCCACCATCCTCATCCCCCTCTGGCACATCCACCCTTCCACTCTTCCATCCCCAACCTTCTTCTCCCCCCATTCATTTTCCACACACCACCTCCCTCACCACCCTTTGTTTCATTACAACTGGGCATGCACATCGCCTTTCACCTCAACAAAACCCCCACTCCTCTTTGATGCACACCTCATTGTAATGGGTGGCTGCGTGTTTGTACACAGTAACAAAGATTCGCAAACTAGTCATACTTGAACGTCAAGCAGTGCTGGTTAGCTTGCTATAAATTGTATGGAATACATGAAAGACCATATTGGGGAATATGGGAATTTCCCACAAGTTTGGGACACGTGGTCAAAAGTTTGGATTAACCATAACTTGAACACCACTAATCCAAAATGAGCGCTTTATAGCTCTTTAGATTCCATTTTTCAAGCGCTTTCCAACGATAGGTCATATGATAGGGTTTTGAGAAACTTACAAACATGTTATCCATGTCCCCTTTTTTAAGTATTCAAAAATGGGAATTGGAAAATTCCCAAATTCACTAATATGGTGTTATGAATAAATCAATTGTCGAGGAGTTATCTTGTCTGTGTGTTCTGTTTATGCAATCTTTACCGTGTTATGTGTTTACTATATATTTTACTCTTGAAGCTTGTTTTTTTTGAATTACACAGTCTTTAATCTTATGTTTAACACTGTTTATCCGTATTAATCATATCATTAATTATGATGGATAACACATGGCAACCACGATCATCAGATCCCCGGTGATTTCATGCGCATTCTTAAGACCCGCCTTGTCGAATGTTCCATGTACCGGAGAACCGCATCCTCGAAGAGGCCGTAGTCTCGTTCATGCAAAGCGCGATGGTGTTGCTTCCGATGGGGAACCACAAACCAGTGAGGATGAATTGGTGTGCTCTCCCTCAACTATCGACGAGCTCGGCGTTGCCTGCAGCAGTAAAGAAGATCTGAGCCCCCGCGAAGGCATAGTCCGGCACCTAGTTCACTAGTTGGAGTGGTGTTTTGCGCTTCCGGTAGTGATGGTTGCAACACCCGTTTGATACAACAGATTCACTGGAAAATCCTCGGAAGATCCTGATGATCTTGTCAGATTGCTCGACAAACACTATGCATTAAACTGCCTGGGGCAGTGGATGCCACACGTTAAGGAGGCGATGTTTGAGACAAAGTTGCAAGGAAAAGCAGCATGATGGCTGGTAGAGTATCCAGTGGATCACTTTCCAACTTATGATGAGGTACAATCGAAATTTTTGCGAGGATTCAAGAAAGAGAAGATAGTGTCACAAATCGTCCAAGGTTGTGGGAGTTACAGCAAGGCTAAAAGGATGTGGAGAATTATGCAGCCTATTTTCGAATCTTGTTGTAGAGGGTTCCAGCGACTCAGAGACCAGCCTCGGAGGTGTTGAATTCATATTTTGCGATAGGTCTTACAAAGGATTTACAGACGGTAATGACCACAATAGATATGGTAGCTGTACCCTTGGAGAATATCATTTAGCAAAGCGATCAAGGCAGGCCGTTGATTTTATGCTGATAAATTTGTTGTAATCATCTATTAATTACTAGATTGAGTTGTAAAAGGGTAGACACTGCCCTTGAATCTTGAAATTGGATCAAGAGGTAAGACCCCCTTCACATCACCATGAGTTCAGCACAAGAAATAGCCAAATTTAATAGGGAGCAGTTTTATACATGGCAGACACAAACCATGTATTTGCTCATGAGGAAAAATCTGTGGGGATTAGTTGAGGAAAGAGATGAATGCCCAGAGAGGAGAAAATGAGTGGAAGAGTAGGAATGAAAAAGCATTGGGACTTATTGCACTCAGTTTAAATGATGAAATCATTCATCACATCATAGGGATACAATGGGCAAAAGATGCATGGGATGAACTCAATAAATTATTTGACACACAAGCAAAAAAATTCAAAGATAAATCTGTTAATGCAATTCTACAAATTGGACATGAAGGAAAGTGAACCTTTAATCACACACTTGAACAAATATAAAAGCATCAAGCAACAGTTTGGCAGCTATTGGCAAAAAGGTAGAAGATGATGAGGCACTAGCAGTGCTTATAAAGAGTGTGGACAAAGGTGAATATGAAAACATTGTAGAAACACTAAAAAATGTACTTGAATTGAAGCTACACGAGATAGAAGCAACCCTACTAGAGCAAGAAAGTAGAGGCAAAGAGAAGAAATGGCTTGACACAAGAGCAGGAGAAGAAAAAGCATTCTTCACCCAAGGAGGATTCTCTCAAGGAGGAGGACGCGGAAGAGGCAAAGTAGGAGGAAGGACCTTCACTTGCCACAAATGTGGAAAGCCAGGACACATGGCGAGAGACTGATACAGCAAACCCAGTGGAGAAGGAACGACATCGGCAAACTTCATGGAGGCTCCAAAGGAAGTGGAGTCGGATCATCTTTTCTGAGAGAGAACTGAGAGAGAGAGAGAGAGACCCCACAACCCAATGTAACCGGCCCCAACAAAGTAAAACCACCTCTGAGCCACCGATGATGTAGGCCACGTGGTAGATGTATGTGTGAGCACTTTAGTCAAGGTCGCGGGCACTTATAGTAGCCTTGGACACATAGAGAGAGAGAGTTTCAAGGACTATGGAGTTTAGGGACTTGAGGCACTGGTCGCGGACTGTCAAGTAAGAAAGAAACTTGATACAGGGTCCAGGTGTGCTAGGATAACTTGAGGGGAGTAGACTTGAGGGGAGTAGTAGGCACTAGTCTCACGAACTATCAAGTAAGGGGAGGCAAACTTGGTATAGGGTCTAGGTGTACTAGGAGTATTCACTTGAGGGGAGGTGTTAAAAATACAAGTGAATAGGGTGTGTGCGAGAACAAGCCCTTGGTTAGAGGCTGTAAAAGAGAAGATGTAAATGTGAAAGAACCTATTAAAAGGTGAGAAGAATCTACTAGGAGAGAATAAAGGGTAGCATGAGAAGATTTAGGAAGTGTGGAGATATTCTGGGAAGTGTGGATATATTCTGGGAAAAGTGAAGAGGTGGAGAGAATTAGGGAAAAGATGTGGAGTGAATCATGGAGAAATCAGTGGGATTTGATGCTTGATGTAAACTCTATAAATTGAGGCATTGCCCTAATGAGAATTTGCTGGTTTTTTAGTATCCATGCCTACATTAATCTATTTATTAATTATCCACTAATTACATCTTAATTATTTACTAATCACTTTATTAATGATGTTGATTATAGTATTTGATCCACCATAGCTCATCACAATGCTCAAATTTCAACATCAACTAGATCTAAAAAGTAAGCTAAATTGACCTAAAAATGGTCGAGAAGTGACCAAACTGATCTAGAAAATTCTGAATCAGTTTGCTTAGTTATGGGCTCACTTTTTCCTATAAATAAAAGCCTCCCCCTTTGTAAAATCTTAATAGTGTTTTATGCACTGTTACTCTACTCCTCCCCAGAGCCAAAAACATTGAATTCTTTGATAATTCACTTGTTTTTGACTAATTCCTCTACAAAGAATTGGTGGCCACTCTTGATCCAAGCAAGAAAAGAACCCTCAATCCCTCAAGCCAAAGGAAAGCTCACAAAACTCCATGTAAGTTAGAAATTCTACTTTTTTTAAATTCTATTCTATGGTTTTCTGATTTCTTATTTTTTTTAATGTGAAATTGGATTATTTATTTTTATTTCAAAAGTGTCATTCTCATTAAAATTGAATTTATGCATAGAAAGATGCATAAAAGATTTATTTTTATTTCAAAAGAGTTATTCTCATTAAAATTGAATTTATGCAATATGCATAAAGGATTTAATATTATTTCAAAAGTGTTATTTTTCTTAAAATTGAATTATCCATAAATAGATGCGTAAAGAATCTTTATATCAGAAATTAGAATCCTCTTATTTAGACGCATACTGAGGTATGTGAGGTCTACTTTGCATTGTGGACTATTCCATGAGACTGGGACAGAGATATGTGTACATGGATACACAGATGCTGATTGGGTTGGTAGTATCTCAGATAGAAGATCTACCAGTGGATTCATGTTTTCTTTGGGGAGTGCTGCTGTGACTTGGAGCAGCAAGAAGCAGCCTACGATTGCTCTATCTAGTACAGAGGCCGAGTACAGAGGAGCTGCTATGGCAGCATGTGAGGTAGCTTGGTTGAGAAAGCTACTTGCAGATTTGGGTCTATCAGTGGATAGACAAGTTGGGTCTATCAGTTGGATAGACAAGTTGTCATTTTATGTGACAACATTAGCAGTATACAGTTGGCCAAGAACCCAGGCTTTCATGCTCGCATGAAACATATAGAGGTCCACTACCATTTTGTCAGAGAGCAGGTCTTGGGCAGGAGACCTTGACCTTGTTTATGTCAGCACAGAGGATCAGGTAGCTGACATCTTCACCAAAGCATTGGGTACAGAGAAGCTCCGTAGATTCAGGGCTTCGCTTGGTGTACATGAGATGGAGTTGAGCTCGAGGGGGAGTGTTGAGATATCGAGCTTGTCTAGTGAGGCCCCACACTTACACCACTAGCATGGTTAGTGAGATCATGGGAAATATGCGGCCAGTGGGATGACAGGCTGTGTGACAGCCATTCTAGAGACTGGTATAGTTATAGTGCCAGCTCATTTAGTTGGGTTCACAATATAGAGAACTCGTGTATGTATTCGTTGAGTACCTTTCATATTATGTGTACTCTTATCTTGTATATGGTGTGTTGAGTGAAGAAGAAGAAGATTTTCAGCCTCTCACCTTGTGTGTTCTCTATTAGGGTTTTGTGAGTGTGTGTGTGCTTGCAAGAGCTCAAGCTCTCTTCCCCCCTGCATCTTTTAAAGAGAGACATGAGATTCAATAATGAAGTTACAAATCATGAAGTGATAGGAGACAAGGTAGCTCAATCGTAGGTATGTAGTTGTTTATACTAACTTAGTAGCACTTAAAACTAATGTTCATTGAGCTTAGATCACTTTTTAATGCTTTTCCACTACCACTCTTTTATGGTATTTCAAATTTGAAAAGTGGTGTACTAGGACTAAAAAAGTGGTAAATTACACCACTAGAAAGTGGTGCCACAACACTAATTGAAGCAGTGGTATTACACCACTAGAAAGTGGTGCCACAACACTAATTGAAGCAGTGGTATTACACCACTAAAAAGTGGTTCCCAACCACTAAAAATTAGTGTAGAATTGTGCAATAAAAAGTTCTCAACCACTGAAAATTGGTTCCCAACCATTGAAAAGTAATGCACAAATATGCACTAAAAAGTAGTGCACAACCACTGACAAGTAGTGCCTAACCGCCACTGAAAAGTGGTGCCTAACACCACTGAAAAGTGGTACCCAGCCACTGTATTAAAAATTACTAACAACTGTTTATATTGTCAGGCTAAGTATGACACCCTATCAAGGGATGTAGAAGTGGCAACAGTCCAACCTAGGTTTGTGGAGATCATCATTCATCTGTTGAAGGATACAAAGATCCCGGTCCTTCCTATCAAACCTCCTGTGCAGTCGCATTCTGTTGGTAGCACTATTAACCTAGATGAATGTGTTGTGTGTAGAATTTATATCATACATGATGATGTTACTGTTGTCTACATGCTTCAATGTTGACACCCATACCATCTAGTTGCTTTTCAATGGCTTGTAAATATGCTAGAAATTGTTTGTTACTTGCATTGTGAGAAAACATTTAGTGATGTTGTGAAGCTAGTAACACTTGGAGCTACACAAGTAGATAAGAATACTTGCACAAGTACTAGTTGTTGGCATCCATCACTCATGATATCAAGTTTGTTTAATAATTATTTTTTAATGTTTATTTTTTGATCTCTCTTAATTTTTGATCTCTCTTAATTTTTCCATGTAGAATGAGAGAAAATTCCCATGGAAGCATCTCCTTATGATGGTAAATATTCTATGTGAAATTTACTTCTGATTACTTCTCTTTGAATCATCATTTAACTTATTTTGACCTTTATTACATTGCCTCTTTTTGCAGCACACTCCCAAGTGTGAGATCCCTGTTCCCACCACGCAACGGATTCGGGGTACTAGCAGCGGAAGTAGCACTTCTTGCGCGAGGCAGGGTCCCACACTCGGGGCCTCGTCCACGGATATCCGGACAAAAGACTATTCCGTCGGTTTTTCCAAAACCAGACCGGAAAAACTTCCCTTATCCGGAAAGCACGGGCGATTCCACCAGGATAATTTTTACTCTAACGTAGTCAAAACTCTTACTGATCAAACTGATCCGACTGCATCTATAAAGATACTTGGTCAGATCAAGGAAGAAACTTGCACTTGGATCATTGGGATCAACGCTTTTTTCCCCACCAAGGAGGCACAGCCGTTGATTCCTATCCATAGAACAATTACTATCCGGGATTTACTTTATCTATCGTAATAACAGAAATTGAGTCTCGATTTACGGATCCATCAGTCCAGCCTAACCCCATCCGATCCCATGGGTTAGCCAACCGCCCAACCACTGTAGTGATGGGATCCAATTTGGAATTTGGTTAGGTTTTGTCCCGGGTACCAAGGAAAAGAGTTCCAAGGCCCCCTAGCCGGAATTTCATGCAAACATAAAACTAGCCACACCACTTACACACCCAATATGAAAATTGCCTTTTTCTTAGCATCAGCTAACTTTAAAACAATCCTTTAATGAAACCATAGTACCACTGATCACAATCTCCCAAATTATCCAGTTGATTCATAATTTTCCATCATTCCTTCATCAGAGTATCTATGGCATCATTGGCAACTAGAACGCTCACCACCTGTCCACACAGGGGCCGTTTCAATAGTTCCTAGCCCATAATACTCAACAATATAATCACTTATCAAGATGGACTCTCGTTGAAGATCAGCAAGATCAACCAACAGATCCATATAAAAGAGCCATGGACTCATCCGTTGAGGACCAGCAAGGTCAGTCAACCAGATCCATGCCCGGTTCCAGAAAACAACTCTTACTCCTTGTTCCAATATCTTCCTCGACGCACGCGTGGGTATCCTGGGCGACCCAGAGCCCGAGCACCGTATGGTCAGCACCCTCTAGGATCCTTCGCAGGTGACCTAGCGCTTCACTCATAGGCCGCTTCCTTGGTCCCTCATCCACCGTACCGGAAGCTCACCATTTTAATCGAACCGAGGCTGGTCAAGACCTCGGCCGACCTTGCTACGCGAGACGTCCTCCATTGACTCTCCGTCAGCAGTTGCAACTTTATCAGTTAGGTCTCCACGACCTTAATCACAAGACGGTCAAAATGCTTTCCCAGCATTCTTGACATAAAACAGCCATTTACAAACAACTTTTACAAACAGTTTACAAATACAATTTCTATATTAACTCTCATTTTTCCACATTATCCTTCATGCAATCCACATTACTTATTCCACATTTCATTTATATGTGTACTCATCCAATCATATCATTTTCCATCTCTTCACTTCAGATTCCTTCACATCACATATCATATATTCACATCCATATCCACATCCATACATCCACATCCACATCCACATTCACATCCATACATCCACATCTACATGCTTATCTCCATTTTCACATCCTCATTTATACATCCACATCCCATATCCACATTCATACATACACATCCATATCCACATCCATATCCGCATTCATACATACACATCCATATCCACATCCACATGCATACATTCATTATCACGTCCTCATTCATACATCCACATCCACATACATACATACATACATCCACATCCACATCCACATTCTCATTCACATCTATACATCCATATCTACATGCACATTCACATCCATACATCCACATCTATATCCTCATTCACATCCATACATCCACATTCATGCATCCACATCTACATGCCTACATCCATACATACACATCCACATTTACATCTATGCATCCACATCCACATCCTCATTCACATCCATACATCCACATTCATACATCCACATCCACATCCACATTCACATCCATACATCCACATCTACATGCTTATCTCCATTTTCACATCCTCATTTATACATCCACATCCCATATCCTTATTCATACATACACATCCATATCCACATACACATGCATACATACATCCACATCCACATTCCCATTCACATATATACATCTTTATCTACATGTACATTCACATCCATACATCCACATCTATATCCTCATTCACATCCATACATCCACATTCATGCATCCACATCTACATGCTTATCTCCATTTTCACATCCTCATTTATACATCCACAACCCATATCCACATTCATACATACACATCCATATCCACATCCACATGCATACATACATCCACATCCACATTCCCATTCACATATATACATCTTTATCTACATGTACATTCACATCCATACATCCACATCTATATCCTCATTCACATCCATACATCCACATTCATGCATCCACATCTACATGCATACATCCATACATCCACATTCATACATCCACATCCACATCCACATTCACATCCATACATCCACATTCATACATCCACATCCACATCCATACATCCACATTCATACATCCACATCCACATCCACATTCACATCCATACATCCACATTCATACATCCACATCCACATCCACATGCATCTTATCATATCTTATCACTTCCCATATCTTTTATGCATACCTCTATGCATGAAATTCAATTATGCTAAAAGTAACACTTTTATAATAAAATATTTAACTTTTATGCATACCTCTATGCATGAAATTAAAAAATGATAAAAGTAACACTTTTGATATAAAAATTTTTCCTTTATGCATACTTCTATGCATGAAAATTAAAAATGATAAAAGTAACACTTTTGATATAAAAAAATTATCCTTTATGCATGATATTAAAATTCAATTTCTCCATGATTATAATGAAATTCTTTCAATTAATCTAGGATGATAATTCCTAGAATATGGTAGGAAGTCCTCTTTTTATGCTTTGAATGAAATTATTTTATGCATAATTTTTATAAAAATTTTGCCATAGCTCCGCTGCTATGACTGATAAATCTCAATTTTTTCTAAGGGATAAAGCTTATCGTTAAGGAAATAATTAAAATGATCTCTAATTGGATCATTAATCTATAGTGGATTGAATCATCAATATGCATAAACTAAAAGCATAGAAAAAAGTCATTAAATTGGCCTCAAGCATAGCTTAATCTTGGGTTAAGGAAAATCTTTATGAAAAGCTTGATTTGGATTGAGAACGGGTCATGAGTATGACCATTTCTTGAGTGAGAGAGAGAATTTACATAAAAATCATTAGAATTTAAACATAAATGAAAATTAACTTCAATAGCATTTATTAACTTATGTAACTCTTCACTACTATTCAAACTTCAATAGTATTTAAAAAAAACCATACCAATTAAACTTCTCAAGCTTGAGAGGGGTTGAGAAGAGAGAAACATTGAGAAATTATAGAAAGATCAATATTCACTAATTACCTTACAACTTGCTTGATTCTTTGTTCACGGTAGAGGCCCCCAACCAATCAATTGGTTAAGTATGTTGATGGAGCCACTAATGGGGATTGAAGAAAGAGGGAAGCTCCAAAAACTAGTGAATTATTAAATGAATTCACAGTTCTTGGCTTAGGTGGAGTAGAGTAACGATGCATAAACACTAACTATTTTTCAACAAGGGGGAGGCTTCTATTTATAGGAAAAATTGAGCTCCTAACCAAACAAACTGATTCTAGAATTTTCTAAATCAGTTTGGTCAATATTTGACCATTTTTAGGTCAGTTAAGCTAACTTTTTGGAACTAGACTTGAATGAGGAGAGAGGAGAGATGAAATATCTCAATTTTTATGAGTTTAAAACTCATTCAAGCATGTGAAATATGCACCTCCTTTAAAGAACTCCCCTTCCTTACATATGTGTCATAATGGAATCATTTTAAAATTGCTCATAGTTTTTTTACTAATAAACCTTGTACATTTTCAACTCTTCATCTTATGTGAAATATGCACCTCCTTTAAAGAATTCCCCTTCCTTACATATGTGTCATAATGGCATCATTTTAATATTGCTCATAGTTTTTTACTAATAAACCTTGTACATTTTCAACTCTTCATCTTATGTGAGCATTTACTCATTTTTGGATACCCAAAATATCTCATATTTTTAATATTGCTCATAGTTTTTTACTAATAAACCTTGTACATTTTCAACTCTTCACCTTATGTGAGCATTTACTCATTTTTGGGTATCTTCTTTTTTTCAAGTTGGATTTATCTCCTCCCTACACATGGATTGATGCTATTGGTCCATAGGAACCTTAATTGGACCATAGTCTAAAGATTTCTGAAAATCTAGACCCTTAGGCTAAGGTTCTTTATACCTATTTTCAATTAATTCCAATTGCACATTGGAAAATTCTTTTTGAATTTCTGTTTCAGGGGAACTCATCTGAATTAGAAGAGATATTTTTCTATCCAAAAATATTCAAAATCTGAATATTCTCTCTCTAGAATATTTTTCTCTCTCTAGGCTAAAACAGATAGAAACAAGGTCTTTATATTTCTGAAGAGGGTTGATTACAGGGGAAGATACTAGACATCAAAAAAGGGGGTTGGGGGAGGAATCTTACACCAAGCTGTTGGGTCATCGCACAAGCCCAAAAATGATAGCATGTGTCATGGTGGCTTGGAGAAGAATGGTTTGCAGAAACAACTATATAATACAACAGAGTATGAAGAGAACCATTAGAAGGAGAAAATTTCAAAAGTTCTAGTTCATTCAGCTAGAGATCAAAATAAATTCAATGATGATATGGAAGTGCCAGTTGATTTTGCCATAGAAAAAAGAAATAATCATCAGGTATGGAAGTGCCAGTTGATTTGGCCACAGAAAAGAGCAAAGAGTTGTCGGATACCCTAGACCTGGATGTTATTGTAGAAGGAGTAATAGATTCAATCCCCAGACCAGAGTTGCTACTAGAAGAAAAGCAAAGATGTGAGCCTCAAGGAATGTGTGACACCCACAAAGAAAATGAAGGTTTCCAGCGATCAAGATCCTGTATCTGCAAGTAAAAAGAGTAAAGAGCCCAGATCTGCTAGGAAGAAAACTAAAAAGCAACCACATGATGGAGCTCACGAGATTTCTTGTACACACACAAGTAGAGAAGACACACACAAGAGATGGAAGGTTGAAAATTTGTTTCTTCTTCTTACATCAATCATACATAAAGATAAGATCCCTAATGTATCAACCTAGACATAATGTGTCAATCTATAATGTGAACTTGAATACATGAGCTAGCAAGATAATTATGACTTAACTCTGCTTATCTATACTAGTTGTCGAAGTGACAACAGTCTAGTAGCGGCATACCAACCATATCACCAATCCACTGCACTAGTGACATAAATGTAGAACGGTCACCTCTAGCTGCCCATCAATGTTGCCATAATTTGAGGTTGATATCTTAACACCTTGGAGCAAGGGCCCCATTTGGGCCACATTGGTTACCTTAGCCCTAGTGAGAGTGCCCGATGGCCCACCATCCTGGGCGTAAAGAGGAGCACCATCACCAATAGCCACCCTATCCTTAGAGAGAGACATCAATGACATAGACTCAAGAGTGCCAAGAGCCACACACCTCCCAATCGATGGAGGAAGTTCATGCATAGCATCCTCCTCTCGGCCATGAGGGGCCAGTGTCACCATAGGCATAGCCACCAGTAGTAGTGCTACCACACCAGTGAGAGAGAGTGCGAGAGTGTGATAAGACTCCTCTAGCTCCTCCAGTAGAGGAAGACGATAGGAGAAATAGTCCTCCTAGGGAGCCCACTCAGAGCCACCCACCCTCGTTGCTCCCAAATGCACGAGAGTCGGGATTAAAGGTCACGATTCCCATTGTGAATTGTTTTGAGCCATTACTGCATGAGATAGTGGCACACGAGCCTACCTCTGACACTAGCAGACCTTCGATGGGACCTCTTCTCCTCAAGATTCCTTAGTGAGACTTCCCACCCCTCCCCTTCCTGGGGCAACCCTCCTTCCCCACCTTAGGATCTTCTAGAGCCACCCTTCCACCTCTACCATCTCAGAGGTCACTGCCTCCCACCTATTGGCATTCTTTTCAAAGCTTCTCTAATCCTATGGAGATGGAGATCTACTTGTCCTCGGTGATAGATTTTACTTCCTCTCCCTTGTGAGGTCCCCATTTCTTGATGGGACACCCACCAGTGGACTATGCCTTCTTCAAACACCTTCCAGTAGTGGAGTCGATAGTGGACTTTAAGGAGACCCATGCGTCTCTCTAGGTGTGTGTAGTCCTACACCATTCTCCACCTAGCCCAACAGACCTCGGGATAGCAGTAGTAGACCTTGGGCACAAGGCAGACTATGAAATCTAGCAAACCCCCCTTAAGAGTGAGTGAGGTGTTATGTGGGTAGCCTTCATATTCATGATGATTTGGGACCAGGATTGTACACGTGATACAAAAGATGATAGTGTACCAACATTTGAAACTTTGATGCTAGGCTTGATAGGATCTTGACCACACATGAAATCCCTCAGGTCCCAGAACTAGCCCGCCCTCTAATTCTGACAATTCATTCACTTAACTCACTCCAACAACTAGACTCCATAGGTTGGAAGCTGAAATGCCTTCAGCACGTCAAAAGCTGACATGGATATAACAAGAAGTCAAAAGCTGATGTGCCTTTAATAGGTAGAAATCTGATGTGGCATGAGTAGGTCAGAAGGTGATGTGGCATCAACATGTCAGAAGCTGACATGGCATTGTGCGCTTTTACCGCACAGGTCGTAGCTGGGGACTTGCCAGACACCGTATTGCGAGCCACGAATGGCTACAAGCATACAACCAGGGAAGGAAGCTCAAAACAGAATGCAAAAGGTGTGTCACTCACCGCTTAACTGCTGCCTTGAAGGATTCCCGCGTCGCAGTCGTGAAGGAGGAGCCGCCGTCGCCGCTCTACCGCCTCTCCGCCGCCGCGCCGTGCCGCTACACAGTGCTCGATCGCTCTCTCACTCTCTCTCTCTCTCTCTCACACACACGCAGGAGAAGGGAACCAAAGAGATAAGGCAAGAGCACTCTTGTATTCACAACACATGAGAATGAGGATTTTAGGGTTACATTTGACTCTTATAGGTGACTTGGCCGTTCACACTTGGGCGCCCATACATGGCCGGCCGATCCTAACCCTAACCCTACTGATATCCAAGGTGCGCCTCTCATCGGCGATCACCCAATCCCTTTATCCTTAACATATGGTGCCGACAAGCCCGGCCCATGACTCAAAATATTTAAATTAATGACGTAAAATATAGTACGTCTCAATGTCCGCCACCATGGGTTAACATGCCCCCCTTCCTGATGTAGATTCCGTCCTCGGAAGCTATGGTATGGTAAGCTCGAGAGGGTTGTTGTGGTAGACCGTCTGCAAAATAGGGAAGTAGAGTGAAAGTATGCTAGAATTCAAAAGATATAAAGTGTAGAAATTCAAGCATGCTAGACCACAATGGATGATGAGAACTTAGTTTAAGGGTTACATGAATGAGCTAGTGTAGTAAATTAACAGGAGTTTAAAATTATTGAAAGTAAATCAAGAGTTAGCAAGGTGTCAAAGGTTAATCAAGGTTTATAACTGGCCTAAGTCAAGGAAAAGAACCAAGCTTAATAAATAAACAGATGACCACACTGTGTTTACTCTAAGAACAAGTTTATACCACGAGCCTAGGGACACAAGAAACATTAGAGTTACAGGAGCCTTTTGCCTTTATTTCTTCACGCACGTGACAATTTTTATACACAATGGCGACCTTCCTAAGGCAAAACTAACATCGATCCTGGTACCATGTTTAACACAAGGCATTATCCAGGAATCTATTAGCTCACTTTAGGCAAGGCTACCCCCTACCAACCAAGGCATCGGTCTGGAGTAGAATACTCCTCGCCTACCAAGTATCAATAAGGCGATAGGCCAACATTAAAGCACATCATAGACTTGTATTGCCATTTATTGTAGGCTTCTTTTTTTTTTTTTTTTTCATATAAAGTTTCTTTTGATCTTCGCTCCTGAACTAAAATGTGTTCTTTATCCTTTCGACAAGGGGTAAAACTATGTCCTAGAGGTCAACACACACACAGCCAGGTGTTCAAACATTAAGATGGTGTGACCCTAGACCTAAGGCAATCGTATTCCAAGGTTAACTAAAGACGTCATGCTGCCTAGGAATATTTCCAATAAAGTTAAGCTCATTAATGATTTACACTAGCATGCAAGCAACTTCAAAAACTAAGTAGTACATTGACATTTCCATGTGGTCATGCATTTATAGTTTATGCAATTGATTGAACAGTAAAAACGAAAGAGAGTGGGTATGGAAGAATTACACCTGTATATTGGATTCGATGAGAAATGCTCGCAATTTGATGTAGATATATTTTGATGAACGTTGCGGTAGTCTCTCAAGACTTGGAAGCGAACCCACCTCAAACTCTTTAACCTGTACAATCAACTAACAAGCACTATACCTCGAGAGGCACATCAGTGTGAAGATTTCAAGACTAGTTAAGGAAGCTAAACTAGAAAAAACTTGAAAACACTAACCTACCTACCAGTCACCACACTACTACTGAGGATACGGTAAGAGGATGTTGTAGAGTCCTGGCTCTAGCCCTAAGGCTAAGCCTCTATCCGCATCATCCAAACAAATAAAATCAACTTCAGTAGTGCCATGAGTTTCATCCGTCCATTCATCATTGTCAGATATTTCCTTTTCATTTTCCCATCCACACAGACTCATCAAGAATGTAACCATGCGAGGATAGTCATCTTGTGGGAAAGGGAAGCACTGGGCTATCGGGGATATTTCCTCTACGGAGTAGGGGTCAGTCATGGTCAATAGGCGAAGTAGCCATTCTAATTCCTCAACATTTTCCTCTCTGGCTAGTACATCTATATGATCCCATTCAGTTTCAATAACAGGATAGCACATGTGAAATATCTGAGAAAGGTATAGATGATACCTCTCACCAAAGGCGGAAGTGGATGAAGTGTATGATGATCGTGCATCTGCCATATCTGCAAACACAGATATAGCATCAGTAGGTTTGTGAGACAGGTCAATCTAGTTCTTGATTGTATACGGATATTTTATCCTCTTTTTGTGCTCTTGCTCTTTTTACTATTTTTTGTTTTTCTTTTCTTTGTTTGTTTTTTTTTTAAATGTATGAAGCTATATATATACATCCCCTTGAATTTGGCAATTACATGGTCAGGGGAGAAGGTTAAGGAGGAAGCATTAGAATGTCGAGCGTGAGTACATGCTCCCCCTTTCCTTGGGTAGATCATATTATTTGCAATGATGTTGCAGCCTCTTGGAACCAATTTGTCCAGCGGGTCATAGGTTGTGATGTGGGCAGATAGCTTTTTATGACCCTTGTGGCCACATCCAATTGCAGAGATGGTAGTGTACGCTCCCATTGACGAATGGAGGAAATGGTTTTCGACGATACTATTACAAGGGGAGACGTAGACTCATCGGTCTTTTGTTGGGTGTTGGTAAGAGTAGGTGTAGAGCATGTAGAAACTTCTATATCAATGTGTGTTTGGCATGAAGAGCTAGAAGCTTCATGTGACTCCCCCCTTCCTGAGCTAGGTTGTAATGATCGATATCGTTTGGGAATCCAAACTAACTCTGGAAGTGGTGCGGAGCACTCTGTTACCTTTCCCTTACCACGGTCTTGAATTGTCATTGGGGTGGCAACAATTGGTTTGCAAGGTTTTATAGGTGATGTAGAGGGATTCAACTTATGTTTAGGGACCCAGATCTGGTCATTTCCCTCGTAGTACCCTTGGGCTACTAATAATTTTTTAGGGATCCATCGTGATGTTACATTGCCCTTTCTCGGGTGGGTAGCTACTTTCCTTTTACGAGGCTTCTTGGTGGCTGAACGAGATTGAGCAGGGGAAGTAGCTGTTAACGAAGCTTTGGGGACCCATTTGTATGTACTCTTTGGCATAGTAAGCGAAGCTTTAGGGACCACCTTGCCTGTTTCCACTCTTGGCGTTGAAGCGTTAGAGGGGTGGCAAACAATGAAAGATGGTTTTGCCACTGGACTTGGTGATTTTTCGTTATCCATCATTTTGTCCAGAGTCGATGGCTTAGGAGCGAGATTTTGAGCGGTCAGACCTAGTGTTGGTTCTTGCGTCGTGACTCGTCTGGTTGCCCAATCGATATTGCATTTGGTGGCCATCATCCATTTACGTCCTAAGTTTACAGTCCCTTCCATGGTACCAGCAGGCATAACCAAAAAGCTTTGAATTATGGTTCCCTTGTCATAGGCAACCGGAGTGTGCAGAATTCCTGAGACAGGGGTTTTCTTCTTGTTGATTCCTTGAACTTGGATAGAACTCTTGGATAAAGGTGGTTTTCCCAGTTGACACCACACGCCATATGATAGCAAATTGTGTTGAGCTCCTGTATCCAATAATGCATTATACAGCACCTCCCCGTAAGGACTTTGTAACTCAATTGGGTATCTTAGAGGTGGGTCAGATTCCAATGCATCCTCCTCTGCTTCCTCGAAAAATACTTGCGTAATTCCCAAGTTGGCTTCTCGTTGTCTCCTAGCACGCTGTTGACGTTCTTTGGCTTCGACTCTTGCTTGTATCTTTTTAAGCTCAGCCTGTTCTTTAGCTGCCTTCTTTTGATGGATTGCGTGTAACTCCTCCTGGCTCAAGGGGTCATAGTATCTTTTGAATTTACTCCCATTAAGGAATCCAATGGTTTCAACTCCGTCGAGAGTCTCCACTCTGATGGTACCTTGCGGTGTAATTTCACATACTCTATACGGTCCCTTACCAGCATATTTGAGCTTCTTCTTTTCGTTTCGCACTCCATACATCAGGACTTTATCCCCAACCTTGATGTCCTTGTCCTTTAGATGGCGATCAAACCATTTTTTCCTTCTATCCTTCTCCACAAGGGCATTGTACACAGCCAATTGTCTTTCTTCGTTTAGCCGCTCAAGGATATACAGACGCTCTGCTAAGGGATTACCATCCCAACCCTCTTGAGTAGCCACACGAAGACTAGGAATGACAAATTCCCACGGCATGACTGCTTCTTGGCCATATACCATTTTGAATGGTGTGCAATTAATAGCCACTTTGTACGCAGTACGATAGGCCCATAAAGCTGTCGTGAGCTTTAGATCCCAATCCGTGCGATGAGCTTCAACTGTCTTTGTCAAAACAGAGATTAATGTCTTGTTTGTACTCTCGGCTTGGCCATTCGCTTGCGGATAATAAGGAGTAGATTTATGATGGGATATCATGAAATTTGTTGTGAGCTCCTTAATCACTTCATTTATAAAATGCGTACCATTGTCGCTCACAAGTTCAAAAGGACAACCGAAGCGTGTGATTATATTTTCAAAGAGGAACTTGGCTGTTGTCCTCGCATCTGCCTTACGTGTCGCTTTCGCTTCAGCCCATTTGGTCATATAGTCAGTGGCCACAATAATATAGCGAGATTGTGTGTTTCGGGCCGCTGGGCTAATTGGACCTACAAAGTCTAAACCCCACTTTTCAAATGGTTGGTTTACTTTGATTGGATGTAGGGGCATCTGATCTTTCCTCTGGGGTTTCTTATATCGTTGGCATTCATCGCAACCCTTCACAAATAGTGATGCATCTTGGAACATAGTGGGCCACCAATACCCTGATTGTAAGATCTTTCGCGCAGTTAAGTCTCCTGAGAAGTGACCACCGGCTACGCCCATATGTGCCTCTTGCAAAATGTATAGATACTCATCCTCTCGGGCACAACGCCTAAGAACGTCATCCTTTCCTCTTTTATAAAGAGTCCCAGCTATCAGGCAATAGGGTTCGCATTCTTTGATTAGCTTTCGCGCTAGATCTTTACGAAGCTCCTTGGGTGGGAAGCCATTAACCAAAAAGTTAACAATCTTCTCACTCCATTCAGGCATTGTCTCCACCATGAACAGGGAAGTGTCAGGTAAGTCATCATCAACCCCCGTAGGAGCCTCACCATTAGGTATGCGAGACAAATGATCAGCCATAACATGTTTTTTGCCAGGTCTCACCACAACAGTGAAATCAAACTCAAGAAGAATCAACAGCCATCGTGTGATTCTTCCTGTGGAGCATGGTTTGTTTACCAGATACAACAATGCTTGATGATCCACATAGAAAACAAACTTGGTGGCAAGGAGGTAATAACGAAATTTTCTTACTGCATATATCATTGCCAACCCTTCTCGCTCCGTAGTGGTGTAGTTCATCTCAGCATCGTTCAACTGGCGACTGGCAAAGCTAATGGGGTAGTCTAGCTTGTGTTCTCCAGGTTGAGTCAACACACACCCAATAGCAAAGTTTGATGCATCAATATGCACATGGAAGAGTAAATCCCAGTTAGGCATTCTCAAGATTGGAGCACTCGCCAAGGCCTTCTTTAATAGCTCATAGGCACGGTCACATTCTTCGGTCCAAATAAACTCGATGAGAAGCTTATACAATGGTCGAGCTATCTCGGCGAAGAAGAGAATAAACCTTCTATAATAACCAACGTGGCCCATAAAGCGTTGGACTCCCTTGTAGTTGGTGGGTGGTGGCAGTTCCAGAATGACCTTGATTTTACTCTCGTCTGTGGAAATCCCATTTTTGGACACTATATGCCCTAAGATAACTCCGTGTTTAACCCAGAATTGGCATTTGAAAGGATTCAATGAGATGCGATATAATCTACACCTTTCAAATATTTTTCGTAAACACATCAAGTGCTCGTCCCAAGAGGAATGAACACAAAGATCATCTAAGAAAGCTTCACAGAAGTCCCTTAGATATTCCTTAAAGGCCGTGTTTATCAATCGTTGGAATGTTGCAGGTGCATTGGTCAAGCCAAAAGCCATGACGCGGAAGGCAAACACTCCAAACTCCGTGATAAATGCTGTTTTAGCTTGGTCCTCGACTGCAATTGTGATCTGATTGTAACCCGAGTACCCATCTAAAAAGCTATATGCCTCCTTGCCTGCCACTCTTTCAAGCACATGTTCAGAATACGGCAAGGGGTAATGATCCCTTCTGGTGGCTGCATTAACCTTTTTGAGATCAACGCACACTCTAAGTTTCCCATTCTTCTTTGGTACGATGACTATCGGAGAAACCCATTCTGAGTGCTCAATAGGGTATATGAATCCACATTTTACAAGCTTTTCAATTTCCTCTTGTACAATCTTTGCGTACTTAGGATTCATTGGGTAGGGACGTTGCTGGACTGGTTTAGCAGTGCTAATCATTGGAATCGTGTGTTGCACCACCGAGGGTGGAACACCCTTCATATCATGATATGTCCAAGCAAATATGTCCTTGAATTCTTTAAGAAGCTTCGTAAGTGCAGCTTCTTCCGCCTTGGTGAGGTCTTGAGCAATATAAACTGGTTTAGACTCCTCACCCGGATCTGCTAAGTCTATCTCCTTAACTACCGCAGGGCCATCGTAGACACCGCTACTCCCATTGGTAGGCGTTCGTTGGGCTTTTGTGTAGACTACTTTACGTTCCCCTGTGGTGAATGATTTGAAATGCTCGGGTGCGGGGTGTAAGTCTACTGGTTCCTGTTGTGCCAGACTTTTTTCTTTCAATTCCGCTTCCTTTTGTTGTTGAGCCAACTCTTGGTTTTGCCGCCTTCTTGCAGTACGACTTAGTTTCGGCTTCTCTTCGATTTCTAATTGGGCGACGTCATGAGGTTGCGGAATACACCACATGACACTTTGGAGGTATTGTCCCCAATTATCCGCTATCTTCCGATGAGCATCAATGGCTCCTACATAACTAAGCCATTCTGCAGTGGATCTTTCCTTGTTTATTGCAGTTCGTACATTAGCTCGATAGCGTTGGCGCTTATGTTTCGTTTTCTTCTTACCAAGTTTTTGATTTTTGTTTCTATCAGATTCGGACTCACTTGGTCGATCTTCACTTTCGGATGAACTGCAGGAGGCCACTGTCCTAGGCCTTGAGCACCTTGCTTCCACATTTGGGTGAATATTTGATTCATTTTCCCCATCAGGCTCAGGGTCAGTTTCTTCTTGAGATTCATACTCAAAATTGCATTGGTCAGAGTCTTCGCTACTTTCAGTGTCGGTGGAGTTTGCCACTTTCTCGCCATCAGGAGTCAAGTGCATAACACCTATCATGTTTATTGGCACTAATGGTGGCATATCTTGCCCCTCAGGTGTTATCCAACTTGTGCCTCTATTCCCCCATGTGTCTATGGTTGCCGCTAGGTGTACCCAATCCACGTTATCCGACTCAGTCATACCCAGTAGGACATCCATATAAGGAGAATCTTTCCCATCATCAGTCTCTTTTTTGCATGTGTAGCAATATCTTAATGGGGCGGAGTGAATAGTGGTATCTGATCGATTATCAAGGATAACCTTGCTTCCTAAAGGATGTGCACGACCATTCTGGAGATCAACTCGAATGACAGAATCCTGGAATTGTAGATAGACATGGTTTTTCGACCAGTCATGCACCATTTGTGCTTCCCTCATGAAAGGACGTCCTAAGATCATTTGATATGACATAGGATGCTTGGAGAAGTCCATTACAATGAAGGTATGTTTTACCTTGTATCCCAGGACCTTGATCTTAAGGTCCCTTAACATTCCAATAGGTTTAGCTATGGTTCCGTTTGCCATCTTAACCACTATGTTTGTGACTTCGAGGTGAGGCCTTCCCATAGATTCCCAACAGTTTTTAGTCACAATGCTCACTCCAGCACCACCATCAAGGATTCCCTTTAGAGTTAATCCCTTGGTAGTAATGGGGAGGGTGGCATTAGATTCGTCACCTTCAAAGTACTGTCCCAACTTGTTCACAGGTATTTCAACGACCGAATCTTCATCTAGGTTGGGTTGTAGATCCCAATGCTCCCCTTCATCTTGAAGCGTGTCGGGTCTATCCATATTTGCAAATTGTGGTAGCCCCGCCTTTAGTTCTCCATTGAGAAATGCCCGAAGAGCTAAGAATAGCTCAGGATCTCCGTATAATTTGGATATGATCGTGGTTCTGATCTCGGAGGACATGAAATCCATTAGCTTGGACACATTCAATGGTACTTTTCGAGATATCGCTCCTTGACTAGGAACTGGTGAAGATGGAATCACTTCCTCTTCAATGGGGTCAGGCATTCCCTCACTAAACATTCTTTCCAGCAAGAAGGGTGTTTGCCCACTTTCGGATGTCCTATCCTCACTTTCTTCCCGAATGATACTAGGTATAGCTAACGGTTTATGGTTCCAGTGAGGCTGAACTTGCGTAGGAAACACTGTGTCTGGAATTTTGATTTTTCTCGGGTTTGGCTCCAGTTCTCTTTGTGTTTCTTCCACCAAACCCCTTAAGTGTTGCACTTGTTCAATCTCCTCAACTGGGTTTGGGTAAGTTCCAATCTTTTTCTTAAGGGTTTTTGGTCCACGTGGCTTGTCTTTAGGAGTCTCAGTCAGTTTGGGTGGTCGAGAGGGCATTGACTGACTTGGTTGTGGGGCCGAGGAAGTTTCCTTCTGTCTCCCCTTATTTATGCTTGATTCTCCTTCATTGAGCTCCCGAGTGGGTTCCTCCCTTAAGGTAGTGGCTTTGGTCCCCATGGTTTCTATGGAGTCGGAATCATCTTCAGGATCATTCATATACACGGGGTCGTCTCCTGTCCCTATGTTAGTCTTTGAACTGGGCTTGGAGCTCGTGGCATTAAGCGATCTTTTTCGTCGTGTTTTCTTTTTCTTTGCGTGAGCGATTGACGCAGTATCCCTCTCTTCAAGAATGTAGTTTTGATTTTGAAGCATTGACCGTGTAACTACATTCGCGGGTACAACGGGTGTGGTTCTTCGTGCTTGGTTGGTGACCTCAACCAAATTCAATGGCGTAATCTTGGGTGCATTAGGATTATGTGGACATTGAGCGATCAAATGATCTATGCCACAACGATTACATGTAAGTACCGGCATTCCCGATGTGCTCCCTTGATTTGGTTGCATCTGAGTAGCGATCTTTTGTAACCTATTAGGGCACTCCGCTACACGATGCGGTCCACCACAATCATAGCATTGAAGAGGTGGTCTCCTTGCCATGGTATTAAGGTTTTGCCCTCTTGTGGCAAGAGCAGCCGCTTGATATACTGGCTTGACTTGCCCGAAATGATCCTCCATGTAGTACTGGGGAATCATTTCAAACGTATCAATCCCGTATGGAGCAGTAGGGTCTATCTCCTCTTCATAATCCCCACATGCACTATGTGACTCACAACCCATCTGGTTTATTGGGGTAATCCTTGGATGTGGAGGTTGTGGTCCTAGCACTCGCGGTGGTAACGGCACAGACTGGACTACATTCGGATTCCTTGGAACTATGTGCTGTGACGGTTGCTCGATAGGTTGTGCAGGCATTAGCGCGGGTACTTGAGGTGTGTTTGACCAAGCTAGTGGTGCCTGGTTTGCCAACATTCGCTTAAGTGTTAGGCAATCTTTAGATTGATGGCCATACTTACCACATGCATTGCAATTCCCATTGAATTTGACTCTAAATGTGGGACATTCACTCGTGCTATGTGGTCCTAAGCACACCGAACACCATTGTTGCTCTCTTCTTGGGTACATATGGCTATTCTGAGGAGCTCGATTACCCCTAAAGTATTCTTGGAGAGCCTTAGTAAGGTCGGTCACAGACATTTCAGATATCTTGGGCTCCTTGGCAATTGGTTTACCGTCATTGGCTCGTGCCCAGATACTTGCGAACTAACGGATTTTGTTTCTGAAGACACCTTTTTACCTGCAATCATCAAGTTGTCTTCTAACTGGATTGCATTGGCAGTGACTGCTTCCCACGTTGTAAGACCTCTAATGACTAGGCTATTGTAAATGTCCTCGTGGCGCAATCCTCGGATGAATCTATCGAGGAGTTGGTTATTATTGAAGCGTTCATCGGGAGTGCAGCGAGAATTTAGATGCTTCAATCGACTTATAAAGTCTCTCACTGACTCCCCTTCCTCGCGCTCAGCTTTTTGGAGTTGAGATGCTACCCCCCAAAGCACACCCTCACGTATGTATTCTTTCAAGAACAATCTCTTGAGAGTGGGGTAGTGAGTGCGCTCTTCAACCCTTAAGGTTCGATACCAATCTCCGGCCTTCCCACTCAAGGTTAAGCCTAAGGCTTTACACTTATGCAGCTCATTGTGCTCTTCCAAGGAATCACACACGTGTTCAAAGACTTCAATGTGCTTCCTAACGTCCTCGTTACCACTGAAGTTTTGAGTGAGCTTAGCCACTTGTACTGCCTTGCTTCTAGGTTCTCTCTCAGGCATACCCCGCATGTTTTCCGCAATAGATCGTCCGATCGTCTGAGCAAACGCTGCGAGATCACCTAGGTGAGCAGGCATAACTGGTGGAGGCACTTCTGGGATAGCCTGGCTGATAGGAGTTGGCATTGGTCTGAGTATGTTGGCAAATGACGTAGGATATGATATGTAGCTAGGCCTAGCTCCTCTTGGATAAGGGTGGTGATAAGACGGTCGTGGAGCATACGCCATTGGCATACTAAGAGGCGTAGGAGCTACCTGAGCATGAGTAGCAATAGGTACATATGGACGATAGGCACTGGCACGCACTGTTGTAGGTGCTGTTCCACTAGGTAGCGGTGTCGTACTAACTACAGCGGTAACAGGTGCACTTTCAGCTATGCTCATCATTGGGGTAGGCATTGCGGATTCCCTAATGGAAAGTTGAGCCAAGGTTGGAAAGCTAAAGTTACTACTCGTGGGCTCAACCTGCATTGAGACTCCAGGCGAAACAACATATGAAGGGTCTATGGGACTCACCGAGGGAGTCTCCAATTGTGATAGGGTTGGTTGTTTGGCCTTGCCCGTATCCAAAAACCTCATAGGGCCAGTGGAAACTAGGTCCACTCCCCTATTTTGCCTCTCAATTTGGATAATTCTATGAATCACCTCACATATCATGTGTTGTTGCTCCTCTAGATTAGTGGCGCTAGATGTAGATCGTAGGACTTCTAACCAACCCACATGGTATGTGTAACCCGTGTATAGGTCCGTTAGAGTCTCTGTGTGTAGATCATATTCCCAATTTTCATTGAGAAATATCCCATCTAGACTTGGTGTGCCAAACGGTTCTCTTGAAGTGGACGCAATGTCACTTCTTATGGATTGGCTTCTAGGGACCTCTACTTTAGGAAGAGCATCGGAATGTGGTAGCTCAGTAGGGCCCTCATTAAACGAAGTGGGTAGAATATCCACATGGACACTCTTTGGGAGGGTAGGGTCTACATAAGATGTGAATGGCGAATCTACTACCCCTCCTTCCTCATTTACTTCGCTTGTCGCATGTTCAGAGCGTGTAGCTCTACTAAAGGTCTCTATTAGACGACTAAACATGCTAGATCCGGGTTGTGGGGCCCACACTGGCATGTTTTGGCTTGTCTCCTCAGGGTTCTTGGTAGGGTGTCCTTCCATGGCTTCTGATTCAGAGGACGAGTCACTATCCACTATTCGTGGATCTTGGGTTGCACTCCCTTGGGTTCCAGCCGAAGGCCAAGATGCCAACGTGGAGGGATGGTGTGAGCCTGCGTAGACTGAAACACTTTCTAGTGGTTCCGGCTCTAGCACCCGACCAGAACGTAGATGCATGTGACGTGGGTACCCTACGTGCGTTGGTAACTACCCTTGAAACTCACACAAGTGGTTTCTTAGGTGTTTCGCACCTCGTTTTTACTTGTTTTTGTGTTGTTTTTAACCCGTTTTTGACCCCCTTACCTACGGTCGAACTTGGACTAGGGCGTGTGATAGCTCGAAACGAGCGTATCGTTTAAAGGGTCCTAGTGTGCTTTACAGCACCGTGTTCGCCTATCTAGAGCTCCTGTAGTCCTCAAAATAGTCCGTTTCCTTTGGGGGGAAGGGGCAAAAGCCTATTTGCTTGTGGAGGAAAGGGTGAGGGCTTTATCCCACATGCTCACTTTACTCCTTGGGGAGTGGGCTACATATAGGGCACGACTTCCCATAAGCTCTCACTTGAGAGAAAGCTATGGAGGCTCACTCTCCTATATATATATATCAAAAGACCGAGACCGAGACCGAGGCCGGGGCCGGGGTCGTGGGTCGTGGGTCAATTGGGGTTCTTTCTTTTAGAAAAGCTTTCCTCTCCACACGTTTGGTTCTTTCTTTGAAAATAAAATTTAATTTTTTCTTTTTTATTTTTTTAATTTTTTATTTTCTGTTTTTTTTGTGAGATAAGTTTTCTACGATTTCCTTAGGGTTCAGTCTTGGCCGCGACGCAGTTCGCACACACAGTACAGATCTGGGGATTCAGAAATCCCTCTCACACGCAGAAACCAGATAACAAAATGCACGCCCACACGCGGAGCGAAAAAATAACAGAAGAAACAGAAATGCAGCAGACAAATTGCAGAAACACCTTAACAAAAAAACACACAGTCGCTTTCCTACAATGTAGATTAAACTTCACGCAGTAGCCGAGCTGCAAACTGGAGCTTGGTGCAGGGCAACTCCCCGGCAGCGGCGCCAAAAATGTGCGCTTTTACCGCACAGGTCGTAGCTGGGGACTTGCCAGACACCGTATTGCGAGCCACGAATGGCTACAAGCATACAACCAGGGAAGGAAGCTCAAAACAGAATGCAAAAGGTGTGTCACTCACCGCTTAACTGCTGCCTTGAAGGATTCCCGCGTCGCAGTCGTGAAGGAGGAGCCGCCGTCGCCGCTCTACCGCCTCTCCGCCGCCGCGCCGTGCCGCTACACAGTGCTCGATCGCTCTCTCACTCTCTCTCTCTCTCTCTCACACACACGCAGGAGAAGGGAACCAAAGAGATAAGGCAAGAGCACTCTTGTATTCACAACACATGAGAATGAGGATTTTAGGGTTACATTTGACTCTTATAGGTGACTTGGCCGTTCACACTTGGGCGCCCATACATGGCCGGCCGATCCTAACCCTAACCCTACTGATATCCAAGGTGCGCCTCTCATCGGCGATCACCCAATCCCTTTATCCTTAACATATGGTGCCGACAAGCCCGGCCCATGACTCAAAATATTTAAATTAATGACGTAAAATATAGTACGTCTCAATGTCCGCCACCATGGGTTAACAGGCATGAGTAGGTCAAAGTTTATGTGGCTTCAATATGTTGGAAGATGACATGGAATCAACATGTTGAAAGTTTATGTGTCATCAAAATAGGTCGAATGCTGACGTAGCATCAACAGGTTCAAAGTTTATGTGGCTTCAATACGTTGGAAGATGACATGGAATCAACATGTTGAAATTTTATGTGTCATCAAAACAAGTCGAATGCTGACGTAGCATCAATAGGTCAGAAGTCGTTATAGCAGTTCAAAATCCACTGACATGGAAAGCTAAACATTGAAAGCTAAATATTTGAAGGCTGAATCCAAATGCTGAATGTGGAAAGATTGAATGAAGCCAAATGGCTGAATGTGGAAAGATTGAATGAAGCCAAATGGCTGAATGCGAGAAGCCAAATGCTGAACAATTGACCGAGCAACGCTGATGAAATTCACATTGTGGATGAAAGTAGATAGCCAAACAAGCACATGTGTTTATATATGCGTTGTTGTATACATGCACATATCAGATCTACCTACATATGTTATACATCTTACTATATATGTATGCATGTAAGTATGTATGTATGTATGTATGAAAAAACTAAGTTGTATGAACAAATTGTCGTACATCTTACTATATATGTATGTATATATAAAGATAGTACAAACAAATAAATTTTTGCCTACATACATCTTCATATCTGTGAATATGTATGTATAAGCATACTTTGTGAAACATAAGCATACAAACAATTAAATTTTTGCCTATGTACAAAATTTCAATTGAAAAAGTTTTTTTTAAATGTTTTTTTTAAAAATCGCATATGTATATATATACGTTGTTACATACATGCACATATCACATCTACACACATATTTTGGGTTATTAGGGCTATGTTATATGTTAACCAAGATTTAAAGAGATTTTTGGAGAGCTTTAAGATGTGCATTTTGGATTTCAACAATGGAGAACATAATGATAACAATGGCTCATTTGCCGTAATGGCTACGTATGGAGCTTCCCATTTTGATGTAGCATTCTCTATCCTGCCTGAGTTGAAATTTGTGGGCCTTAACATTTAATGATTCAGTAACACGATTAGCTGTACTACTTAATATTTGCATGTTGTTACCCACTCACTCTCTCTCTCTTCCTCCCTCTCTCTCTCTCTCTCTCTCTCTCTCTCTCTTCCCATTCTGTGTTTTCCCTCTTTCTATCTCACCATTCGCAACCATTGGTGTCCTTTCATTGTGCCCTATCTACATCACTTTTCTCTTCAGTTGCATCATTTTCCATTTGTGTGCTTAGAATAGGTACATCAGTGTTCTAACTTTGTTTCCATATGTGCACAATAGTCTTCTCTTTAACTTTGTTTCCATATGTGCACAATAGTCTTCTCTTTAACTGCATTACTATGTTGTGTGGAGATTCAATGAGCTACTAGGGGTGTGTTATTTTGTACATGTGCGTATATGAATGTATGTTTAATCATGCATAAATATATTTTAATTTTGTGTTTTTGTTTCTTTAGGATGAAAACTCCTACAAAAGGAGAGGATTCCAAGGGTATACCTACCAAGCGAAAGAGCACGAAACGAGACTCATCTATCAAAAGAGGTCTTCTTATTGGTTTTTGTGTTTGCAATGACTTTATTATCAAATTTGGTTGATTTGTAAACATGCTTATTTAATTTTACAGTTAGGTGAACTGTACCAAGAGTGACTTTTCGCTCGCAAGAAAAACAAATTTTTTTATTAGATGAATCTCATGGCCTTCCATCGCATCACCTTGATGGGGATAATGACATCAGTTCCTTTGTCCCTTACATTCAAGGAAGAAAGGCAGTGGTGCCATTTTAAAGGTCTCCCATCACCTTGAAGGGGGGAATGGCATATCTATCATTCTCCCTTACATTCAAGGAAGAATGGAAAGAGATGCCATTCTCAAGGCATCCCATTATTTAGATTAAAGGGGAGAATGGCACCATTGCCATTCTCAAGGCATCCCATCACCTTGAAGGGGGGAATGGCATATCTATCATTCTCCCTTACATTCAAGGAAGAATGGAAAGAGATGCCATTCTCAAGGCATCCCATTATTTAGATTAAAGGGAAAAATGGCACCATTGCCATTCTCAAGGCATCCTATTATTTAGATTAAAGGGGAGAATGGCACCATTGCCATTCTCAAGGCATCCCATTATTTAGATTAAAGGGGAGAATGGCACCATTGCCATTCTCAAGGCCTTCAATCACCTGAAAGGGGAGAATTGCACCACAACTGTTCTCCAGGCCTTCCATCGCATCATCTTGAAAGATAGAATGGCACCATTGCCACTCTCCCTTATGTTCAAGGAAGAATGGCAGTGGGCTACCATCCTCAAGGCCTCCCATAACCTTGAAGAAGAGGAGAATGGCACCACTACCAATCTCCCTTACATCCAAGGAAGAATGGCACTGGTGCCATTCTCAAGGCATCCCATCACCTTGAAGGAGGGGAATTGCACCACTTCTTTTCTCTCTTACATTCTAGGAAGAATGGGAGTGGTTCCATTCTTAGGGCATCCCATCATTTTGATTAAAGGGAAGAAAGACACCACTGCCATTCTCAGGGCCTCCCATGACCTTAAAGGGGAGAGCGGCATGATTGCCATTCTCAAGGCCTTCCATCCCATCATTGCCATTCTATCTTGAAAGATAGAATGGTACCATTTCCATTATCCCTTATGTTCAATGAAGAATGGCAATAGTACCATTCTGAAGGCCTCCCATCACCTTAAAGGAGGGAATGGCATCACTGCCATTCGCCCTTATATTCAAGGAAGAATGGGAGTGGTGTCATTCTCAAGGGATCCCATCATTTTGATTGAAGGAGAGAATGTCACCCCATTCTTAAGGCCTCCCATCCCATCACCGCATGAAAATGAGAATAGGACCACTGCCATTCACCCTTACATTCTCAAGGCCTCCCATCACTTTCATGGGGAGAATGACACCACTTCCATTCACTCTTACAATCTAGGAAGAATGGTAGTGGTGCCATTCTCAATGCCTCCCATCACCTTCATTCACCCTTAAATTGTAGGAAGAATGTGAAGCGATACCATTCTCAACTTGAAGGCGGGAATGGCAGTGTTGCCATTCTCCCTTGCATTCTCAAGGCCTCCCATCCCATCACCTCTTGAAGGGGAGAATGACACCACTTGTAAGATTCCTCCCTTCATCTTTCGATGATGTAAAGGTGTAAGAACCTTCCCTTTAGTCTCTTGTAATCTCCCCCCCCTCCCCCAAAAAAAATGGAAAAAGATATTGTTTTCCCTTATTTTTAGTCTAGAGAGAGGTAATACAGTTTTGAAATATTTTTGGATAAGTATTTTCTTCTAGTCAAGAGGAAGTGATCCCCTGAAACAAAAATTTAAAAAGAGTTTTTCAATGTGCATTAGAAATTAATTGAATATATGCATTGGACACCTTAGCCCAGGGGTACCTATTTTCAAAAAATTATGGATTAAGGTCCAAAGAGTGTTCTAATGGGTCTATAGGATTAATCCAAGTGTTTGAATAAGGAAAATGCAAGAATAAAAGAAAATTTTCCAAAAAATGAGTAAATTCTCAAATAAGATAAAGAGTTGACTAGTACTGGCACTTAATAATAAAAATGAGAATTTTGACACCTCAGGAGGGTGACTGGAGCTCATAAAGGAGGCACCTATAATCTCCATCATTACCCTAATTTTTAATTTAAAAACTGCTCTCCTCTCCTCTTTCAAACTAGATAAAAAAAGTGGACCTAACTAGTCTAAAACTTATCCAAATTGGATCAAACTGAAGCTGGATTCTAGATCCCAATTGGGCTTGGTTGGTGGCCTCCCTCACCTATAAATAGACCCCAATTCCTTTTTATTTTCATCTTAGAATATTTGCATGCTAGTGTAATTTTCATTTTAGTGTAATTCCTTTATCCCTCTTCCTTGCCCCGAATCTTTGGTGCTTCACTAAACCTCTTCTTCTCTTGAATATTACCCTCTTCTCTTGGTGGCTAAGCTCTTCCTTGAGGGCTACACAACTTTTGCAAACTAAAGAATCAAGCAAACCAAGGGTAAGCCTAAACAATGAAGTTTATTCTCTTTTTGATGTTAATCTTCTCCCTCATTCTTGGGAAGCATTTTGTTTTATGGGTTTCCTCTTAAAACCATGCATTTTTTGATTTATGTTATTGTTTATATTAATTAATGTTTATGTTTATGCTTAGGTTTATGCATAAACTACTTTTTATATTAAAAGTGCAATTTTAAGCATTCTCATTTCATAGAGAATGTGGAAAAGTTATGGCAAAATTTTATCATTAGAAAATGAAGGTTTATGCATAATAAATTTTATTTCATAAGTGAAATTTTGAGCATTCTCATTTCATAGAAAATGTGGGGAAGCTATGGTAGAATTTTATCATTAGAAAATGAAGGTTATGCATAAACTAATTTTTATAATAAAAGTGGAATTTAGGGCATTCTCATTTAATAGAAAATGTGGAAAAACTATGGCAAAAATTTTAGCATTAGAAAATGAATTTATGCATAATAAATTTTATGCTAAAAGTGGAGTTTTGGGCATTATTCATTTACTAGAAAAATAAAGAAGGTTATGTAAAAATGGTCTAGATGATTCATTCAATTTATGAGAATTATGAAAATGATTATTGTAAGATTCCCCCTCATCCTGAATAATGAATAAGATTTAGTACTTTAATCCCCTGTAGTCATTCCTTGTTTTTGAATGCAAAAAAATATTATTTTTTCTTTTTTTTGCCTAGAAAGATAAAACAATTCTAGATAGAGGTAATTCCCAATTGAGATATTTTTAGATATAAAAATTTTACAAATATCAAAAATGTATTTCCCTAAAACAGAAGTTCAAAATAAATTCTCCAAGGTGCATTAGGAATCAATTAAAAATGATTTAAACGACCTTAACCTAAGGGTCAAGATTTTTAAAAATTTCTAGATTATGGTCCAATTAAGGTTTATAAGATTAATCCAAGTGTTGGGATGAGATAAATCCAATGAATAAAAGAAAATATCCAAAAATGAGTAAATGCTCACATAAGATGAAGAGTTGTACAAGGTTTATTAGTTAAAAATTAAGAGATATTACTAAAAAATGAGATATTTTAGAGAAATGATGAATTTTTAATACCTTGGTAAGGAAGGGGAGACCTTTGAGGTAGGCCCCTCCTTCACATATGTGGGAGGGTTTTTAATTCAAAAATATTAAGATATTTTTATCTCTCCTCTCTCCTGGATCAAACTAGATCAAAATGGGAGTTAAACTGGTCCAAATCTTATCCAAATTAAGCCAAACTGAAGTTGGAAAATTCTAGAACTTAGTTGGACTCAGTTCATGGCTTCCTATACCTATAAATAGACCCTCGTTCTTTTTTATTCTCATCTGTGAACTATACCATGCCAGTATTACATTAAAATACTCATATTTTCTATTATCCCTTAAAAATCCTCTACTTCTGGAGAGATTGGAGCTTCTCTCTCTCTTCAACAATCCTTGGAGCTTTCTTCTCAACGTACTAAACCATTGATTGGTTGGGGGCTTCCTTATAAGATAAAGAAGCATACAAAATCTAGAGGTAAGAAGTAATATTCTCAAAAGATTTCACTTCTCAACCCCTCTCAAGCTTGAGAAGTTTCAAATTAATTATTTTCAATGCAAATCAAGCATTCTATAAGAATTCTAATGATTAATCATAAAAAAGTTAATCTTTATGCTTAATTAGGATGCTTTTTATGTATATCTCTCTCTCCCAAAAGAATAGTCATTCCTATGACTAATTCTTTATTCAAATGGATGCTTCTCATTGATAAATTCTCAATTCAAAAATCAAACTCTATGCTAGTTAAGCTAGAGGTTAAGAAAATGGCTTTTTTATGCTTTTATGCTAATAAAATTATGGTAAACTTATGATTTAATTCCATAAATTGGATTTAAGTCTAAAGATAGTTATTCTATCATAATTGTATTACAAAGTCTTATTTTCTGTAGAAATATTAAATATTATCAGTAATAGCAGCTATGGTAAAATTTTTAGAAATTAATACATAACTCTTTTTTATGCATAATGTGAAAGGTGTCCCATCACTTTGTTAATGATGTTGATTCTAGTGTTTGATCCACCATAGCTCATCATTATGCTCAAATTTCAAGATGGTGGTGACAAAAGAGGAATTTTCACCAAAATTTCACCTAGAGAATTAGAGTTGATAAATTAAAGTGGTAGAAAGAATATCTTTAGATATTTATGTGAATAATTCACCAAATTGATATTTTTCAAAATTAGATTAAATGGAAGAAAAGTATTTTCATAAAAATCCGATATTCTCATATAAAACCATTTCTTAATCTATTATGGTTAAGAAGGAATGAAATTTATAAAGTTGAAATTTTCTTACGGTTAGAAGTCCAGTAGATGTTTATTTGAAGAAAATCCTTATTAGAACTAAACCGAATGATTTTGGTTAGACTACGACTATGAGAGGGACCGTCAGTAAACTACTTATCCATCTCTTGATCTAAATCAAGCAAAAACTTCGTGACTAATTTCAGTTTTTAATAATACAAAGAATAGACTATCGTTGAATTAACCTAGTTTTTCGTTGATCGAAATCACCAAGAATCTAGTTGGACAGTCAGTGAAATGATGGGAGATCAATGATTCTCATTATGAAAATATGGATTAAGGAAAAAGGGTTTTGTGGAACAAATCTCAAACCGGGAATTTTAGTTGCATAGAACCTCTGTTTTCATTTAAAGGATTGTTGGGGAGAAGTCGAGGGATGAGTCCTTTCAAAGCGTTGTATGTGCAAGATTGCCTTACACCGTTGACTTGGTCTGACCCATTGATCAGAGTCGAAATGTCCAGACAAATGCTTGATGACATGGACCAGCAAATGCAATCAATCCATAAAGATATTAAGGCAGCCCAAGATAGTCAAAAGTAGTATGCAGATAAAAAGAGATAAGAGAGAGAGTTTGAAGAATTAGATATGGTCTTCATTCGAGTACGGCCAAAAAGAAGTTCCTTATCTTTAGGGAAGTACAAGAAGCTCTCTCCCCCAGATACTATGGACCGTATGATGTTATAAAGAAAGTGAGCGATCTAGCTTATAAACTTCTTATGCCTCCCCATCTCAAGGTACATAATGTATTCCATGTCGGTTTGCTTAAGAAATATGTACCTAGCCCAAGTCATGTGCTTGATGATGAGCAATTGCTGTCTCCTACTCAAGGCCAAATGGTACTCCAACCTCATGAAATCCTTGACATTCGGGAGAAGATTCTCAGGAGCAGAGTCCTCAGAGAATTTTTAGTAAAATGGAAGTTCTTCCCTCTAGAAGATGCCACCTGGGAGAAAGAAGAAGAGTTGGCGAAAGATTAAACCCACTTTACGAGATGAGGATATCTCGCGTTTTTCAAGTGGGAGAGGATGTAAGACTCCTCCTCAGCCTGAATAATGAATAAGCTTTACTTCATACCCCTGTAATCATTCTCTGTTTCTAAATGCAAAAAAAAATATTATTTTTTCTTGTTTTTGCCTAGAGAGATGAAAAATTCTAGAGAGAGGTAATTCAATATTAAGATATTTTTGAATATAAAAATTCTACAAATATCAAAAATATATTTCCATGAAATATAAGTTAAAAATAAATTCTCCAAGGTGCATTGGGAATCAATTAAAAATGATTTAAAAGACCTTAACCTAAGAGTCAAGATTTTCAGAAATTTCTTGATTATAGTCCAATTAAGGTTCCTATGGGGCCAATAAGATTAACCCAAGTGTTGGGATGAGATAAATACAATGAATAAAAGAAATACCAGAAATGAGTAAATGCTCACATAACATGAAGAGTTGACTGAGTACAAGGTTTATTAGTTAAAAATTAAGAGATATTACTAAAAAATGAGATATTTTGGAGAAATGATGAATTTTTTACACCTTGGTAAGGAAGGGGAGACCTTTGAGGTAGGATCCTCCTTCACATGTGTGGGAGGGTTTTTAATTCAAAAATATTAAGATATTTTTATCTCTCCTCTCTCCTGTATCAAACTGGATCAAAATGGGAGTTAAACTGGTCCAAATCTTGTCCAAATTCAGCCAAACTGAAGTTGGAAAATTCTCGAACTTAGTTGGACTCAGTTCATGGCTTCCCACACCTATAAATAGACCCTCATTCTTTTTTATTCTCATCTGTGAACTATACCATGCCAGTATTACATTAAAATACTCATATTTTCTATTATCCCTTAAAAATCCTTTACTTCTGGAGAGATTGGAGCTTCTGTCTCTCTTCAAAAATCCTTGGAGCTTTCTTCCCAATATACTAAACCAATTGATTGGTTGGGGGCTTCCTTCTAAGATAAAGAAGCAAGTAAAATCTAGAGGTAAGAAGTAATTTCATGGTTTTCATTAATATTCTCAAAAGATTTCACTTCTCAACTCCTCTAAACCTTGAGAAGTTTCAAATTAATTGTTTTCAATGCAAATCAAGATTTCTATAAGAATTCTAATGATTAATCACAAAAAAGTTAATCTTTATGCTTAATTAGGATGCTTTTTATGTATATCTCTCTCTCCCAAAAAAATAGTCATTCCTATGACTAATTCTTTATTCAAATGGATGCTTCTCATTGATAAATTCTCAATTCAAAAATCAAACTCTATGCTAGTTAAGCTAGAGGTTAAGAAAATGGCTTTTTTATGCTTTTATGCTAATAAACTTATGGTAAGCTTATGATTTAATTCCATAAATTGGATTTAAGTCTAAAGATAGTTATTCTATCGTAATTGTATTATAAAGTGGCCATCAACTGCTCTTCATCCAATTGTGGAGAATATTTGAGGAGAAGGGCAAAAGTTTGATGGTACTCTTCAATTGTCCGGCTATCCTGCTTGAGTTCTAAGAATTCATTCATTTTAGTTTCTAGGGAGCCCGGAGAACAGAACCTTTTCCTGAGGTATGCTTTAAGATCTGACCAGGTCTGGGTATTTCTGTTGAGACAGATTGTCTCGCAATGGTTCCTCCATGCGACCCTGGCCGTTTCCACAATCTTTAATCTTGCGAGAGCCATCTTGCTTCTCTCGTTATAGCTAGTTACATCGAAGTATTCTTCCATTGCCCCACAATCCACGTTTCCACTACTTTACCTAACGGCTCCCCTTCACCCTTGAAGGGACCAGATTGGAATCTGTGTAGGGCTTTACGAAAATCCGGATCTAACTCTTCCTCATCGGTTAGACGATCCATTTGCCTTTCACAGGCCGCGCACCTCATGATTCTGAGAAAACGAGATTTTTTTCAACTTAACTTTGATAACAAATTTATGATTATTTAATTTTTATGATTTATTCTTTAAATAGATAATTATTTCATCATACTTCTTGAAACAAGATTTACTCTAATAATTTTATTAACCATATTCACAATCATGAAAATAAATTAGATTTTTTTTGGCAAAACATCGTTTATTATCAAAAGTTTGAGATATATACATTATTAGAGCATCATGGCTCCAAAGTCATTGCCTCAATCGCGTACGCATAAAGAAGCAAAACTTCAAAGGAGACATGCCATGGTACACACGATTCATTACAGAAAGAGGTGCTGTAATTCTACTTCTAGGGATAAAGCGGCTAAGGATCCTGAAAACTCGGCATGAAACTCTGAAGTTCCTGGGTGAATCATTAAAGAGTTATACATGCTGAACAAACCCTAGCCTTATCAGAATCATGGCTAAGGAAATATTTTGCATGAGCCGCTGACGTTGATTGGTATTGATATTAATACATCCTCCTCCAAAGAACCACATATACCGCCGTCGCTCTATAGGATCAGGAAAGTATAGACTCTCAAAATGACGCGTGAGTCTCACTCTGCTTACTCGGGTCGTAGCAGAGTTGATGAGGTGCTCGAATGTAAAGGCTATCATATCCTGACTCTGGGAGAGTTCAGGAATGCCAGATAGATTTGGGGTATCCATCTATGAATTTTCAATTCAATTTATGAGTTTTTAATTTTTGAAGTTCATTCAACATAATATTAACAAGCAAAAACATTATTTCCCAGATTTACTTTAAAATTTTAAGCAATTTCTGTTGCTGTTACGTAAATTTACAACAGCGCTCTGATACCAACTGTGGGATCCCTCACTGCCCCCTTCGTGCACTGGATTCTCGATTGCTAGTAGCGGAAGCAACTCCCTCTTGCGCGGGGCAAGGTTTCCCACTCGGGACCTTGCCCTCGAATGTCTGGGCACGAGACTAAGCTGGTGGTCATTCTGAAAATCGAAAGCGGAAAAATTTTCCATGCCCAAAAAACGGGGACGATTCCACCATTTTTATTTTCTTAATAATAACGAATTTTTCTAACGAAGTCAGAATACTAAACTAACCTTCATCTGAATAAACCAGATAGAAGGGAAACTATTATAGACTTAACTTGAAGGAATCAACGCTTTATTCCTAATTGAATCAGGCACAGTCGTTGATCTATTCATTAGAGAGTTCTTCAGGCTTTTATTTAACTACTTGAGTTCTAAGCGTATTCCTATTAATCAATCTTATTATTAAAACTCTACTGATTCCAGCCGGCCCATGGGTTAGCCACTGCCCAACCAACCATTGGAATTGGTAGAACCAGATAAGTATCCAATTGAATGCCTTTCTTAACTTTTGCTTTAGAATACGGATACACACACACTCCTCTTTAAACTTTAACTTATAAAACAATCCATTGATAAACAATTATTGGTTACAGATATCATAACTCAAAATTTCCATCCAGTTCCTTGTTTCTCAAAAATAGGTATCACTCTGGACTCTCCGTCGAGACCAGCTCGTCACCAAACGAGATCCAGTAATAACAGATTACAATAATTTTTTGTCATCATACATATATATATATATATATGTATGATATATACACATGGGTGCCCTACATATATTGTATGATATATACACATGGGTGCCCTACATATATATATATATATATATATCTTCCACAACATACGCATGGGTACCCTAAGCACCCGCGAGCCCATGCATCCCCTGGTCAGAACCCTCCAGGATCCTCCTTAGGTGTCCTGGCACTTCACTCAGGGACCGCTTCGTCGGCTCTCATCCATCGTACCAGAAGCACACCATTTTTCACCATACCAAGGCTGGTCAAGACCTGGGCAGGTTTTTTCGCGTGAGCTGTCCTTTGAACACTCCTCGCCAGCTATTGCAACCGAACTTCCCTTAGAAAAACACATATACCAAATTCTCCCTCTAGCATTCTGGCGTAAGACAGTCCTTTAAGAAAACAGGGTTTTTATGCAAGTTTTTAGTTTTGATTTTCTTTTAAATACAATGAGTATATCTTAAATCCATATCCCAAGACTTTCTGATCACAGGTCTGAATTCCAAATAGAATTCCTCTAATTCTGTAACCTTGATCCTCAGATTAAAATCAAAGGGTCTCAACTTAGTTTCAGATTCGGTGGGTGATTTGAGTGTATTTTCTTGAGCTGGTCACATCGTCTTTCCTTGAAACTGACGAAGAGGTTGGTCTTGGTGGTCAAAGTATGATTCTGGGTTCGAGTCTAGTAAGGTCCTTCTCTTGAACTACCTTTCTCGAAAGGGGGTGAGATTTCAATTACTATTATTCTGAATTTCATTCATTGAATATTCGCTTTACTGATTTCTAAACTAATCATGAATTCCTATGAAGAATAAACTAATCATGAATTCCTATGAAGAATAAATTAATCATTTATCTAAAATTTCGAACTTTGATAGTTTTCTTTTCTAAGTTTTCTCATTACTATGTGAGTGAATATGAAACGATAGAATTTTTCTCTCATAGAGTAATTACTTATTCATTTATCAATTATTCATGAAAATTAAACATAGAATTAAAGAGAAATCTAATTTTGATATAAAAAACATTTATGCATCAATTTATGCATAAAATCTAATATTGGTGAAAGTAACACTTTTATAATTTAAAAAAAAATCTTTTATGCATCTATTTATGGATATAAATCAATTTTGATGAAAGTAACACTTTTATAATAAAAAAATTATTTTATGCAATATGTCAAATCAACATGCCCATCTAGCACCTTCTCTCTGATGAAATGATAGTGAACCTCAATATGTTTGGTCCTGGCATGATAAACTGGGTTGCTAGCAAGCTGAATACTACTCATGTTGTCACAATGAATGACAACTCTCATATCACTCTGTAACCTGACATCATCTAGCAACTTCTTCAACCACATAGCCTCACATGCAGCTATGGCTGCTCCACGATACTCTGCCTCTGTGGTAGATAAAGCAACTGTAGGTTGCTTTTTACTGCTCCAACTCACAGCTCCACTACCAAGGCTGAAAACATAGCCACTGGTAGATCTCCTGTCATATGCACTACCGACCCAATCTGCATCTGTATATCCATAGACATGCATGTCTTTTCCTGCCTCATAGAAAAGACCATAATGCACGGTAGTTTTGACGTATCTCAGAATACGTCTCACAGCATCCAAGTGAGGTTTACGAGGACTCTGCATAAACTGACTCACCAAACCAACTGCATAACTGAGATCTGGCCTCGTAATGGTCATGTAGATAAGGCTACCAACCATTTTCCTGTACATGGTGATATCATCAAGCTCATCACCCAAATCAGCCCTAAGCTTCATGTTTTGCTCTAATGGTGTTAACATTGGTTTGCATGCTGTCATACCATACTTTGCCAGCATGTCAAGTGCATATTGCCTTTGCACCAACCATATACCCTTGCTTGTTCTAATCACCTCAATGCCAAGAAAGAACCTTAAATCACCAAGGTCTTTCATATCAAACTCTTTGCATAAAGAGGCCTTAACCTCATCAATGCCTTTCCCACAATCACTTGTGATAATCAAATCATCAACATAAATGACTATCATCACGATACCATCATGTGTCTTCTTCACATAAAGTGAAGAGTCTGCATTTCCAACTACAAATCCAATACTGACAAGATATCTGCTGATCCTGTCACTCCAAGCACGAGGTGCTTGCTTCAAACCATAGAAGTCGGATATTTTGGATGTACATATCCTTCTGGCTGTTCCATGTACATATCCTTCTGGCTGTTCCATGTACACCTCTTCTTGTAGTTCACCATTCAAGAAAGCATTTTTGACATCCATTTGATGTAAAGCCCAACCTTTTTGTGCTGCTAGTGCAATGATAGACCTCACTGTAGCCATCTTAGCCACTGGGCTGAAAGTTTCATCATAATCAAGACCATAAGTTTGTGCATATCCTTTAGCGACCAGCCTTGCCTTATGTCTCTCTAGGCTGCCATCTGACTTACACTTTACCTTATACACCCATTTGCAACCAATTGCATTCTTTCCTTGAGGTAACTCAGCCAATTCCCATGTATCATTTTTGTCCAAAGCATCCATCTCTTCATCCATGGCTTTCTCCCATACATGCTCTCCAATAGCCTCTGTATAGCATGTAGGTTCCACATGCTTTACCATAGATGTCATGTATGCATAGTGCATAGCAAAATCTCTGTATGTCAATCTTTCAACTGGATATCTGACTCTCTGGGATTTCGGCAATGCATGCGGGTCACTCTGTACACCTGTAACACGAGCATGTGGTGGCACATATCTGTCCTGCCTAGCACCAGGTGTGCGTAAAACAGGTATGCCGAGCTCCTCATCCAAACTCTCAGAACTAGATGACTCATAACCTGTGATCCCAATTCCTTTGACTTTCTTCTTGCCTTTATCCATAGCACTACTCCCAGTGCTCACACTCTCATGCCTCAAACGTCCTGACCATGGACGTACACTGTTACTCTCAGCTTCTGCTCTGCTGGCCCAGACATAGTAGTAGAACTAGAACTTGCTTGTGATGGCAAGTTCATAGACACATCTGCCTCAAGTGAGTCAATAACTCCCTCATCTTTTGCTTTGTACCAACTAGCAAGCTCATCAGACACCACATCTCGTGAGATGACTACTTGTCTAGTTTGAGGGTTATAACATTTGTAGGCCTTTCGATCCTGTGCATATCCAACAAATACACATTTCTCTGCCTTAGGATCCAACTTCCGTCTTCTTTCATCAGGCACATGGACATAAGCTACACATCCAAAGACTTTGAGATGTCCAATGTCTGGCCTGTAACCTGTAAGCTGCATCTCTGGCGTGCTTCCATGAATGGCTGCTGTAGGTGTTTTGTTCAGGATATACATTGCAGTAGCACATGCTTCTGCCCAATAGTAATCTGGCATGCTCTTTTCATTGAGCATTGCCCTTGCCACTTCACATATGACTCGATTCTTTCTCTCAGCCACACCATTCTGCTGAGGTGTATACCTACATGTCAACTGTCTTCTTATCCCATGCTTCCGTAAGAAATGCTCAAAAGCTTTTGAGGTGTATTCACCACCTCCATCTGTTCTCAAACATTTAATCCAACAGCCATATTGCTTTTCTACAAGAGCTTTGAAATCCATGAACTTTTCCAGCACTTCACTCTTCTCTTTCAAAAAATATATCCATGTCATCCTGTTGAAGTCATCTATAAATGTCACATAGTATAGACTTCCTTTGATAGATGGATTTTGTGCAGGGCCCCATACATCACTGTGTACTATCTCAAGTGGCCTGTTACTCATATTTCCTTCTCTAGGAAACCTCAACCTTGCCTGCTTTCCAAATTGACAGGCTTCACAAACATGCATATGTCCATCATATTTGAATCGAGGCAATCCACTGACAATGCCTCTTGTTTGCATGTTCTTTAATCTCTGTATATTGACATGTCCAATCCTCTTGTGCCACATGTCAATGTCTTGCACAATCCCATTGCTCTTTGAAAACATGGCTGAGCTCAATTCTGGTATGCCTGCATCCAATTTGAACAACCTTCCTTCCTTCTTGCCCTTGGCAATCAATCTACAGCCATGCTTAAAGTCTTCCACAAAACAGCCATTCTCATTGAATCTTACTTGTAATCCCTGCTCAACCATTTGGCCTACTGATGCCAAATTCTTTGTGATGGATGGTACATATAACACTTCTGACATATTCTTCACATTTCCATCATGCATCCTCAAAGGCACACTGCCAACATGTGTTATAAGATGCTGAGTATCATCTCCTGTGACCACATAACCATTTGTATCCAATGGTTGCATCTTCTCAAACCACTCACCATGACATGTCATGTGGTTTGAGGCACCTGAATCCATATACCATGACTCATCTCCTGCATTCTGAGAATCCATTGTCCCCATAATGTGCTTCATTGCAAAAAGGTGATTTGAACTCCCATCATTGTTACTAGTAGATGCATAATTTCCATGTTGTGGTCTTCCATTCCTCACATCATTCTGCTTTTTGTAACAATCTTTTGCCATATGTCCAAGTTTGCCACAATAGTGACATTCAATCCCATTCAAATTTTGTTGAGGACCTTGCCATCGTCCTCTACCACGAGCACCTGTTCCAAATCTCCCCCTATGGGATTGAAATCCACGACCTCCACGTGATCCAAATGATGACTGTAAATTTTGAAAATTCTGATTTGATTGTGGTTGAGTAGACCTGTCATTCCAACCACGTCCTCCACGGCCTCGAGGGGTAAATCTCCCCCTGCCTCGAAAGCCTCTAGATGAGTAAAAAGCCTGATTCCTTGCATGCTCATCATTGCTTGACGAGGATGCACCACCTGTAACACTCATACCACGAAGGCCAAGCTTCAATTCTTCCACAATGAGCAATGACACAAGCTCATTAAAGTCTGGCATTCCTCCCAACCTTACTGAGATGGAAGTGTCAAAAGATTTGTATTCTTTGCCTAAACCACGCAATGTGAGAGCAACCAAATCATCATCATCCATTGGGACATGGATTGATGACAAGGAATCTGCATAACCCTTGATTTCCTGAACATACTCATGTATACTCCTATTCCTTCGTGTTACACTGTGAATCTGTTGCTTTAGTTGAATCTTCCTTGCACCAGTGTCTATCTCATACATTCGGCACAATATACCCCATGCTTCTTTCGGTGTATCTGCATCTTGGATGTGAACAAGCAAGGCATTTGTTACACATATTGGAAAGTAATGCAACACTTTCGAAGACCGCTCTACCCATTGCTTGTGAGCCAGTAACTGAGCATTATTTGGTTGAGGAGGTAGGTATGGCTCCGGGTCTTCCTCCGAGACAAGACTCCATAAACCTTTACCTTTCAAAAAACTCTTCATTCAAAACTTCCACACTTGAAAGTTAGTGCGGTCAAGCTTCTCTCCAACAATCTGTATCGGACCATCTCCCATTGTTGCAAAAATATAGTAGATGTACCCCTTTGACAAGTTGTATGCCGGACCCGTAAAGCTTCAAATCTCTCCAAATCACATCAAATGCTTGCAAATTGTGTGCATTAACATCCCACAATGATTCACCAACAATGTACACTCGATCAAAGTTGAAACCAAATGATACTCCTTCACAAAAAATTTTCTGGTTTTTTTTCTTGCCAGTAATTTCTCGCCAGTAACCAGTCAAGATTATGCTCTAAATCCTTCAAATATTGTCCAAATTCAATGATTCAACTTGCATTGGCTTCCCAACACATTGCTCCAACATATCCTAGAAGGGTTTGATCAAATTATTCAAGGTGAATGAGAACCACCAATTTTTGTAGCTCCCTGGTTTGCTTTTTTCTGCATCTGTCAGGTACCACCTCTCACTAAAAGTGCTCTATCTCCTTCAAATCTTATCCAAATTCAAAACTTTTTGAATCAAAAGTTTAGCAACTCATAGGACTCTACTTGTACCAAAGGAATTAGGCCAATTTGATATAGACAAGGATTAATGCCTTGATTAAAAATGCTCTGTTTCTGGACAGACTTTCTGCAAACCTGCAAACCTCTGCTAATTGAGTTCAATGAGCTCCAAATTCATGAAATGAGCTGTCCCAAATGTTATCTTGCTCACAATCACACTTTTGCTAAGTACTCCAAGCTTTAAAGCATCCAATTTGGTGTCCAAATGAGGGAATTAGACCATAAACATTGAAACCTGTCCAAGAATCTGCTCCAAGATGCGCCGCCTGCTCCTGGGGGCTGTAGAAGAAGGGCAAATGCTCATTGACATCATCAGCACCTTAGCAATGACCTAAACTAACATGTGCTTGAAGGGTTTAGCTCAATTCTTTCTCTAGCTTCCGCAATCGATCCTCCATGGGGAGTATGTTTCTGTTTTGCAGGAGTTCACAAAACCAGAATTTTTCCTTCACACATCACTTGTAATGCATCAATTTTTTGCATGAATGATTTGCTCCTGAGTTGCCAGTACATGTGCCCTTCCAAATACATGAGACCTTCACTTCTTTGCTTGCATTTCCCAAAATACTTGTGCCAAAGTACATTCATTCACAAGCTTTCCATGAAAGCTTCAAAACAGAAATTTTCTGCTTTCTTTTGCACCTTTAATCTTCTCTTACACTTGCTCTTGATACCTGCAATCCGCAGAGGGGGTCTTGCTACACTTACCAATGGTCCTTAGCTCTCAGATCTGATGTCGATGTGTGCTCCATAGCTTTTCCTTTGCTCCAAGCTCCAATGGCTTCCTTCACAGCTTTTTCCTCTTCTTCCCTCTTCTCTCACTCACTCACACAACACAGCTAATGAGCTCTTGGCTCTGATACCATGATAAAAAACAGAAGCAGGAGGGAGCACACACAAGAGAAGCAAAACCTAATCCATATCCATCAATCATAAAGAAGGAGAGAAGCCATAGTCACCATCTCTCTCACACACACAAAGGAGAACACAACATAGTGTTATGTCCACACTACAAAGTAAACCTAATGTAATGTCCACACCACACATGACCAGCTGGACGCGGTCATAAACACACCACACGATATCTATCTACCATACTGTCACTCTGTCAGCACCCATGTGCTATCCTCCAGCTGTATACGAGCTTGACATTTCAACAGTATTCTAGTCACTTGGTGTGACTATTATATTGAGGAAAGTATCAATAGAGAGCTCATTCCAAATTGAGCTATGTAGACAAAGATTTCTGTTGTAATACTTTGTGTGGTCGCAGGTAAAAATGACTAATAGCTTATCACAAATTGTAAACGAGAGGCTAGACAGGAACAATTTCAAGGCATGGAGATTAAAAATGATAAATTTCCTTATGGGAAAAGGCTATTGGGAGTTCATTGTAGGTGTACAGAAGGAGGCCTCAGAGCCTCCAAAGAATGGAACTCTAGCACAGGTGACGGTTGTCAAGGGATGGAATGAGAAAGCTAGAAAAGTCGTGTATTGGCTTTCAATTAGTGTTTTGGACTCCATGATTAGCCATATATAGGATGCAGATACGCATTAGGAGGCATGGAATACCTTGGATGTATAGTACAAACACTAAGGCACAAAAAATGTAATTGAAGCAGGAATTCCATAATGTTTAAAGGAGGAAATTTGAGCATAATAATTACTCCTTGAAGATTAAAGGGATTGTTGAATCCCTTAGGCCCATTAGTTGTAATATGGAATATGATGACATGGTTAATGTTGCATTGAATGGGCTTAGAAAGGAGTACAAGCCATTCAAGACATCTATCAATGATGTTAGGGAAACTTTTCCAAGCTTTTAAGAGCTGGTTATGCTATTGAAAAGTGAAGAGAAAGCATTAAGTGAATAGTCCTCTTCTAGAAGCAAAAACACATCAAAGTAGGCCTTTTACTCAAACACAGGTTAGAGAACGATCTAGAGAATGTGAACAAGATGGAGGCCAATCTATAAATCAAAATATGGACAAAAATAGTCTAATGACTCACAAACACTTGTAGTAGGTAGAAGAGATTAGTCTAGAGACAGGGGGAGCCAAAGAGGTTGAGGTTGTTGGCAAAGATAGTAAACAAATAACTTCAAATGTTACTATTGTGGAAAATACGTGCACATTTCAAAAGACTGCTATAAAAAGTAGAATGGTATTAAAAGTGACAAGCTACAAGAAGGGAACTATGCATTTTCAAAAAAGCAGGCTGAAGACAAGTCCAAGTAGCTATTCATGATGTAGCATATGTTGAGTTCATTGACCACCACAGATGCATCTACTGGGGCAAGAGATGTATGGTATGTGGACTCAAGTGCCTCTAACCATATGACCAGTCATGGTGAATGGTTTAGAGAAATCAAAGATTTGGACAAACCAGGGTATGTATAGACTCAGGATGATAGAACACACCCCATTGATCATGTTAGGAAAGTGCCATTATCCATGCAGAATATCCATGCAGGATGGCCAAATGAAGTACCTTGCAGATGTACTTAATAGACCAAATATCACAAAGAATTTGGTTTCTATTGGATAAATGATTGAGCCGAATTTGTGGATCAAATTTAACCCTAATGGTGTTACATGGAGGATAGGACTGCAGTAACAAATGCCACTTGATTTTGACAAAGGAAAAAGAGTTGACAAATTGTTTACTTTGGATGTGAGTATACCTGAGGTTAAGGCTACTATGTTTTCACATGTTGTAGGAGTTATTACAAATATCAAAATTTAGAATAAATGCATTGGACATGTAAATGTGGAGCTGTTATACTCTATGCAGACTAGTGGAAATGTTATAGGTTTGCCAAATTTTAAGGTTGAGGGAATGCATTGTTGAGAATGCAAGCTCATCGTCGGGATCAGGTGGATAGAGGTAGCATGTGGACACCAGTCTAGTAGTTTATGTGTGTGGACAATAATGGCCATGTCCAGATGGCCAAGTGTGTGGACAATAATGGCCATGTCCAGATGGCCAAGTGTGTGGACATTAGACTTAGGTTATTTTAAGTGTGAACTTATCACTAGTTAGTGTGTTGTGTTTTGTGGTGTGCAATGAAGGAAAGCTATGGAGCTTCTCTAACATATAGATGTTGATGGTTTGAGATAATGAGAGATAATTAGGGTTTGCCTCTCTACCCTTGTGTCTATCTCCTCTCTCTTTTCATGGTATCAGAGCTTGGTGCTCTCTATTAGGGTTTTGTGAGTGAGTGAAGAAGAGGGAGAAATCTGGGTTTTGGAGATTTCCATTGAATTTGTGGAGAAAAGAGAAGTTTTGGAGCATACCAACTCAAATAGATCTAAAAGCTAAGGTCCATTAGTAGGGAGTGGTACTATCCTTCTTGAGCGGATTGTAGATGATTCAAACATATTAGAGCCAAGACTTGGCTGCCCCATGCAAGAGAAGACAATTTGAGCTTCTTGAGCGGATTGTAGATGATTCAAACATATTAGAGCCAAGACTTGGCTGCCCCATGCAAGAGAAGACAATTTGAGCTTTCCATTAAAGCTTGGAAGCAAGAGGTGTGTATGTGATGTATTTGACAACATGGATGTATTAGTAATTGGATGAGGAGTAAGAGAAACTTTAAAACTTGCAATATTTGAGATTTGAAGCAAATCTATGCATTATCAAAGAGGTCAAAATTTTGGTTTGTGAGCTACATAAGATCAGAGAATGTATGCATGAAATTGGATTCATTGGAGGTTCATTTTATGCACATTGATGTGATTAGAGTATAGCTTAGACTTATCTATCTCATCCCAATCACTTGCCATAGCCAATCAACCATCATTGGAGTGATTAAAGTAATTACAATCAAGCTGAGAATCAGCACAAAAATCCATATGGGAGAATAAAAATTGAAACAAGGTCAAATGGAGGTATACCTTGCACAAGATGATTAGCAATTGATCCCCACATATGTATGTACCTTTTGATAGAGACCCAAAAGCACTCATTTTAAGGCATTGATGCAAAACAAGTTGGATTAATTAAGATTAGCAAAATAGAGGAGCTTAATCATTAAATTAATCACTCGATCAAAATTGATGAAATTGATCCTACACATAGCTAGAGCAACTTGATATGAAGACAATGAATGACTAGGCCTAATATTTGGATGCATATTGAATGAATTGGAAGTGCTTTAGTGCTGGTGTTTGACAGTTTACAAGTTCTCGACCACCAAAATAGAGAGCTATTTTTGGCATGTAATTGATACTTGGTGACCTCGGCGGATGATGTTTATATGCAACAAGGAGGATGTATGGATGTCAATGTATATGGTCTACACTTGATTTGATAATTTCTCAATGATTTGAAGGATTGGAAGGCTCGATAAACCCATCAAAATAGGGCACAGTGGACTGTTTACACATAGTCAAGCTTAAATGCTACTTGGGTGAACTTTTATGCAAAGTGTGAGCTCATTGGAGTGTTTCGGAAGGTGGAGGACTGTTTTGGATGTGTTTCTTAGATTTTGTGAGTGGTGCCAAGTTATTTTCAGCTTATGTAAACAATGGTTTTCAGTCCTGGATTTTTTTCCCAAATTACAGAATGTGCAGGCAACATTGGTGAAGAAGTACATGTATGTATGTGTGTTTGAGTTGATTGGTTAAAACACTCAGTGAACATTATGCATAGCAAAATTAGTGACATTACAAATAACATTGTTGCGGAAAAGCTTAATAGACACAACTTCCAGATTTGGAAGTACCGCATGACAAACTTCCTTATAGGTAAAGGTCTATGGAACTTGCTGACAGGCAAGGAGACGATGCCAAGGGTTCCCCCAGAGTGTGCAACATCTGCCAAATTTATATCACATAGGAACTGGGTAGAAAGGGCCTTCAAAATGTTGCATTATTTCTTGATTTGTGTGACAAATACCATGTTATGCCATATTCATGACACACATAATCCCAAGGATGCATGGGATGCATTAGTGAAACTGTATGATAGGACTACACAACCAAAGAAGATGCAATTATAGCAAAAGATACATGGTGTGGTTCAAAACAATAGGAGTATAAATGATTATGTGCAGGAGATCAAAGAGTGTGCTGATGCACTTACTTCAATTGGTGCTCCCATGGAAGATGATGACTTGGTTTCCATTACATTGAATGGTTTGGGAAAGGATAACAAAGCATTGGAAACCTTTATTAGGGTAAGTGGACATGCAAGGGACCAAGCATTCTACACTCATAGTGGTGCTAGAGGCATGGGGGGAGCTAGTCCAAGAGGATGTACAAGAGGACGTGGTTGGCATAATAGGCCACCACAACAACAACATGATTCACACCATCATTTGGTGCATGTGGTGGTGGTAGAGGTTTTTACCCTCATGTTAGAGGGAGGTTTGGATTGTGTGGTAGAGGTTTATGGCAGCCCACAATAGCAAAATATGCATGACATTGAGTGCCATTATTGTGGCAAATTGGGACACATGGCTAGAGATTACTACCAAAAGAAAAATGATATGCATGGTGGTAGAGTAGAGCATGAAAATTATGCATCATCTAGAAATGAAGGACACATAGATCATTTGTTTGCCATGAAGCATGTGATGGGTACTATGACATCCTGCAAAGCGAGTGATGACACATGGTACAGGGATTCAGGAGCATCAAACCACATGACTTGTCATGGATTCAAGAGCATCAAACCACATGACTTGTCATGGAGAGTGGTTTGATAATATGATGCTAATATAAAATTAGGGTTATGTTGCTACAGTTGATTATACTTAGCATCCTATTACACATGTTGGTAGTGTACCATTGGGGATGCATGATGGCAGGGTGAAAACTATGTCTGAGGTGTTGTATGTGCCATCAATTATAAAGAGTTTGGCATCAATGGGACAAATGGTTGAACAAGGACTGCAAGTGAGATTTAATTAACATGGTTGCTTTGTTGAGGATTTCAAGCATGGCTGTAAATTGATTGTTGCCAAAGGTCAAAAAGAAGGAAGATTGTTCAAGCTAGATGTATTCCAGAGTTGAAATCAGCCATGTTTTCTCATAGTTGTGGGATAGTGCCAAACATTGATATTTGGCATAAAAGGATTAGTCATGTAACATTTAAAATATGAAATCTATGCAAACAAAAGACATTGTTGGTGGTCTACCTAGATTCAAGTATGATGGGAGTACACGTGTGTGATGCATGCCAATCTGGGAAACAAGCAAGGTTGCCATTTCCCAAGGATAGTCAAATGAGTAGAAGACCACTTGAGGTTGTGCATAGTGATATATGGGTTCCCATGCAAACCCAATCAATAAATGGGAGCAGGTATTATATCACATTTATTGATGATTTCAACAGGATGACATGGATCTATTTTTTGAAAGAGAAGAGTGAAGCCTTGGGTAAGGTGAAAGAGTTCAAAGCACTTGTGGAGAAGCAATATGGTCATTGGATTAAGTGTTTGAGGGTAGATGGTGGTGGTGAGTACGTCTCACATGCATTTCATGCATGCTTGAGAGAAAATGGCATTCGGAGGTAGCTTACATGTAGGCACACCCCTCAGCAAAATGGAGTTACTAAGAGAAAGAATCATGTGACAGGTGAAGTGGCAAGAGCACTCATAAATGAGAAGAGTATGCCTTTGTATTTTTGAATAAGACACCTATAGCTGCCATACATGAGAGTACTCCTAAGATGAGGATGACAGGTTTTAGGCCATTGGGCATCTCAAAGTTTTTGGATGTATTGTCTATGTACATGTGCCAGCAGATGAGAAGAGAAGGAAATTGGACCCAAAGGAGGCTGAGAAGTGCATATTCAATGGTTATGCATAAGATAGAAAGGCTTATAAATGTTACAACCTAGAAACTAAACAGGTGCTCATTTATAGAGATGTGGTGTTTGATGAGTTGGCAAGTTGGTACAAAAACAAAGATGATGTCATGGTGGATGACATAGATGCAAATGTGCATGTGAACTTGCCAGAAGACGAGAGTACTATTTCATTATTTGGGCCAAGTGAAACATTGAGTGGAAGTGATAATGTAAGTCCATAGTCAAAAAGGTTGAGACTTGGTAGTGTTAGCACAAGTGAAAGTGTTGTTGACAAAGGAAAAAAGAAGGTTGAAGGAATCGGTATAACAGGTAATGAGTCATCTAGCTCAAAAAGCTTAGATAAAGAACTTGGCATCCCAGCCTTACGTACTCTAGGTGTAACGCAAGAGAGATATTTTCCTCCACATGCTAGAGCACAGGGTGTATAAAGTTATCCCACAGGGTGTATAAAGTTATCCCACAGGTTTTGAGAACACAAAAGATTAGGTATCCAGTGGAGAGATTAACATATAATGGGTATGCAATGCATTATGCATACATGCAATCAATGATAAAGCATGTGGAACCATCATGTTTTGGAGAAGCTATTGGAAAGAATGTATGGGAGAAGCAATGGATGAATAAATGGATGCCTTAGTACATAATGATAAAAAGGGATTTGGTTGCATTACCAAATGGGAAGAATGTCATTGGTTTCCAATGGGTGTATAAAGTGAAATGTAAGTCGAATGGATCAATAGAAAGGTATAAAGCAAGGTTGGTTGCAAAGGGACATGCACAGACACACGGTTTGGATTATAATGAGACATTCAGCCCCATGGACAATGAGATCTATGATTGCATTAGCTATGTCAAATGGTTGGGAAATGCATCAAATGGATGTAAAGAATGCATTTCTAAATGGTGAATCACAAGAAGAAGTGTTCATGGAGCAGCCATAAGGTTATGTGCATCCCAAATATCCTACACATGTATGTAATTTGAAGAAGGCCTTGTATGGATTGAAGCAAGCACCATGTGCTTGGACAGATAAGATAAGCAGGTATCTCATTAGCATTGGTTTTCATGTGGGAACATCAGATTCATCACTATATGCAAAGAAGACAGCACATGGTATTATGGTGATTGTCATCTATGTAGATGACTTGATCATGTGACAGGTGATTTAAGCAAGGATATTGATGATGTGAAAGCTTCACTATGTGGTCAATTTGATATGAAAGCTCTCATTAATAGTTCTAGGAAAGTACAAGGTGAAGAACATGGATGTATATTTGGCACCACTTATTGATGAGTTACGCACCTTGTGGAACGGAATTGAAGTGAAGGACATGTCAAAGCAGCAGAGTGGCCAAAGCCTCGACTATGGTCTCAAGAGTCTAACAGGCGAGTCATTGGTGAGGAACCTCAAGGCCAAGGCATTAAGACAAAGATGGATAACAATTTGCGGGAAAAAATTAACAAATTTTGCATCTTGAACTTGCATGTAATGGACAAGTGGATTGAGACATATGAAGCTCTCAAGCGACAGCGAGTACAAGATCGTTTAAGTTTCAGAAGGAATCGCACTACAAGAAATCTCCCATATCCAGAAGGTCTGCAAGCTCTTCCGGACTTTCCCATAGGTAGATGGCTAGAAGCTACAATTTTAGAAGCCAAACGTGCTGGTTTAACTATAACAGAGGAGGAGGAGGAGCTTACAAAAGGATGCGATTGGCATGTAAGTGTTTAAGTTCTACATGTCTCTCTTTTTTTTCTCTACATGTCTCAGTTGTTATTTGTCCATCAACAATCTTTATGTGCTATTTGTAGTATCACAAATATGGGGCGTTTTGGTCACATGGACGTCATTTTCGAGTAGAATGAATAGACCAAAGAAGAGCAACCTTTGATTGTGGTGTCACAACACAATTTGTTCAAGAAACTCGAGCAAGTGCAAGTGATGATAACACAATTAGTGGAATGCTTGATTACTTTGGAACCATTCAAGACATATAAAGGTTGGCTTTAGAAGTTTTGAGTTGTTTATCTTTGATGTGAAGTGGTTCAAGGTAATCACAAATGGGCCACATACAACTGTATGTAGAGACAAGAGTGGCCTCATCTAAGTGGACTCCACAAAGGTATGGACCGATCATCAAGATACTTTTGTGCGCCCAGAGCATTGTGAGTAGGTTGTCTTTAAAGCGGATCCAAAAGATCCACGCTGGCTATTTGTGGTTCAAGTCACGCCCCGCACAGTAAGCAAATTTGTGAAGAATTAGAGCTACAACAGTGAGATGTGGATTCACAGGGTGGTGGGGAGCAACAAGAACAAGCCGATATCAACAATGAAGAGGAGCAAGCAAATGAAGAGGGGCAACTAGAGCAAGATCCAAATGAAGAGGTGCAAACCAATGAAGCTGGGAAATCTAGGTGCAAACCAATGAAGCTGGAAAACCTGTTGAGGAAGAAGACATAGATGATGAGGACAGCCTTCATCAAGGGACTTTTAATGATGAGGATGCTGAAATGTAAGTAGAAATAGATCTCTTTGGGGCTACTGATCTTAATGAGGATGATAGAATAGATAATGATTTTTAAAATGATGTATCTTAATGATTATGCAAATAGTTATGACATATTTGTAATGATTTTATGACATTGAAGGTGCAAAGTGATATGGTTTACCATTGTTGTTTAGGGAAGTTAATATTTGTCATATGGTCCTTTCATTGTTTACCATTGTTAATGTTTACCGTCATAATCACTAGTGCAGTGCAAAGTGATATGGTTTACCGTTGTTGTTTATCATTGTTAATGTTTGTCATATGGTTCTTTCATTGTTTACCATGTAATTTTCATTTCTCACAAGTTTGTCATATGGTTTTTTGTCCAATAGGCCATGGGTGATGACTCACCGCCGCTCAACTACAGTCCTGATTTCTCATTTAACCATACACCTCAGGGCATGAGTCCCGACCAGTTATATGGTTTTTTCTCATCCATGACTCCAGAGCAGAGAGCCATGGCTCATACTTATCGGGGTTCTGGAGCAAGGACATCTGCCTCACCATCTGGCTTCACGACGGTAGTTCCCACACCTGTAGGTATGACAGCAGTTCCCACACCTCATACCACACAGCCTTCCACTCCTCTTACAGCTCTATCTACCACCTCTTCACATAGACGTCGCTCATGTAGTAGGTCTTCAGGGGGAGGCTGTTGTGGTGGTAGTGCCACAGATGCTGTGACACCACCACCACGTGAGCATCGTCCTTCACTCTCATCTGTTGATAGCACACCCATGGGTTCACCTTCCACTCCTTGGGGTGCACATGACCATGACAACAACAAGATATACACAATTAGGGATGGGGCACCTATAATGAATAGTGTAGGGAAGGCAATGAAGACACGAATTCGACAATTGTACACTATACAGTTTCATAACTTTGTTATGACTTTATGGGATCAACAAGATAAGGAGAAGAAAAATTACATAAATACAAAGATAAAGCAAGAGTTTCAGCCATCTGACCCTAGGAATCTCGTCTCTAATGAGTGGATACAATATACAGCTTGTATTTTGATGGGGCATCGTAGGTCAGAGAGGCGAGGGATGCATTTATAGAGGGGAAAGAGAAATGTGTTTGGCTAGATGATAGGGAGTGGAAAGCCATAGCTCAGGAGCTCACAAAGACACCAGAGAGATTTCAACAACAAAGAGAGGCGGCAAGGACGAGACTCCAAAAAGTAGGGGCTTCTCATCTTGGGAGTGGTGGTCACACGAAACCATGCGCCATGAATTCGTAAGTATTTGTAGCAATTTTTTTTATCTAAATGTATGTATGTGGGCTAAATGTTGATTTCTAAAAGTTGTAATTGTTGATTGTTTATGTAGGAGTTGGCCATGAATCGCCTACCAAGTAGGCGAGAAGAGAAGTACGCTCACTTATATAGTCTTGTGGCCTTATTTGAGATGCTTGAAGAGCAGAAGGAGAGACCATCAATTGGGAGGCATTACCATAATGTAAGTCCTCTAAACTATTAGTATATGATCAAAATATTCATGATTAATGTTTCTTGTTTCTTTATCTGAAAAATACAAAGACGAGCACGGTTGTCTTTTGTGCTCTATTTTGGACAGAATGGTGCTGTCTGTTTACTCTGCTGTTGAGTCCTGCAGGCAGCAGGCAACACCATTCTGTCCAAAAAGTTTTACTGGTGTGAGCGTCGGTATGCGTGCTGGTATGAGCATCGGTATTAGTGCCGCTATGAGTGCTAGTATGCATGCTGGTATGAGCGTCGGTATGAGCATTGGTATGCATGCTGGTATGAGTGCCGGTATGCGTGCTGGTATGAGCATCGATATGCGTGCTGGTATGAGTGCCGATATGCGTGCTGGTATGAGCGCCGGTATATATATCGGGTATTACCGATGCAAATACCGACGTTGTGGTTCCGACGCAGATACCGGGGTTTATCAATGATGGGGCTTTTTTAGACCCCGTTTAATGATGTTGGTATAAGCGCCGGTATTAGGCTATCATGTAGTAGTGATTGGGGAGCCTTGATTTTTGCTCATAAACAAATGTGGGAACAACAAACAGGCGAGCATACATATGAATGCACCAAAGAAAACGTTGGGGAGTCTTATCACTGGCATAGAAAATCAAAGAAATGAAAGATTTATTACAAATGGACACGGTTTTTGTATAAAATCAAGAACAAATATTCTTAATTCACAAATGCAAACCACTGCATGCGCATGCTCCGAGCTTTTTTTAATTATAAAAGAAATGGAAATTTATTCATTTTTCTGCATACACAAGAGAAATAAGGCTCATTAACGAAGGAGTTTTAATTGTATTCTATTAGGCAAGCATAAATGATGTTCATCAAGCAGTAAGGAAAGAAAGTTTTGACAAAAAGCTTTACACACTGGAGGACCTTGCTCTTTGCTTGTCCGCATGGAGACTACGCATTGTGGAAGGGCCATCCGATGGAGTCATGATGTGGGGTGCCACAACAACCTCTTTGGGCACACAGTAGATGTCATAGGGCAATCTGAAGTTTGTGTTGGTCATGGCAGATTATGCATGTAGGGAGCACCTCCATCAAAACGACGTGAAGAAACACTGGCAGCAGTTGTCATAGGGGTATCGAACGTGGAGGGGTCTCCTTCATGAAACAAGTGAAAGAAGAAGGACGGCGATCAACACGCATAAAATTTGTGATATCATTCATGGATTTCCTTTCAGGAGCCATTTCAGAAGACGATGAGAGCAACTGTGATAGCAAACAATAATATTAGAACACGGACATGCACGCAAAGGACGAAATTAAATAGGAAGAGACACCATAACTTGCCAAAAATAGGGACAATGAAAGGCTGCCCAAGAACGATGTGCAGAAGTAACATCCCCAGCATCAGCATCGACGTGGAGAGCACGGCATGGCATAAACGCCCACCCCATGAACGACCTCGAGAAGCAAGATGTCCAAGCAAGCAGACGCTGACCATGCCCGCAGCACCAGCATTCTAGAAGACGCGATCATGCACAAGCGACAAGGAATGGGGCATGCAAGAAACTTGGAGACTGACACACATCTAGAAGACAAGGTCATGAGACTTAGGCTATAAATCCAATGTTCGACATGTGTCCTCATCAAAATAAAGAAAATTCATTAAATGCACCCAAAAAAAACATTGGGGAGCCTTATTGAGCCAACTTCTTTTGAGATTTACTTCTAGGCTACTTTCAATAGCTTTACGAGTACAACGTAATGCTTCATCAACTAAAATGGAAGGTAATAGAAGAAGATGAGTCAGATCCATCTTTAATCTTTATGTTGTTCGTTCCCTCACCAACTATGACAAATAGAAGAAGATGAGCCAGACCCATCTTTAATCTTTATCTTGTATGTTCCCTCACTAACTATGACTACCTTCCTTTTTGCTTATTCATTTGGTGCTTTGCACTCCTTAAATTAGAAGAATCCAAATTGAGAGAACCTTTTCCCCCTTTTACTTAAGCATCCTTAGCCTATGATCTTATCATTATGATATTGATAGGAGCTAAAAGGAGTAGGATTGACCACTGTCATGGCATCCTTATATGCTTGATCATCATAAGTGTATTCAAGTATAAAGATCTTTAATCTAGTCCCCTCTCCCACTTGATTGATTGGAATGAATCTTGGTGGGATCGACTAGGATGGTAAAATAGGTGGAAGCAATTCAATAGGTCTGGGTCCTCCTCCTGTTGTTGGACTTGGAGTCAAGACTAGTGGTGTTGGTAGACTAAGTGGCCTATGAGAAGAAGACAAGGTCAATCCTCCTATTGCTTGATTTACTCTTAGGGCTAGGTTGAATCTATATTAACCATCGTTAGTATCATGTTTTCCATTTGTACACAATAATTCCACCACGTTGTGGGGCTTGACCTTTAAAGTGAAATACCTCTATAGCTAGCCAAGCTAAACTATAAACCACAAGTGGAATAACATTAAACAACCATCAACACCAACACAATTCTCACTCTCCTCAATCTACAAGCAACTTCTGTTGACATACAATGTTAACTATAAGTGAAACCTTGTGATGGTGGGTGAAAGCAACAGAGTTTTCAATTGTAGTTGGTACACACTAAAAGCAAACTAAGTTGAAGTTGCCATTATTTATATTTCAAAGTTATAATGGCTATCAAGCCATACTTTGCAATTACAAACTGGATAAATTGAGATCTTCTTGTTCACATAATTCAGCATGTAGGACCTCCTCTCTTATGTGTGGGGATAGCTGAATTTTATCCATCCATTTGGGGATCTTCATCAGTACAAACCACTCATATTCAGTCCTCAAGGAGCCAAGGACCTCCATAGTGAACCAATGCAAAACTATATTTTAGATATGTGGTTCAGGAACCAAAGACAAGATCATGGTAGTCATCTTGATCTCCAAACAAACAAGCACCAAGAACAAGATGAAGTATGTGATGTTTGTGTTGTCTTCTAACTAATCTCAAACCCACCCAAACCATACAATCAAAGTAGAACCACTTTGGAAATCACTCTAACTTGGAGAAACACATGCCAACCCTCCAAGAAACCCAACTCAAACTCCCCTTGACTCACTCTCTTACAAGGGTACAATGATTTTACAAAGTGATAATGTCCATAACACAAAAAAAGTGATATAAAGCTTCGGATCAAACTTGTAGACCTGCCATCATTTTGGCAAGGTTAACATATTACTCTTCTTCACAACTTCAAAAAAATGATAGAAAATAGATAAGAAAAGAAGTTTTCTTCTCTTACACCAACACACAATTATGGGCAGCAAAACTTGAAAAAAAACCCTTGGGACATCTTCACCTCCTTTTGGTTTTCTAGTTCTCACTCTCACCAACTTCTTGGAAAAGCTTCAAGAAAATCTCAGGTTTCATATACCTTGTTAATGATGCAGAATGGGTTTCCCCTATTGTCATTGTACCTAAAAATGGTAACAAGTGGAGGGTTTGTGTGGATTACAAACCCCTCAATGCACCTACAAAGAGGCAACACTATCCTCTTTCTTCCTTGGATGAGATATTGGACCAAGTGGCAGGGCATGAGAGATATTCAGTTCTTGATGGGTTTAGTGGCTATTTTCAGATTAGGATAGCCCTAGAAGATAAAAAGAAGCCCAATTGTATCACTCCATGGGGGGTATTTTGTTATAGAGTTATGCCTTCTCGGCTTCTCAATACATATGCAAGATTTCAAAGTTGGGTGGACAAGATCCTTACTCATTACCTTGTATCTTTTGCAAGAATTTTTATGGATGACTTTTGTGTTTATAGTGACAAGTGGATACATGTGGAAAGGCTTGACTCAGTGTTTAAATGACTTGATGAAGATGTAACTAGCTCAATCTAGCTAAATGTAAGCTAGCAAGAGTTGGAGTTGTACTCTTGGGTCATGAAGTGAGTGAAAATGGCATAGCCCCAGATCTTGCAAAAGTGGAGAGCTTACTACAGATGGAGAGTCCAAGGTCAACCAAGGAGCTTATGAGTTTTGTTCAAAAACTCAGTTATTTTTCTAGATCTTTTTGTATGCTTACAGAACATGTTTACCCCTTGTAAAAATCTAGCCACAATGAGATCCATTTATGTGGAGTCAAATGGAAGACGATGCCTTTGAGAATATCAAAGATATTCTTTCTACTCTTCCTATCACATGATACCCCCAGATTGGAGCCAGCCATTCTATTTGAGCCTTAGTGTTGGAGAGCTTGCAATAGGAGAAGTGAGATTATGTCAAAAGGCACAAAGCAAATGATACATGAGGCATGTCTTCTATATTAGTAAGATAATGGGTGAGATGGAGAAGTCATGGCATGAGGTTGAGTTACTAATATGGACACTTGTGTATGCCACGAAGAAGAGGTTAAAATATTAATATTTGATTTATAGATCTTTTGTGGTACTTATCTCTTGTAACTTGCTACCTCATGTAATGAGATACCCAGGTGATAACCTGAAGGTGCAAAAATGGATTATGACTCTACAAGATTTTGACATGAGCTTCATCAAAGAGGATAGTGTGAGAGCTCACATGGCAGATATGCTCACCTATAAGGAGGTCGAGGTTAAACGCAAACTCATTAAAGATGTTAAAAAACAAATTGTCCGTCGAGGTTAAACGAAAACTCATTAAAGATGTTAAAAAACAAATTGTCCCTAATCCTAACATGCATGAGGAGTTACAAGATATAGATGGAACTTTGTTTTTTAATGGAGCTTTTAGGAAAAGTGTTGGAAAAGGAGGTGTGCAGGGTTTGTTTTTGTTAACAGATAGGGAAAAGATTTGTGGTTTGGTAGTCAAAAAATATAGGTAAAAAAACAATGAGGCTGAATATTTTATCCTTTGTTTGGGTCTTGAAGAATGCAAAAAGAATGCAAAAAGAGAGAGGTTAAGAGGCTAATTGTAAAAGGTGATGCCATGCTTATCATAAGGCAAGTACATGGTGAAATTAAGGCAAGTGCATGGAACTTGGAAGATCAATAAGGATGAAATTAAGGGCTGGCTTTTTAAAGTAAGAAAGCTTCTTAAGAGTTTTCAAGCATTTCAAATATGGCATGTGTCTACTAGGGATGACAAAAAAAGGGCTCATGAATTGGTAGAGAAAAGTTTTACCAAAGATGTGCATGCTATGGTGATCCAGAAACCTTTATATCAAGGTATAGAGTCTCTTTATGAGGAAGAGCATGTTCTTCTTATAGGTTTTGCAAAGAAGAGTATGGATTATTCAAAGAGGAAAGCAGTTGTCAAGAAATCCATGAGGTATGTTGTTAATTGGTAATCACCTTTATCATAAAGGAACTGATGGTGTTATGTGAGGAGAGTTTTATGTCAAGATGAGATCCAAGACTACTTGAAAGCTTACCATGAAGAGGTATATGGAGGTCATTATGGAATTAACATCACAAAGAGAAAAATATTGACATCCAAGATTATGTGGCCAAGCATGAATAGGGACATAAATCATTGGGGCAAGAGTTATCACGAGTGCAAGTCTTTTAAAAAAAGAGTGTTAGTTCCAAATCCTATGCACCATATTTTGAGATATGGAGCTTTTGAGAAGTGGGGTATAGATGTTATCGGACCTCTTCTAGGTACTCGAAACAAGAAGCACTACATTATCACTGCAGTAGACTACCTAACTAGGTGGCCAAAAGCTAGAGCAACAAACAATGCCATAGCACAACGGGTGTGTAAATTCATTTATGAGATGATCTGTTGGGGTTGTTTTGGTATTCCTTTGGAGCTAGTTATTGATCAAGGAAGAGAGTTTAGGGCATGATGTGGTAAAATATCTTGCCAGGATGTTGGATATAAAGCATAGGTTTACTACTCTTTATCACCCCCAATGCAATGGGCTTTTTAATGATGTACTATAGAAATTATTATTCAAATTGTGAAGGACCATCCAAATGATTAGGACCTATGTTTGGAAAGGGTTTTGTGGGCATACAGGGTTTCACAGAAGAATTCCACATGATTTACTCCTTATTACTTAGTTTATGGGTGAGGAATGTGTATTGCCAGTTAATATTATGCTTCCTTCACTTGAAGTTCTTTTGCAGCACAATTTGACACAAGAAGAACATGAGATAAGGAGCTGGGACAATCTACACTCTCTTTTTCTTTTTTTTTTGGATAGGTAGGAAGCCATCAAATTGTATGAGTAGACTAGTTAATTAGGACATTCAATAAGAAGCTGGGCAATAAAGACTTAGAGAAGAGTATGCTTGTGTTAAGGTACAACAATTCTCTTGACACCACATTCGAAACAGAATTTAGGGTGAAGTGGGAAGGACCTTTCATTGTTCATGAAGTTTTTTCTAATGGGAGTTACCAATTGAAGGATCTTGAAGGTCAATTACATTCAAACAGAGTCAATGTCTTATGATTAAAGCCATACCACATCAAAGTTATGTAGAGCAGACAACATGAGGTGAAACACTTGAAAGTGTTTCACAATGGGGTTGGGAATATGTGACATGTTTTTTTTTACTCCATATAAATGATATCTCTACGACTCCATATAAATGATATCTCTACGACTCCATAAGGATAGGTATGCACTTGTGAGAGTCTAGAAGTGGTCTGGTATATGCTTGGTTGTGCTTGTCTATGGTTTTGTGTGACTTAGCTTTATTAGTATGAGAGAGTAGTTTTCACTTATGATATATTGTTGCATACCATCTTCTTATTGTACAAATATAACATGTTTGTCATTGTTCTTGAAATGGTTTAAGTCTTTTTGTGTAAGCTTGGGAAGTGATGACATCATCATATACTTTTTCTTCTTACTTGACTTGGGATGTAGTTTACACTTGAAAGAAGGAAATGATGAAGGGATGTAGGGGTTAGGGATGGAAATTGGTGCACCCATTGATGGTGGCAACCTCATCATGGGAAGGACTTTCGCACATAAGGGGCATGGAATCCTCTTAATGGCGATAACCTCATGCAGGGAAGGGCTTTGGCACCTAAAGAGGCCTGGAATCCTCTTAATGGATGAATAAAATGAGTGGAGCATATGGCTTTCAGTGGGGCAAAGGAGCAGGAACACTTGTTACTAGTTGGCACTCATGATTAGGATACCAACTTTAGATGTATTTGCTGTATATATTTATCCATCATGTATCGTGATTACCATGAGCTTCAAAGCCAAATATTCTTTGGTGCTAGGAGAGAGAAAATCCTTTTTAGGGGCAATTAGTGGATAAATACATGTGAATTTGTCCTATAATGGACAAAGGTTTTTTTAAACCTAGGCATGAGAGACGATATTCATATTCAAAGAAAATTTAAAAAAATTAAAGGCTTTTTTGCTTGGGTGATTATAGAGTTGACAGGAATCAACTGCTGGATGATGCTTAAAGTTGGTTTATGTGGTAGTTGTGCAAGTGATCCCGACTGTGAATAGAAGAAAGATGTTACTCAAGTTGGCAAGATCATGGGCTGCTCATGGCCATCACTAGAAGGATCAAGAAATGGGACCAGTAAGGTAAGGATGAGGAAACTAGAATTGGCGCACTATAGAAACTGGCTTGGAGTCCTATAAAAGAGGATGGAGGGTCTTTGAGGAGGGGGATGGTCATATATGCAAAGTTGTTGCTGCTGTTTTGAATGAGAGGAGATAAAGAGCCCATTTTTGAGTCTCTCGTTTGAGATCTCAGCTATCTAGCATGTTCTTGTGTCGAGTATCCTCATTTCTCGCCATAGCCTTTTAACTTCACTTATCTACATACCTTTTTTCCTTCATTCTATAGGTTGTGCTAAGAGAGGAGTGTGTGTGAGAGAGAGAAAATGCAGACGTGAGCTTCATCATGCATCAAGAGAGAAAACATAAGCAAATCTTGGCCATGCATTTGAAAGACTTACTTTTCATTTTTTCTTCTCATAAGGCAAGCTCAAAGTTGGTGGGAGTGTCATGGCAGTAAGAGAGAGCTCCATTGTTGCAGGCGACCTTCCTAATCCCTTTTACAGCTTCTTGGTGGTCTTTGGAAGACTCATACAAGGCGAGTTGAAAGAAGAGTCATGAAGCTACTGTTTGCAAACAACAACTTAGTGACTTCTACATCTAAAACTTATTTTTGAATATTACCCAATCTTCTCAACTTCTATGCTATTGGCTTTGCTCCCTCTTTCAATTAATCTCTTGAACCACACTGTAACTAGCTCTCATTTGACTATAATCCTTAGTAAAACGCTTGGGATACCTGTCAAGCAAAACTCTATTCTGTTATCTTTCCTCACACTAGTTAAATCACTAGCAAAAGCATCTCCATTAGTTCAACTTTTGAGATGCTAGGCTTCTCACCTTGAACACAAGCTTGTTAAGTCATGTGATTAGCCATTTTCATTCCACATACGTCTCTTTAAGATCCAACAAGCTTTGATCCAAAACTCTATATTGTTCTCTTTCCTCACTAGTTAAATCACTAGCAAACATCTCCATTAGTTCAACTTTTGAGTGTTGGGATTCTCACCTTGAACACATGCTTATTCAATCATGTGATTATCCATTTGCATTCCACATATGTTTGATTCAAGCTCCAGAAAGCTTTGATCCAACCCTAAATCATCATCATCTTCATCTGAGGACCCTATAGAATAAGCATCATAACTATCAAGGGAGGTTGAATCAGCTCCTATATTTGACTCAACTTCTCTCCAACCTCTAGAATCTTGCCAGTCTTCAAGTCATATCTTATCCTTTTCTCCTTAGGCCTGTCAACAAAAAAATCAATGCAACCTCTATACCAATCCTGTCTAGACGAGTGTTATAAGACACTGAGAAAACATAACCGAGCAAGCCCCAAACTCGAGCGACTGCAAAACTCGAGTGACTGCAAAAAACCATATAGTTCTCTAGGTGATATGGTCTAGACCTCGATTTCAATGTCTTATTAGAGATATGTTGTTTTGGTTATGGTGGTTATGATTTTTTTTATTGAGATTGCTAAGAAGACCAATTGTGAGTAATGTCTAAATTAGTGTTGGGAGTTGGCTATCTAGGGACAGGGTCAGCTGAGGGTCAACAGTGGTTAGTTAGTGTCAGCTAAATGTCAAGATAAGTTAGTTGAAAGTGTAGAAGGGTAGAAATAAGACTTTTGGGATGAGACGAATCCATTTAGGGTCAAATCTAATAGCCAGAATTCTATGAGAGAGTTAGACAGAGTTTTGTGAGCTAGAGGATGTTAAACAGGGTCAACTGGAGGTCAGTTGATGTTAGATAAGGTATTGTAGTGCTGAATCTTTGTGGGATCTATGGTGTTTGGGGGTTTTAAGTGTCAGAGGACAAAAAGGTGGAAATTTTTGAAGTCAATTAAGTCAGGGCTAAATCAATAGAGGGGTGTTGACCCCTCCTTTGAGTCCTCCTCCACTAACCCCTCCTCTTCTGACCCCTCCTCTTCTGACCCCTCCTTTTGACTCCTCTAAATCCCCTCCTCTGACCCATGGTCTGACTCCTCTTGTTACTCCTCTATTCTGCCTCCTCTTGTTACTCCTCTATTCTGCCTCCTCTTGTTACTCCTCTATTCTGCCTCCTTTAATTCCTCCTCTAAGTCCTCTATTCTGCCTCCTCTGACCCCTCCTCTCAGTCCTCCAAACTTCTGACTTCTCCTCTAACCCCTCCTCTAATCCCATCTCCTCTGACCCCTCCTTGTGTGACTCCTTCTCTGACTCCTTTGACTCCTCCTCTGACTTCTCCTTTGAGTCCTCCATCCCTCCCCATTTGATCCCTCCTCCTCTAACCCCTCCTCTAACTCCTATGACTCCTCCTCTGACCCCTCCTCTAATCCCATCTCCTCTAACCCCTCCTTGTGTGACTCCTCCTCAGACTCCTTTGACTCCTCCTCTGCCTTCTCCTTTGAGTCCTCCATCCCTCCCCATTTGATCCCTCCTCCTCTAATCCCTCCTCCTCTAACCCCTCCTCTAACTCCTATGACTCCTCCTCTGACCCCTCCTCCTCTTGGGTTTGAACTTGTTGTGTGGATGGTTGAGTTTTGTGTCAGAGGACACAAAGGACACATAAGTGGGAACGTTTGAAGGCAGTTGAGGCAAGGTTGAATTAGACAGGAGTCAGTAGAGTAGCCAGTCACAAATAGAGTGGGTGTTGACATGATCAATAGGGTTCTAGAGTAAGGGATTTGAGGTTCTAACCCCTTCGTTGAGCCCTTCCCTCCTCTGACACCTTTGACTCTTTCTCTGACTCTTTCTCTGACTCCTCATCTCGCCTCTTGGGTTTGAACATTTTATGTGGATGGTTGAGCTTTCTGTCAGAGGACACATAGGCAGATTGGACATCAAGAGCAATATTAAGTGCATTTTCAGTAATCTAAAAAACCAAGATGGAGTATCTGCATGATAAGATTCAAGAAGTGCATGAAAATATTCTAATTAGATGTTATTTACTAGGTGTCATGGGCGTCTAGCCACGGGCACCTATCCATCATGGAGTCAGCATGTTTTAAGAAAAAGAAAGCCCAAGACCTTAAATGATGCCTTCAACCATGGGCACCTGTCCAGTTAGTGTCTTGAAGTTTGATCTCTAAAACTTTTAGCATCACTAAGAGACGTGGAAATAGTTCCTTGGTCAAAAATATGCGAACTTAAATTTTAACTTCTGCAATGGACGCATAGGTAAGGTATAATTGGGTTATCTAGAAAAGGATATTGTCTATGACATGACAGTGCCATAGTGTTTTTTGTGTTTGGGGGGGGACGGTGGGTGGGGGTGGGCCTCGAGCGCATCAAGATCGGAGGGCAATCGCAAGCTAGCCAATGAGAACAAAAAAGATTCTTGAAAGGAGGCTTTAAAAAAATTCTTGAAAGGAGGCCATATCGTCGGCGGTGGGGGTGGGCCTCGAGCGCATCAGGTTCGGAGGGCGATCACAAGGGAACCAATGAGATCAAAAAAGGATTCCCAAAAGGAGGCTTTAAAAAAATGCCCAAAAGGAGGCCGTGCCTTATGGGAATTCTTTTTTTTCTCAAATTCTTGACAATATGGTTTCATAACATGTACAGCCTTGGCTTGCTAGCTTATTAGCTTACGAGCTTATGAATTCAATAGCTTGCAAAAGATAACATTTTGTCTTTGGCATCTCCCACACTTGTTTCCAATGAGTGGGCCATGGCCAAAGATGTTGGGAAGCAGCCCACGTTGATGCAAGCTACTTCCTAACATCTTTGGTCATGCCCCACTCATTGGAAATAAGTGTGGGAGATGCAGAGAGGGTAGCATCTATAAAGAAAAGAGCAGTATAGCTAATGACTGGAAGGTCACTGGAGCTGGGAGGCGAAAGAAGGCACACAGAACAGTCACGTGTTGCTGGGAGGTGGAAAGCGGCATAAACAGTGGATTGCAAGGGTAAACTTGGGAGCATATGGGGAGGAATGAAAAAAAGGAAGTTTTGGAAATCCCATTAAATGCCTCCTTACAAACATTGAATACTCAGTTATGCAACATTTATTCCCCCTTCCACATAATAAATTTCACTTCCCACCAGCGACTGTGTTCCCATTGACCCCTAGTCCGAGTATACTTATGGGTTGAGTTTGCTTCTTCATATCCAAGGGCACGAGATGCTTGTACCGATCGAATGTTGTTTCCACACCTTGATCCCAACACCCTAACCGCGTGTGACTTAGTGTCGAAGGGAGATTCTCTAGTGACCTTCTAGTCATTAGTTCTACTAGTGGGCCATGGTCAATGGGCCATGGTCAAAGATGTTGGGAAGCAGCCCATGTGGACACGGGATGCTTCCCAACATCTTTAGCCATGGCCATTGCTAATCCCTTCGCCAATGAGCATAGCTTTGCACCCTCCGTTAGTGCTTGCCACACAAGGAAACCTTTCGTGGTGGCCATAGGTACCATATATTCTAAGAGCTTGGCTAGCTTTAGCAAATTGGAGAGGTAATTAAACATGTCCAATAATCATTTCACAACACTGTTTGACCATAGAAGAGTAATCAAAACTGCCAAGAGGAATAGGACCAGTCGCTTGACTTTGCAACCAGTTCTTCTGCAAATGCGAGTGCAACTCTCTCCACTGGCCGCTTGACTCTTGCAACCGGTTTAAGTCTTGCAACCAGTCTAGGTCCATGCATGCAACGGTCGGGAAGGTGGACGTTTAGGCCACTCTCCTGTTGCCAATTGCCACCATGTTACCGTCGACGACGAGTGCTTCATCCTTTCGACCCCTCCATCTTGTCGTGCCTAGGCGTGGAGTGGTCTGCAATTAGGGGAGAAGGACACCTAGTCTACTCGATGCCCTCTGCTTCTCGACTCCCATGGCCATCATAACCTACCCTAGCGCCTGCGTTTTGTGCAGGTAGGTTCTATTTTCTTTGTATAATATACTCAGGAGGCACCTGCATGATTGTTCAACATATGATAAGATAATGGCACAAACTTGCAAGTGTTAGAGAGTTAGATTTAAGGTGACAGAGGCTAATGTGGTTCAATTAAGTAGGGTTTTTGACATTTTGCCAATTGTTGATGTTTGGGTTCATGGAAGGAAGGTGAGAAAAGTTTACATAGATGGTGGAGACCAGGTATGTGTCATGACTAAAGAAACTCTGCATACTTGGATTGACAGGAAAGTCTATCTTCAGTGTGAAGATGGCCAAAAGTTCAAAGGTGAAATGTCTTGATGTGATTTAAGGAATGGAGTTAAATGTTCTTGGACAAAGATTGGTCATTGATATGCATGTGATTGAAGGATTGGAGCTAAATGTTCTTGGACAAAGAGTGGTCATTGATATGCATATGACACTAGCACAGGGGTTGGGACATACCCCATCATTTGGGGAGGCCCTGGCTAATTTCTATGAAGTCTAGGCATAGGATTAACACACTCAGAGTGACTGAAACCAAGCAAGAAGCATCTCTGAGCGAGTGCGAAAAAATCTAGCCAAGCGAATTTGCCAATGATGATATCAAAACATACATTTTCCATGTTAAATACAAGAAGCTAGCAGAGCTCAACTTTCCCATCAAGCAAGCATCCAAAAATATCATCTCTTTGGCTTCATTGTCACCTTTGACCTATGCAAGCTAGAAATATATCTCAGTCGCATGTCAAAAATGGAACACTACACCATCAAACAAACAAACCCAGATCCAACACTACAATAGAACTCTCACTTCCCTTCATACTTGTTAGATCGCCGTAACACCACTACGGGCATTACTACAGGAGGGGACGGCCTCTGGCTCACCATCCAGCCATAGAGGAAGAATGAGGATTTCCCCTCATTCCCCAGGCTATATAGTGTGTGGCCTATCGTCCACACTAGCCTGGCCGCCCATGACTCCGCATGGGCGTCCTCTCCCACTGAACCCCGGATGGCCACGTCCTCTCCCACTGAACCCCGGCGGATGGCCACATCCTTGGCCATCTGGTCTACCACCGTCGGTCATCACAGGCGTTACAGCCTACGTGACATTACCCCCCCTTAAGAAGAGTTTTCGTCCTCCAAAACAAACTAGGGAAACCTCTTGGAAATTGCACTATGACGTTCCCAAGTAGCTACCTCCTCATCCCTATCTGTCCATTTAACAAGTACCTCTTGGTATACTTTGACGGGTTTGTCTGTCACGATACTCTAGAATCTTTTCAGGTTCATGTGGTATCTTTGGTGGCTCTATCAAGTCCACCAAAATCTCTGGAGAAACTGCGTTCTCTAACCCGTGAACTGATTTCTTCAGTTTATTGACATGGAAGACATGATGGACTTGAGAACTCTCCGATAACTCGAGTTTATATGCTATGTCCCCAATCTTCTTAAGGATTTTAAAAGGACCACAATATCTCGGAGAAAGTTTATCACACTTTCTCGTTTTCATAATTTCTGACTGCGCAAGAGCCTTGAGGAATACAAAGTCACCTTCTGCAAAGGTCACCTTTCTACGTCCTTTATCCGCATAAGTTTTAGCGCGATCCTGAGCGCTACGAATGCTCTCACATGCGGCTCTGAGCATATCATTCATATCTTCAAGGAAATCCTTGACAGATTGAATCTTCTCCTTTCCTAGGCCTACAGCCATCGGAGATCTCGGCTAGAATCCATACATTAACATGAATGGTGTAAATCTAGTCGCTGAGTCTTTGGAGCTGTTATAGGTAAACTCCAATAAGGGCAAGTACTCTTCCCAATTAGATTGCTTCTTACTAACATAAGAATGCAACATATCCTCTAGAATTTGGTTAACTCTTTCAGTTTGACCATTAGACTCCGGATGATCTGCCATACTCATACTCTAGTAGTATCCAACTTTTTGAAGACTTCTCTCCAAAAATGACTGTTGAACTTTCTATCTCTATCCAACACTATATCTGCGGGCAGGCCATATAGCTTGTAGAGATGTTCAATGAAGAGTTTTGCCAACTCTGGCGTTTTAACAGTTTTCTTTGTGGCGATAAACTTTGCCATTTTAGCTAACGTGTCCACTACCACCCACACCGAGTCATTCCCTTGACTCGTCTTGGGTAAACCGGTAATGAAATCCATGGAAATGCTTTCCCATTTCCCTTGATGAATTTCCAGCGGATGTAGTCCTCCAACTTTAAGACGTTCATGTTTATTGACCTGGCACTTATTGCATTTTAGCACATAAGTCTGGATTTCCTTAAACAAACTAGGCCAATAAAACTGTCTTTTTACTAGTGCATAGGTCTTCTGAATCCCGGGATGACCCGCACTTGGACTATCATGACTTTCTTTAAGAATTTGGGCCCGAAAGTCACCAATAGTTGGTACACATACTCTACCCTTGTAGAGTAAGTACCCGTCGTCGTGAATGGAGTAATTAGCATATTTCTCCCCCCGACGAAGTTTATCACTCCCCTTTGAAGCTGTGGCAGTCAAAGGTGATGAAGGGCCTACGACGACAGAGCTCTCCGGCTCCAAACTATACCCAGAAGACACGGCTAGTCTCTCCAGACTAACTCTCGCTTCCGTTCCCGTTGCACCTCCGGCCAGTCTCTCCGGACTAGTAATCCATGCCAACGAGGGAGGTGGTCACGTTTGTGAAGAAGTGCGTACGCGTACAGCGTGCCAGACCTCTGTAAAAGATGGATCATGCTCACATAAACCACGTAGTGACTCCAAGAAATTATTCTTGAAGACTGTGAAACTAAGTTCATTAATCTGTGGCATGCGACTAAGTGCATCTGCCACCACGTTATACTTACCTTTCTGGTAACGTATCTGAAGGTCAAACTCCTATAGAATCTCCGCCCACCAAGCTTTTCTTCCCTTCAGTTCATTTTGACTTGAAAGCCATTTCAGACTTTCATGGTCCATCCGGACCTCAAAAGTAGCACCATATAAATAGTGTCTCCACTTTTTCAGTGCATGAACTATCGCTAGTAACTCTCACTCATAAGCCGACGAGTAGTTACGCTACGCACGGTACAACTTTTTACTCTCAAATGCAATTGGGCATCCCCTTTGCATAAGTACGGCCCCAATGGCCTCATTACTAGTGTCTGTTTCCAAAACAAACGGCTCATTTGGATCGACAATAGTCAAAAGAGGTGCAGCTGCTTACGGTCACCTTGAGCTTATCAAAGCTCTTTTGTTGGGCTTCCCTCCAACTAATGTTTTTAGTTTTTGACCGTAATAACTGGTTAGTCAACGGGACTACGATCTTCGCGTAGTCCTTCACATACTGTTGGTAGAACCCCGACATGCCAAGAAAAATTTGCAGTTCCTCGAGATTCTTCGGCACTGGCCATTTAAGAATAGCCTCTACTTTTTCTGGCTCCATCCGCGTACCATCGGCGGCGGATATAATATGGCCAAGGTAGTGAATTTCTGTTTCAAAAAATTCACGTTTTCTCTTCTTTGCAAATAGTTTGTGCTCTCGCAACAACTCGAACACTAGATGCAAATGCTCTATGTGTTCTTTTTGTGTCTTACTGTACACAAGAATATCATCTAGGAAAACTACTGCGAATTTTCCCAGATATGGACGTAAAATGTTGTCCATCAGTGTCATAAACGTCGCTGGAGCATTGGTTAGCCCAAATGGCATAACCAAAAACTCAAAATTCCCGAAACACGTCCTAAATGCTATCTTCGCAACATCTTGTTTAATTCTAACCTGATGATATCCTGATCTCAAGTCTGTTTTTGTAAAGTATCTCGATCCATAGAGTTGATCAAACAACTCATCCATGCGTGGCATTGGATACTTGTCCTTAATCGTTATCTGATTAAGAGCCCTATAGTCTATGCACATTCGCATAGATCCGTCTTTCTTCTTTACCAGAAGAATAGGTGATGCCCATGGACTTGAACTAGGCCGAATAAAGCCTTTGTTCAAATATTCCGTCAATTGTTTTTCTACCTCCTGTGCCTCGGAGTGGCTTAATCTATAAGCATGTTTGCTTATAGGTTTTGATCCTGGCATAACTTCGATGCCATGGTCTACTTCTCTAGATGGTGGTAAACCATCTGGTAAATCATCAGGAAAAACATCCTAAAATTTCTCTAGTAAATTCATTAAAGTATCTACGTACTTTTTCTTTAATGTCTCTTTCACCTTGGATTTTTTCTTGTTTGAATCACATGCATGCCAAACAGGGTTCTCAAAGAGTGGATCTTGTTTGAATCACATGCATGCCAAACAGGGTTTTCAAACAGTGGGTCTCGTCCAAGGCTATTTTGTTTTCCTTGTTTGTCTACGCAAACATCAATTATTGTTTCATCTACGGAAACAGAATTCAAAAGAGGGTAACAAGCATATACCTCTGCTATCTGGTCTCTGCGGACCGCTGTACACATCTCCATGGAGGAAATAAGTGGTGTGGCGGGGACAGTACAGTCGCCCTGCAGGGTAATGACTCTACCTCCATGCTCAAAACATAGCGTATTATGTAAGTAATTCTGAGCTAGACTAGGGCCCAAGCCATACAACCACTCCCTGCCTAGATATACGTCTACTCTGGCTAAGTGCATGACCTGAAAGTCAAGCGGAGCCTCGTAGTCCTGCATAGATAATGGGACCCCCAATACTACAGTATTCCATACCGTTTTGTCATGTCCGTTGGCTAGGCCAATAGTATACTCATGATCACTCCGGGTCTCAGTCAACCCCAACTTCTTGAGTAACAAGTAGTTCAAGAAGTTGTGGCTAGCTCCATCATCAATAAAAACTGTGATTCTACGGCCACCTATGGTATACTCATGATCACTCCGGCTAGGCCAATAGTATACTCATGATCACTCTGGGTCTCAGTCAACCCCAACTTCTTGAGTAACAAGTAGTTCAAGAAGTTGTGGCTAGCTCCATCATCAATAAAAACTGTGATTCTACGGCCACCTATGGTATACTCATGATCACTCCGGGTCTCAGTCAACCCCAACTTCTTGAGTAACAAGTAGTTCAAGAAGTTGTGGCTAGCTCCATCATCAATAAAAACTGTGATTCTACGGCCACCTATGGTGCCATACAGATTTGAACTGTTTGCATTCAAATAAGATTGTGTATATTCCCTTGACCCCTACACACGTACACAGGCATGCGTATGCTATGGCGGCATGGCCACGAGGGCGCTACACCACAAATACAAGCAGATAGGTACATATGCTCTACGGCACAGTTGCATAGCTGAATGTGTTATGGCACAAACTAATTTGTAAACGGAAGGGCACTATGGCACCACCATCAAATGGGGGTGCTCTACAGCACCACTGAGATCCATGCGACATGGCACATGGGTTTGCATGGTTCAGCTTGGCCTATCTCCATAGACGAAACACATTGTGGATGGAACATCGAATAGGTGTGGGCTATCCAATGGAAGCAAACCGAGTGTGCTACGACACTGCATGAGCATCAATGCTCGATTACGCACACATATCGCAAATTGAAGACTAAGAAAGCATAGCACCTTTCTGGTCATATCACACCCACGTCTCGTGTCACATCATAGCCATGCATTACCCATCCCATAGTTTATGTGCGCAACGGCACATCTCTACTACGTGAATTGCCCTTAAAAGAGCTAAACCAACACGAGAGAAGAAAAATCGGGCGCCAAGAATAGTCGTTGCAAAAATGGGCTACACCCACGTTGTTAAAAGTGCTCTACGGCACATTGTGATAGGACTTAGGCATGAACGTGCTGAGTGGTGGAAACAAGGCTTAAGCTTAAAGCCTTAATAATGAAAGAAGGAAATATTTTTTTTTACAAGGTTCATGGGCCCTATGTTCTTGCTGTGCCACGCCAGCATTATCTCCTTGAGGGTCTTCTACGACCACACGGTGGCAAGCTGCGTTAGCTCTCCTTATCTACATCAGCCCGGCACACAGGTGGGACATGGCCTTCATTTCCTGCAGCCCCGAATATGTCCACACATGTGTTGACCTGCTCAGCTGCCTTTGCTCATGAGTTGCGTGGTGTTCCTTTTGCTCCCGACCTGCTACTGCTGCACGGCTCTCCGCTCTGCTAGTCTCTTCCATGGCCATAGCTTGGGGGTCCTTCATCTCATCTAGGGCACTGCTCCAAATAGCCTACAGCCACAAACCTTCGCTCCTGCTCTTGCGCATCTGCTGGCAGTGATGCGCAGCTTCAAGGCAAGCCATACCACGCTCATTTCAATGTGACAACTACGCGGGCTGAGTGCTCTTTGCCCATTCTCTACTTAACACGATACCTACATGCGCGCCATGTGAGCTACTTGCTTGCTTTCACCAGCTCCCAGGTGGAGGTCGCCTATCAAGCCCTAGTGTTTGCCATGTTATGGCCAATGTCTATGCAGCTCTAGGCCTATTGCCCCTTCTCCCCTACTTTCGCTTGCCTGCACCCACGGTGCCCAGCGAATGCTCTCTCTTCTAAACCAGCTGGTGCATCTACGTTTATTGCACGCAGCCCTTGCTGAGAAAACAAAGAGAGAGAGAGAGAGAGAAATGGGTTCTTCTTGCACACCACAACTACCCTACAGGCTTTGCAGCCCACAATCATCAAGGGCAACGCTATCCAAGCTCGTCTACCATGCTCTGCTGCAAACACACCACCCCACACAGTTGCGCACTTGTGCTGGGCATAGCTTCCCCTCTTCTTCTTGTGCTATTTGACCATGGCATCTCCAGCAACTTCTGTAGTATTGCATCACTACGGCAGAGAGGCCAAGGGAGAGACCGATTAGCCTTTGTGTGTGCGATTTATGCACTGACCTACTCGTCATGGGTCTAGCCTCCACGCTACCCAAAAACGCTGCTAAGGCAATTGTGGCCTTTGGTGCGAGTTGGTGGGCTGCGCCACCATACAGACGCACACAACGCCTTCTTCTCAGAAGAGGACTTGTGTGTATGCTCCACACACACACACACACACTAATCCATGCCCTACGTTGTCTTCTTTCCAAAGGGCTTCCATGTGTGACTGTCGTACACACACACAAAGTATCTACTCCTTGGCCCAAAAGACCAAGTATTTGGTGCATACACACCAACTTCTTTGCCTCAAGCAATACATATCTTGCTAACATGACATTATCTTCCTCTAATGCAAGAAATTGAATCTAAGAAAGATAGATAATACTCCACACACTCTTATCTCCTTCTTCTTGCTTCTTACACAGAAAAAACAAGATAAGGAATACGTGTTAAAAAAAATGAAATCAAAAGACTTAGCTCTTATGACTCCGGAGAAAATTCCTGCGCGAGAAGCAAAACAAAGCAAATCATCACCGCTCTGATACCAGTGTTAAATCGCCGTAACACCACTACGGGCGTTACCACAGGAGGGGACGGCCTCTGGCTCACCACCCAACCATAGAGGAAGAATGAGGATTGCCCCTCATTCCCCAGGCTATATAATGTGTGGCCTGTCGTCCACACTAGTCTGGCCGCCCATGACTCCGCATGGGCGTCCTCTCCCACTTAACCCCGGATGGCCACGTCCTTGGCCATCCGGTCTACCGTCGGTCACAGGCGTTACAGCCTACGTGACAATATTCCTCCCGAGTCCTCATAGAAGCAATTTTTTACAGCTCCATATTAGCGAGAGATTCATTGCAAAAAATAAAAAATTCACCCTGTTGTGGAACAGCTCAAAACAAAGATCTCAATACACTTTTCGCATAAATAGTCCATGAGTATTTTGAACGATCAAATAACGGACAAACAACCCAAACCCAAAACTTACTTCTTTCCACAACACCACAAAGTTGGATTCATTTGTCCTAATTATCCTTTTCCACTGGGTATTATGACGTCCCATCAAGCATAAAGACAAAATATCAAGGCAGAGTGTGAGACCTGCATCCTAACAGGGAAGGACTAGAATAGTTCCACCTTAGACAGAGCAGCCTGATGCATGAAGGATTGAGTCTGTGCATCTAAATTGAGCACCTGTAATAGCAAGAACACAAAGCATACGTGTTTACAAGGTATATAAGTAAGGTGTTTGCTCTCCCACTTTTGAAAGTCCTCACAAGTGCAACAAGGGAGCTCCAAAATCATGACTGAATAGTTCACACCCTTGGTTTGTGACCGCTTCGTGCCAACATAAAATATGTGTGACCGCTTCGTGCTAACATAAAATATGTGTGATTCATTTGCTCAATACGATTGCTTCCCGAACCACTTCATCTCGAGAGATTTTTACCCTTTTGAGTTTTTTCATTGAACTCCTTAGTCAACTCCTTACACTAGGCTTTGTCAAATGAGCATTACGCTGGCCTCTGTCAAAGTAGACTACAGGTGCCCTTGTCATGCCATCTCTAAGGAGAGTGCTTGTTATGCCCCCCAATAGATGCATAGCTTTGCACCCTCGGTTAGTGCTTGCCACAAGCAAACCTTCCATTAGGTACAATATATTAATCCATCCAAAGAGAAAAGAGAGGCAGACTTTTGTAGGGTTTTTTCTGTAAGAAAGTATTAACACAATTGTTAGGACTACATTACGAGGCCATATTAGTCCTATAGAAATAGCAATACATCTCGTGGCTTGCTTGCTCTCATGGAGTCCGCCGACATTAGCTCGCGCCACTTAGCCCATTAATCTGAGCTTCATCAGTTATTTGTCACACGCCGGCATCTCTAACTTCACCACCTCAAACTCCGCCGCCTACACCAGCTTGCTGGATTCCTCTGAACAAAACCTCTGCTTCATAGAAGCAGGACTTCCCAAGCCGGACGTATTAGTCTTCCCTCGGTCTCCACCCCACATGCAAAATGCCTTCCTTTGCTCTATGAAAGATGGATACTAGGTGAGGATTCGCAGCGGAGGCCATACCTATGAAAGGTGGCTACCAGGTGAGGATTCGCAGTGGAGGCCATACCTATGAAGGCCTCTCCCTCGGTCTCCACCCCACATGCAAAATGCCTTCCTTTGCTCTATGAAAGATGGATACTAGGTGAGGAGCAGCGGAGGCCATACCTATGAAAGGTGGCTACCAGGTGAGGATTCGCAGTGGAGGCCATACCTATGAAGGCCTCTCCATCGGCTCCTCCCCTTTTATTATCGTCGACCTCATGAACATACACTCTATTTCTTCCGATTTGCCTTCTAAGACTGCATGGATTGAGGCTAGAGCTACCTTGGGCAAGATGTACTACAATATTTCTCAAGTTATGCCAGACTACGACTTCCCTGCCAAACTTTTTTCGACTATCAGAAGCGGTGGCCACTTCAGCGACGAACGGGCGCGGGTGGCGGCTACCCTCATGACTAAGTCACACCAGGGTGGAGTGTTCGGATCAATGGCTAAGCATGTTGGTGATCACATCTAGCATTGTGCTTCATCGGATCTCCACGACTGCCAATAAAGTTAACTCAAACCAAGAACACCGGTCACTGGGTAGTGAATAGCGAGAACGCACAGTAAACTCGGACCAACGTAATTTTCATTATGACGCGTGCACAAGAAAAATTCATGACCCTTAATGGAGGATATACTAACAGTGAAGTCGGAACTCGGACCACAAGCAAACTCGGACCATTACCTTCTATCAAATTTTAACACAGTCCATAGAATGCATTTTTCTTTACATTTTTTCCATCACTTCTCCATCCATATCAATATTTATTCTCTCTTTCTCTAAAATTTGTAAGTATATTCTTCAATTATGTATGTTATCATTTACAGTAGATAGAAATTGAGTCCATAGAATGCATTTTTCTTTACATTTTTTCCATCACTTCTCCATCCATATCAATATTTATTCTCTCTTTCTCTAAAATTTGTAAGTATATTCTTCAATTATGTATGTTATCATTTACAGTAGATAGAAATTGAATCTCAATTAAAGAAAGCATGATTGAAATAGAAGTGATACTGTGGGATATGTATTGTGTTCTTGAAATGAAGCTTTATACAATCTTAATTAGTTATGTTCTTTGAAGGATGGATTTGTTGAACCAAGACCAAAGTCACTTCAATATTGAAGAGTTCTCCAATGGTGATAGAAGTCACTTCTCATCAAGTGATGATTCAGACGTGGAAAATCTCTTTCGAGATAGCAATCAAAGTATTCATGTTCGATCCAATCAAAGTAACATTGTTTCACCCAATACCATGTTATATTTGTCTCCTATATACTATTCATTTGAAAAGGCAAACTATAACTCTATGATGAGAAACCTTGAAAGCTCATGATTCTAGAGGTAATCAAGATTTAAAGAAATGGAGAAGAATGATGGATGGCCTTTTCTTGGGGATGAAAGAAGATGGTGCACTTTGTCTTTTCTTGAATACCACACCAAAACTAAGGATTGCATGCTTAGAAGAGTGGGGAAGCATTATGGCATTGTCTCATTATATTGTGGAGGATGATTATCACAAGCAATAAATGAGACAATAGGAACAATTAAATGTAGATGGTGTAGTGATATTAGAAAGTACGAGATACCCACATCTTTTATTAGGAACTTGATCAACACCTGTGGTTGTAATAGATCAAACCATGAAGGAGAACTAGAATTCCAAGCCAAAAAAAGAGTACAAGCAATAGTACTAACTGTAGATAAAGCAAATGTGGAAAATCACTTGAAAGAGATAATCATTGAGCACAAGGTCAGACTAGTAATGGTTTGATCAACCAAAAAGAACAGTGCATCCAAGGTTGTGGTTGATTACATGTGCCATAGAGGTGGTACAACAAGCCGAAAGGGAACCATTACGAGATTAAGATCAGCCAATAAATGTGGTTGTTCATTCCAGGATCAAGTGGAGTATCCAAGTGGTAATTCAGATGCTTTGATTCATATACACTCTACTCATGAAGGACATGTTCCGGCAAGTCGTAGTGATTCATATCACTTACCTATTCATCCAAAGGTCATTGAATGTTGCATGGAAGATCTATTTGACATCGACACATCTCAACATGTGGCAAAGATGTCAATGTCAAAGGAGAGAATTCATTTGAAACAAACCTCTCTGCTTGACCGCACTATCTATCGATTCTTTATAATCCCAAAGGAAGTGGCTTTGATGTCATATGGAGGACACAATGCAGGTAATATATCAATGATATTCGCTTAGTGACTTTTGTAAACTTAAATACTATTTCTATTTAATATAACAAGATCTATCTCTCTTTGTAGGAAACATCTCAAAAGATTATTGGACCATGATGTACATCGAGCGTTTAAAGCTACGTGAACAAAATATGGTACCATAATATATTATTTATTTATAGCATTTATCATGTCACATGGTTTTGTGCTTTGACTTGTTTAACCGACGATACTTTCATGTAGGTGCTATATTGTCCTAATGTACTAAAAGATAAGGATAAGTTCTTATTATGTAAGATGAATTGATGTCCCAAATGGCCACATGCTTCTGTAATAATTCTTGGGTCATAGAGAGCATCTTTAAAACAAATGTCTTTGGGCTACCATTATAGCTATAGTTTTACCAAACAACCAAATTGGAATGGGCATTCCAATACGGTTCATGTTGTGCTCTAATGGCCCGGGTAGCAACCAAGAAGTAACTACCTTATTAAAGACACTTCACATTATTTTTCAAAGAATGGATAATGTTCGACCCACTGCTATTATGATTGACAAGTCACAACAAGAGCTTGATGTAATACTTAAGGTCGTGCAGGAAGATACATATTATTGGATTGTTGATGATAGAGGTTATCATCAACAAATAGCATGCCATGTTTTACTCTGTTGGTTTCATACAAAGAAGGCATGGGTGGAGAATCTTCTTCCATAGGTATGATTCCAAAAGCATGAAGCAATATTCCTCTAGGTTGTGGTGTGTTATTTTTCATTCTTCCATGATGTACCTAATAAAGTAAACTCAGACCGGTCTAAGTTTACTTTCATAGTTCGAGGTCATTTTTCCAAGTAGAGCATTGTGGTTTCTGTCCAGTAAAAGTAAACCTGGATCGGTTTGAGTTTACTTTCATAGTCCGAGTTTACCTTTCAAGGTACTTTTGTGTCAAGCAAAAGTAAACTCGGACCGGTTTGAGTTTACTTTCACTAACTTAGTGCTGCCGAGTTAACTTTTCTAGGTAGAGCATTGTGGTTTTTGTCCAGTAAAAGTAAACTAGGACTTGTCCGACTTCTCCTTCTTACTAGTTTACTTTCATAGTCTGAGTTTACTTTTCCTCCAGGTAGAGCATTGTGGTCTCTGTCTAGTAAAAGTAAACTTGGACCAGTCCAAGTTAGCTTTCACAGTCCGAGTTTACTTTTCCAAGTAGAGGATTTGAAAAGATGCAAGGGAGAAGAGAGCTTGAGCTCTTGCGGCACACACACACTCACACAAACCGTAGAAGAGAATACACAAGGTGAAAGGCTAAAAATTCTTCTTCTTCTTCACACAACAAAAGAGGTCTACAAAGAAGATAAAGTGACAAACACACATAATAGAGTATATACAAGCGGTCCATAATGTGAACACGCTAAGTAGAGTGAGTAGGTGTGTACTAGTCGGTGTAGTCCAAATGTAGAATCTTTGGAGAAGATATGTCGGTGCTGGGTACCAAATCCCCCAGTGATATAAATGTTGAATGGCCATGCAGGCACCTCGTGAGTGTGTCAGCTCATGTTGAGCTTGACATCTGAACAGCCCCCCTCAAGCTCAAGTCTAGCTCATAAACTCCAAGTATATCTTAAAATCCGTAGAGCTTCTCAACTCCCAAGGCCTTTGTGAAGATCTCAATGACCTGACCTGTGTGTGCTAATGTAGGCCAAGTCGATGTCGCGCCTACCAAGACTCTCTCCCCGATAAAGTGGTAATGTACCTTAGTGTGTTTCATCTGCGCATGGAAAACTGGGTTCCTGGCCAACTTTATACTACTAAGATTGTCACAATATATGACAACCTTTCTTTCCACATGCAACCCCAAATCAGAAGTAGCTTGCACAACCAAGCTACCTCACACGCTTCCTCTGTACTCAACAAGGCAATTGTGGGCTGCTTCTTTCTACTCCATGTCACAATAGCACTCCCCACCAATGAAAACATAAATCCACCAGTAGATCTCCTATCTGAGATGCTACCTGTGCCCAATCTGCATATGTGTACCCATATAGCTCCAATGGTACACTTGCTACATAAAACAATCCATAATTAGCAGTGGCCTTAAAATACCAAAGTGTGCGTCACACACTATCAAGAAGTGGTTTTCCCGGAACCTACATCAACAGTGTTACTCAAATCTGACCTGGTTATTATGACAAAGATTAAACTCCCCATAATCTTCTTGTAGATAGTGGGATCCTCCAACACATAACGTGTATCCACACTAAGCTTGCCATTTTGATCTAATGGCACCGAGATTGACTTATAATCAGCCATCCCATACTTGGACAACATGTCCAATAAATAATGTCTTTGTGATAGCCAAATACTATCAGGTGTGTGAATGACCTCAATTCCCAAAAAGTCATGCAGATCTCCCAAATCCTTCATCTCAACTTCCTTTCGAAAAGACTTTTCACATGCTCAATCTCATCCAAGTTGTCACTCCCAACAATAAGATCATCTACATATATGGTGATGATCACAATACCCTTATCACTCTTGCACACATACAAAGAGCAATCTACAATTGCCATATCAAAACCAATAGTGACAAGATACTTAGAAATCTTCTCGTGGAGATTGCTTCAGCCCATACGAAGCCTTACAAAGCTTACATACATACTCTAGGTGACTTGTATCCTCAAAACTAGGTGGCTGATCCATACACACTTCTTCTTGCAAGTTGCCATGCAAGAACACATTTTTTACATCCATCTGACGTAACAACCATCCTTTAGCTATAGCCACCGACAATAAAACAACTCTCACAGTTGCCATTTTTGTAACTAGGGTAAATGTCTCCTCATAATCAATCCCATGTGTCTGCACATATCCTTTGGCTACTAGTCTAGCCTTGTGCCTACTTATACTACCATCATATTGTTATGTTTTACCTTATACACCCACTTATAGCCAATAACTTTCTTGCCTTTAGGAAATGGCACCAAATCCCAAGTCTCATTTCTATAAAATGCATCCATCTCCTCATCCATAGCTTTCTTCCAACACACATTTCCAATAGCCTCATCAAAACATGTGGATTCTACAACCTGCACAACTTTTGCCATATAAGAATAGTGATGTGCCACATAACCATCATAAGTTAACCTCTGCATAAGGTTTTTGACTCTTCCAGATCTTCATGACTTTGCATTCATGGATTCCATAGAATTATTCACACTAGGTGTCCTCATTGCTGGAATCCCAATCTCCTCATCAAGGCTCATCTCTGAGCCACTAGACTCTCCATTCAACAAGAGAATGCCCTACAGAAATATCAGGCATACCAAGGGGCTCAACCACTTTCTCTTTGCCTTTATGTGATATACTAACTACATTTCCAGAACTTGTATTATGACACAGCCTGCCAATCCATGGTCTATTGAGAACCACTGGATGAGGACTCTCCTGGTCCACAGAATGAGTGTGATTGCTAACTTGCATTCTCTGCTGTGCAACCACATTTCACTTACATCAGCCCCCAAGAACATCTTTTTCAGTCACATACCAGCTACTCATTTCATCAAATACAACATCCTTACTTACCCTCAATTTACGTGTAGCAAGATTATAGCATCTATATCCCTTTTTCTCAACGGAATACCCAATAGACATATATTTTTCTGCCTTTCGATCCAGCTTAGTACACAACTCATCTAGCACATGCACATATGCAATACATCCAAAAGATTTCAAGTGAGACAAATCAGGTTTCTTGCCAGTAAACTTCTCTTCTGGCATTACATTATGTATGGTTGTAGGCAGGAGTCATGTTCATGATATAAACTATTGTAGACACAACCCCATCCCAATAGCTATGTAGCATATTCTTCTTTGCCATCAATGCACGTACTATCTCTACAATGTGCCTATATTTTCACTCAATCATCAGCAACTCCATTTTGCTATGGAGTGTATCTACATGTAAATTGTCTCTGAATAGCATTCTTTTGCAAGAATTCAGAGAGCTCGTTGGAGAAATATTATCCCCCTCCATCTGACCTTAGGCACTTCACTTGCTTTCCTATTTGTTTTTCAGCCACCATCACTCTAAAATTCTGAAAAATGAGTGAACACTTCATGCTTCTCTTTTATGAAATACACCCACATCTGAATGCACAACGTCTAGCACATTCCTGCTCACAATTTTGTCATGTGGAAATACACGCTTTGTTTACTTCCAAATTGATATGCGTCACATATTTTCTGCATACCTTCAACTTTAAACTTAGGCAATCCTGTTAAAATTTCTTTAGTCTGCATAGACTTCATTCTTTGCACATTTACATGCCCAATTCTCTTATGCCAAATGTCTGTATCGATAAAAACTCCTAAACCATTTGCCAACATTGCAGCACTCACTTCACGCATATTTACATCCAATGCAAACATTCTTCCCACTCTGTTGCCTTTCGCAACCAGCCTGCACTTATCTTTAAAGTCTTCTACATAACAATCATCAGGGTTAAACTAGACCTGCAAACCTTGCTCAATCATCTAGCCAATAAAAACCAGATTTTTTGTAACGTTTGGAACATGAAGTACATCTGCAAGAAAGGTACTTCACCTTACCATCCTGCATAGACAATGACATATCTCCAACATGGGCAATCAGATGAGCAATGTCATCCTCTATTTCAATAAAGCTTGGTCTTTCAAGACTCTTCATCTCCTTGAACCAGTCACCATGACTTATCATGTGGTTCGAAGCACTTGAATCAACATACCATACATCATTCTTACATGCTGCTATATCATTTCCAGACATAGCATTAACCACATGCCTCTCCTAGAGGACGCATAGTTGTTTTGCTACACTTTTCCATTTCACATGTCACTCTATTTCTTATAGCAATCTACCTGCACATGTCTAGGCTTACCATAATAAAAATAACCTCGTGTATCATTATGCTACCTTTACAAATTTCTACGACCTCTTTCACTCCCCCTGCCTCTAAACTGGCCTCTTCCCCACGTGTGTGTTGTTGTTGCACATCTTAGGACTATTGTTGCGCCTGACCATAATTCTGATTATCTATTTGGCCACACCACCTTGGCCACATCCACGACCTCTACCTCTTCCTCTACCTGCACTTATGTAGAAGGCTTGTTGATCTGAACTGTTTTTGTTTTGTAAAGACTATTGATCTTCATCCAAATTCTTCTCTTCAATGATCAACATTGGTCCACAAAATCTGTGAACTTGGAAATGTTCTCCCGAGTCTGAATAGACGTCTTGAACGCCTTGTATTGTGGCCCGAGACCACAAAGACACACTACCACCTTATCATAATCATCAACAGAAACACCAATTGATGCAAGGGATTCCATAGTTCCCTTGTTCTTCAAGGCATAATCATTCACAGACATATTTTTCTTCTCCACAATATGAAGCTCATTATTTAATTGAATCTTCTGTGCCTTGGTGTTGGTTTGATAGAGCTTCACCAAGGTGTCCCATGCCTCCTTAGGTAACTTGGCATTCTATATATGCCTAATCATGGTGTCCTGTATACTAATAGAAAGCCAATACATGACTTTCCTTGCTCCTTGATTCCAATCCTTGAATTCTTTTACATCTACAACAGTTTGATTAATCTCTAGTATCTCTGGTCCTCATGTTCACCTTCAATGTAGTCTCGGTAACCCATCAGGAAATTTTTCAATCTAAACCTCCAAGCATGGAAGTTGTTCTTGTTAATATTCTCTGCAACAATCTAGTTTATTTCATCATTTGACATCTTGTCTGCAACATAAATTTACCAAAAACAACACTCTTGTTTGACTTGCACAAACTGCTCTATTCTCTAGAGAGCGGTACTATACTGCACCTAAACTGTCACAACCAGTGACCTCAATTTGCATACATACACCCAATGGAAAATTTAAGACCTCTTTAAAGTACACGTCGTGTCTACATCACCAATCGCCCTTCCTATAGTTCCAAAAATAGAGTTCTGTAGAGAATTGAAACTTACCTCGTAGTGCCCGTGAATGCCTGCTGCGCAAACTGAAAACCAAAGGTCCAGATGCGCCCAAAACGCATTTTCAGTCGCCAAAATTTTCATCCAATGGACAGAATAGCTACCCTCTAACTTTGATCCTGTGAAGAAAGCGCCTCAATCGGAGTTCGTTTTTGTGGGTGCCTCCCGAAGAGCTGCAGACAAGGGTGTAGTAGAGCCAACACAAAGGGGGAAGAGTAGATGAAGCTCTTACCCTCGTACCACTTCCTGTGCTTATGTTACTTACTGTTCAATCCTTAGCATGAACCAAGCTCTCATACCATGAAAAGATGTAGGGGAGAAGAGAGCTTCAGTTCTTGAAAGCACACACACACTCACACAAACCCTAGAAGAGAACACACAAGGTGAGAGGCTGAAAATTCTTCTTCTTCTTCTTCACATAACAAAAGAGGTCTACAAAGAAGATAAAGTGACTAACACACATAATAAAGTATATACAGTTTGTCCATAATGTGAACACGCTAAACTGGAGTGGGTAGATGTGGACTAGTCAATGTAGTCCAGCCATAGAATCTCTGGTGAAGATATGTCGGTGCTAAGTACCAAACCCACTAGTGACAACAACAGACTATAGGGGTAAGCCCCCTCACCCAACTAGAAATTATCCATGCCAATCTTTCTTCTTCTAAATCTAGCCTTTCCCTGCTTGCTAGATTCTAGCTTCTCCATGGTTTCCTTTCCCTTCTCTCTCTTCTTTTTGGCTCTTGTTTCTTTACCTACATCTTCAGATTCTGACCTTTGCATCCTTGTCCTCTAATTGGCCAACCCATCATCCTCATCTTTCTCTTCCACAATGGCTTCGAATACATTCACATTACCCAAAGGACCTTGAGGCTATGCTTGTCCTTGCACTGGCACCTGATTCCCATTACATGCATCCCTATTTGCGAAAACCCCTATTACCTTCTAGCCTTTGAATAATAGGATACAGATACACACCTCATGGATCTCTCCTTGGTTGAGGATATTGAGGAGCTATATGGACCCTCTCTCCACAATTGTAGCATTGGAAGTGCTCCATTGGATTCCTCTGTGGCCTTTCTCCTTGTGTTCTTCTCAGCTGGTTTCAAATAACATGCATAGCAAGATTAAGATTTCCGATTTGCTTGGTCAATCTTTTAATCTATTGATGCAAACCATCTTGTTCTCTATCTGCCTCTACATAAAGCTCCCTTTCTACATGCAAAGGCTCCACTATGTGCCCACATGGCCCATGGTCGTATATTTAACTTGCATGTGTGCTTCTCTTTCCTTTTGATCTCGCTCTTGTTTTCTCACCTTTTTCCTCCACTCCTCTGTGGCCATCCTTATTTCCTCTGCATAAGTTTCAAGATCCTTAAGCTCCACCTTTTCCTTAATAACTACATGTAACAATCCTACAAATTTGTCTTTTTTAAAGAAGTCTGGTGGCACTTGATTCTCTCCCAAAACCCTCAAAATCTTTCTCTAGACCCCTTCAAATCTGCTCATCACAGAGACTGTAATCTCTTCTTCTCCCCCTTGATACAACCTACTAAGATCTCTCCAAAGGTTTTTTAGGTTAGTAGCTTTCCCATACTTCCTTCTGAAAGCATTCCTTAGCTGCTCCCAATCACCTTTTTCCTCTTTTTCTCTAGCACATCCTCGTACCATTCCCTAGCCCCTCCCAATCACCTTTTTCCTCTTCTCCTCTAGCACATCCTCATACCATTCCCTAGTTGCTCCTTCTAAAAGTAACCCCACCATCCTCAATTTGTAGGCATCATCATCCCTATTGTTTCTAAGAGGTGCTAATCTTATTTCTCTTGGAAATCTTTCCACATCCTCACCCTTCTCTCGTTTAAACAATTCATACCCTACAAAAGCCATAGGTCTTGAGTTGACTTGCAAGTGGTCTCCAACCTTCAGATTAAATTTCTAAATCAAAGCTTCTCTTTCCTCAGTGGGGGCACCAAAACATGTGAGGCTTGACCTTTGAACTGAAATGCCTCTAGAGCTAGCCAAGATTCACTGTAAACCACAAGTGGAACAATACTAAACAGCCATCAACACCAACACAATTCTCTCTCTCATCAATTTGAAAGAAAATTCCTTTGACATTCAATGTTAACTATATAAGCAAAACCTTGTGATGGTGGTGGTGAAAGCCAAAGAGATTTCAATTGCATTTGGTAGAACACTGAAAGCAAACTATTTAGCTGAAGTTGCCATTATTTATATTTCAAAGTTATAATGGCTATCAAGCCACACTTTGCAATTACAACTAGATCAATTGAGATCTTCTTCACACAAAAGTCAGCATGTAGGACCTCCTCTAGTAGGTGTGGGGATAGTTGAAGGTAAATCCTCAAGGAGCCAATGGTGAAACCAATGCAAAACAATATTTTGGATATGTGGTTCAAGAACCAAAGATAAAATCATGGTAGTCGTCTTGATCTCCAAACAAACAAGCACCAAGAACAAGATGAAGTATTTGATGTTTGTGTTGTCTTCTAACTAATCTCAAACATACCCAAACCATACAATCAAAGTAGAACCACTTTTGACCTCACTCTAACTTGAGGAAACACATGCCAAACCTCCATGAAAATTGACTCAAACTCCTCTTGACTCACTCTCTTACAAGGGTACAATGATTTTACAAAGTAATAAAAGAGCTATACAATGATTGTGGCATATGGATTTTACATCTTATAGACTCTCTCAAAAAGAACCGATGACAACAAAACAACGCCATATAATGTCCACAACACAAGAAAAGTGATATAAAGCATGGGATAAGACTAGGAGACTTGCCATCATTTTGACAAGGTTATTATATTACTCTTCTTCACAACTATGTTGGGTACTTCAAAATGATAGAATATAGATAAGAAAAGAAGTAATTATTCTCTTATGCCAACACACAATTATAGGCACAGTAGTACTTGAAAAAACCCCTTGGGGCAGCTTCACCTCCTTTTGGTTTTCAAGTTCTCACTCCCATCAGCTTGGAAAAGCTTCACGAAAATCTCAAACGGTAGCTTCATGACCTCTTCTTTCAACTCACCTTGTATGAGTCTTCCAAAGACCACAAAGAAGCTCTAAAAAATATTAGGAAGGTCGCCTACAATAGTGGAGCTCTCTCTTATCTCCTTAACACTCCCACCAACTTTGAGCTTGCCTTATGAGAAGAAAAATTGATTGAGAGTAAGGCTTCCAAATGCCTTGCCGATCTTTGCTTATGTTTTCCCTCTTGATGCACAATGAAACTCACATATGTATTTTCTCTCTCTCCCCACACATGCCTCTCTCAGCGCAGCCTGCCAAATGAAGGAAAAAAGGTATGTAGATAAGTTAAGTTAAAAGGCTATGGTGAGAAAGGAGGATACCGACAACACAGACACATGCTAGACAAATGAGATCTCAAAACGAGAGACTAAAAAATGGGCTCTTTCTCTCCTCTCATTCAAAATAGCAGCAACATCTTCGCATATATGGCCAGCCCCCTCCTTGAAGAGCCCCCATCCTCTTTTATAGGACTCCAAGCCACTTTCTATATTGCGCTAATTTTAGCTTCCTTGTCCTTGCCTTACTAGTCCCATTTCTTGATCCTTCTAGTGATGGACGTGCACGGCCCATGCTCTTGCCAAATTGATTATTCTCATCTTTCTTCTATTCATAGTCACGGTCACCAAGCAGCAGCTACCACATAAACCAACTCGAACAATTGTCAGTTTCTTGTCACCTCTATAATCAACCAAGAGAAAAATCTTTTAATTCTTTTTAAAAAAAATATTCTTTGAATATGAATATTGGCTCCCATGCCTAGGTTTAAAACACCTTTCGTTCATTAGAGGCCAAATTCACATGTATATATCCTAATTGCCCCTACAATCATTTGTTCTCTCCTAGCACCAATGAATATTTGGGTTTGAATCTCATGACAATCACAATAAATGATGGATAAATATATACATCAAATACATCTTAAGTTCGTATTTGAAAGGATTTTCATCATGAGTGCTAACTAGTAACAAGTTCTCCTCCTTCAACCCATTGAAACCCATATGCTTCATTCATACTATTGATCCATTAAGAGTATTCCATGCCCTTTAGGTGCCAAAGTCTTTCCCTGCATGAGGTTGCCACCACCCACCATCAATGGGTGCCCCTACACCCCTTCACCATTTTCTTCTTTCAGGTGGACTATGATGTATGGGTTCCCATTGTGCAAATCCTTTTTTGAATTGGATTAATGAGCCAGGAGATATAGCTAGGCAAAGAAATGCTCATTTCCTTAATTTTGGAATTCTCACACTTAGAAAATTTTCAACTTCTAATGAAAGAATGCTAAAAATTCTCTTATCTGACTCAATTTTTATAGGAATGGCTCCAAACTTGATGAGGGAATTCTAGAGGGTGGCTAGAACAAATGAATACTCAAAATCTAGGCTCAGATATTAAACTACTAATTTTAGCCAACTATTGCTAAAAAAATAAGGAGTGAACTCAAAGTACTTGATTGGGGCCAAATTTGGTATGAGAGTACCTTAGGTCACTATAAGCACATGTGTGAAGTTAAAATTCAAAATGATCAAATGGGAGGAGTTCTAGAGCTAGTAGGGTTTCAACGCCAGGAACGTTTTTTGACTCTATGTACTAACTTTGGATAGCAACTTGACAGGGTTGGTATATGGGTATTGCACCTTCTTTGTATTAAACCTTGTCTAATTTGAGTGGATTAGTTAATAGAAATGTAAGAATTAATCCCAAAACCTTCATTTTAGTCTAATTTTCAGTCAAGAACAAGTGAGTGTGGAGGTTTCTTGGTCTGGTCCAATACAAGGTCAAACTATGTCTAATTAGCTCAAGACTAAACTAGGGGTTCGTCCACCCACCAGATAACATTGCTAGCTTCTCATGTTGCTCCTCTGCACTTCCTATTGCTATTTTTAGCTAGGCATGGAAAACAAGCCAGACAAGGAAGCCAAGAATGATAGAATTTCAACTTTCGTAATTTGGGATCAAACCTAACATGGGGCTAGTGTCTGTTGTCGATAACATTGTGCAAAAGTCAAATCTAAGACCTGTAAATTTGGGTAGAAGTTAGAGCCAAGGGCCTCTGTATAGTAGATTTCTTTAGGTCTAGCAAATGCATAGGTTCTTCATTTTTCAATGTGAGCTTATGGAGACGAGTAGTCCCTATGTAGATCAAACACCATTCATAGTCTTGTCTGAAATAGATTGACAGGCTATGAGATATATAATACCATGCATTAAAATATCATTTTCCATGATCTTTGAGTTCTAGACTTAGACAAATTTTAGGTTTTTTCTTTAAAAGATACCAAAAAAGGCTTCTAACTGGTCTTCTGAAACTATGGATGTTAAGCACACTATGGATGCTTTGACTCCTATTTTCAGTGGTGCTAATTTTATAAAGGACTGGTAAAAATAGGTAGCGACCCAAGATGTCAAAATGAAACCAAATTTGAAAAGTGGGTACCTTAGGCTGTTTTGAGCACTTGTATTTAGTCAGATCTAAAAATGGCCAAATGAAAGGATAATTAGAGCTAGGTGTGGAAAATGAGAGGGCTCTGATGCGAGATAAAATGAGAGGGCTCTAATGCGAGATAAAATCTCACCCAATAACAAGCGAGTATGGAGGGTTTTTGGTCAAGTCTGTTTTGGGATCAAATAGGGTCAAATCGACTTTAGGTTGTGTATAGGGGCTTTGTCGACCCATTGGATAACGTTGTTGGCTTCTCAATTTTCTCCTATTTTCTCCTAAACACTACAAAAGATAATTTTAATCAGGCATGAAAAACGAGTTGGCTTGGGGCACTAGAAATGGTCGAAACCCAAATATAGTAGATTAAGATCAGAATTGGTACAAGGCTAGGCCAATTGATAAGGACCACTACCCGAAAATCTAAGAAAATTAAAAAGGTAGGAGAAGTAAAGCAAAGCATAGAAAACTAGCTACTCTTGTCCATTTTTTTGTTCCTAGTCAAGAAAATTGTTGTCGGGCTTGACCGCTACCTCAATCAACCTATATTGAGTGTCTCTGGTTATGCATGCAGCATACACCACTCTGATACGGAACATGCATAAGATGATGCAGACATAGCTTATTGGTTTATAGGAGACTACACAATGAAAATGATTACTTAAGAGATAGATGGACTCGTGTGAATGATCCGGATTGCAAACAAAAGACTTAAGAGACGGATTCACAGGAAATAATAGACAAGATGGATTATACAGAACGCAAAGAGAGGAGAAGAATAAACAAAATGATACATTATAATGGTCTTCTTTGAGTCACAAAGAGAAATATAAAGCCTTGGCAATAGGTAATATAATTTACAATAGCATTAGCTTTTACAAAATTCATTCACCTTTATAAAATTCCCGTTTCATCTTTTATACTGCCGCACGTGCGCAGTTATAGAGTGGTACAAAGATACCCTTGTGCTCTGAGCACGGCTGATTTATAGTAGTCATGACCTATTTAACTGGTGTTTAAGTGCATCAGCTTTGACATTTTGGTGGCATTCTGGCTCAGTGCCTCGACGGTTGTCTAGCCTGCGGCGGCTGTCTGGCGGCCCCAACACCTAGCATGCCCAGTGAGTCGTTGGACTCCCAATCCGACGACTTGAACCCTTAGTAGTCTAGTCTTCCTTGATGTTGTCAATCACACAGAGATAGGGACCATGTTACATGCTCCTTAGTATCCTCCTGCACCTGGGGGAGTTCTGATTGCAGCATGCTGGTGAATCCTCCTCTGTAACCCATATCCTCTATTAAGGATCATGAATTTTTCTTGTGCTCGCGTCGTAATGAAAGTTATGTTGGTCTAAGTTTACTTTAGTTCTCAGTAGCGACTGCGTTCCCGCTATTCACTACCTAGTGACCGGTGTTCCTGGTCTGAGTTATGGTCTGAGTTAACTTTAGTGGCAATCGTGGGAATCCGATGATGCACGATGCTAGATGTGATCACCAACATGCTTAGCCATTGATCCGAACACTCCACCCTGGTGTGACTTAGTCATGAGGGTAGCCGCCACCCGCGCCCGTTCATCGCTCAAGTGGCCACCGCTTCTGATAGTCGAAAAAAGTTTGGCAGGGAAGTCGTAGTCTGGCATAACTTGAGAAATATTGTAGTACATCTTGCCCAAGGTACCTCTAGCCTCAATCCATGCAGTCTTAGAAGGCAAATCGGAAGAAATAGAGTGTATGTTCATGAGGTCGACGATAATAAAAGGGGAGGAGCCGATGGAGAGGCCTTCATAGGTATGGCCTCCACTGCGAATCCTCACCTGGTAGCCACCTTTCATAGGTATGGCCTCCGCTGCGAATCCTCACCTAGCATCCATCTTTCATAGAGCAAAGGAAGGCATTTTGCATGTGGGGTGGAGACCGAGGGAAGACTAATACGTCCGGCTTGGGAAGTCCTGCTTCTATGAAGCAGAGGTTTTGTTCAGAGGAATCCAGCAAGCTGGTGTAGGCGGCGGAGTTTGAGGTGGTGAAGTTAGAGATGCCGGCGTGTGACAAATAACTGATGAAGCTCAGATTAATGGGCTAAAAGTCTGCTCTCTCTTCTCTTTGGATGGATTAATATATTACAAGCACTCTCCTTAGAGATGGCATGACAAGGGCACCTGTAGTCCACTTTGACAGAGGCCAGCGTAATGCTGATTTGACAAAGCCTAGTGTAAGGAGTTGACTAAGGAGTTCAATGAAAAAACTCAAAAGGGTAAAAATCTATGGAGCTGAAGTGGTTCGGGAAGCAATCATATTGTGCAAATGAATCACACATATTTTATGTTAGCACGAAGGGGTCACAAACCAAGGGTGTGAACTATTCAGTCATGATTTCGGAGCTCCCTTGTTGCACTTGGAGAAATTTCAAAAGTGGGAGAGCAAACACCTTACTTATATACCTTGTAAACACATATGCTTTGTGTTCTTGCTACTACAGGTGCTCAATTTAGATGCACAGACTCAATCCTTCATGCATCAGGCTGCTCTGTCTAAGGTGGAACTATTTTAGTCCCTGTTAGGATGCAGGTCTCACACTGTGCCTTGATATTTTGTCTTTATGCTTGATGGGATGTCATAATACCCAGTGAAAAAGGATAATTAGGACAAATGAATCCAACTTTGTGGTGTTGTGGAGAGAAGTAAGTTTTGGGTTTGGGTTGTTTGTCCGTTATTTGATTGTTCAAAATACTCGTGGACTATTTATGCAAAAAGTGTATTGCGATCGAATGTTCTTTGTTTTGAGCTGTTCCACATTACCTGGTGAATTTTTTAATTTTTATAATGAATCTCTGGCGTAGTGTGATAGGCACATCTGCGACAGTGACATAAGAGTACATGTCCTAGTTAGCATCCTTCTCCCCATTGTTACTTTATTTTTGTGAGGATACTCCGCTCTTGATCATCTGGTAGAGGCAAATAAGTGACCATGCCCTCCATTACGCTTTCGAGGAATCCTAACCCTGACACGCTTGGGGGCAATACTGATCCCTTGGGTCCGAAAGCTTCAGTATATTTGACTCTACCCATCTCATCATCATCATTATTCGACTCTACCCATCTCATCATCATCATTACAGGGAGGCGGGTTCAGATTGTTCAAGTTGGGTGAGGTAGGGACGAGGTTGGTAGGTGTTGCGGGTTGAGGCCATGCTACCCTACAGAAAGGTGTGCATACTTCTCTCCAGGCTCGGGGTTTGGGTAGGTTGGTTATGTCAGCGCGGCGAGGATTTGCATGTAGTACTGGCCTAGTAGATTATTTGGGTGGAGTTTCCTATTGCTGCATTTCCTCTAACTTGCAGGTCCGTGATTTTCATTTGGGTGGAGGCTAGTTTGGCACGGAGGGTCATATTCTTGGCTTCTTTGATGATGGTGATGGCTAGCTAGATGTCTTAACCTTGTCGATGTGAGATTGCATCTTCCCCCTATCATCACTATACATGTGTTGGTCTTTGTATAGCATCTTCATGGTGGGCCATCTGATCTTAAGCTCATCGTGATGGTCTTAAGCTCCTCGTAGTTCTTCTATAGGGCCACTACATGGTCTTTCATGAGGGCCATGGCCGAATCTTCTTTGGATGATGCTTCCCTGGAGTAGGGCACCATCGCCAATCTTGCAAGTTTTCCATGTCAAATCAGCTCCTCGAGGTTCGGCTCGGGTGGCTGGATCGGCTTCTTGCCCAGGGTGGTGAGTTTCGCATTATATGCTTTACGTCGGCGCAGACTCTCGTTCTAGCTGGTCCATCTTCATGAGAAGGTCATCATTTATGAATAAATAGATGCATAAAAGAAAGTTTTTATTTTAACAGAGTTATTTTCATTGGATTTAGTTTTTATGCATGGAAAGATGCATAAGAGAAATTCTTTTATTCTAAAATTGTAATTCCTACTAAATTAGATTTTTGCATAGAAAGATGCATAAAGAAATCTATTATTATTTCAAAAAAGTTATTCTTATCAATTTTGACTTTATGCAAAGAAAGATACATAAAGAATTTTATTTTTAATTCAAAAGAGTTATTTTCATCAATTTTGATTTTATGCATAAATAGATGCATAAATAATTTTATTTTTTATTCCAAAAGAGTTATTCTCGTCAATTTTGATTTTATGCATAAGGAATTTTATTTTTTATTCCAAAAGAGTTATTCTCATCAATTTTGATTTTATGCATAAATAGATGCATAAAGAGTATTATTTTTTATTTCAAAAGAGTTATTCTCATCAATTTTGATTTTATGCATAAATAGATGCATAAAGAATTTTATTTTTTATTCCAAAAGAGTTATTCATCAATTTTGATTTTATGCATAAATAGATGCATAAAGAATTTTATTTTTTATTCCAAAAGAGTTATTCATCAATTTTGATTTTATGCATAAATAGATGCATAAAGAATTTTATTTTTATTCCAAGAGAGATTTTCTTATCAATTTTGATTTTATGCATAGAAAGATGCATAAAGAATTTTAATTTTAATTCAAAAGAGTTATTCTCATCAATTTTGATTTTATGCATAAAGATGCATAAAGAATTTTATTTTTATTCCAAAAGAGTTATTCTTATCAATTTTGATTTTATGCATAGAAAGATGCATAAAGAATTTTATTTTAATTCAAAAGAGTTATTTTCATCAATTTTGATTTTATGCATGAATAGACGCATAAAGAATTTTATTTTTTATTCCAATAGAGCTATGCTCATCAATTTTGATTTAATGCATAAATAGATGCATAAAGAATTTTAGTTTTTATTCCAAAAGAGTTATTCTTATCAATTTTGATTTTATGCATAGAAAGATGCATAAAGAATTTTATTTTAATTCAAAAGAGCTATTTTCATCAATTTTGATTTTATGCATAAATAGACGCATAAAGAGTTTTATTTTTTATTCCAATAGAGCTATTCTCATCAATTTTGATTTTATGCATAAATAGATGCATAAAGAATTTTAGTTTTTATTCCAAAAGAGTTATTCTCATCAATTTTGATTTTATGCATAAATAGATGCATAAAGAATTTTATTTTTATTCCAAAAGAGATTTTCTTATCAATTTTGATTTTATGCATAGAAAGATGCATAAAGAATTTTATTTTTAATTCAAAAGAGTTATTTTTATCAGTTTTGATTTTATGCATAAATAGATGCATAAAGAATTTTATTTTTATTCCAAAAGAGTTATTCTTATCAATTTTTATTTTATGCATAGAAAGATACATAAAGAATTTTATTTTTAATTTAAAAGAGTTATTTTTATCAATTTTGATTTTATGCATAAATAGATGCATAAAGAATTTTACTTTTAATCCAAAAGAGTTATTCTTATCAATTTTGATTTTATGCATAGAAAGATGCATAAAAGATCTATTTTTATTTCAAAAGTATTATTTTCATTGAAATTGAATTTATACATAGATAGATGCATAAAAGATTTTTTTTTATTTTAAAAGTGTTATTCTCATTAAAATGGAATTTATGCATAGTAAAATGCATAAAAGGTTTATTTTTAATTCAAAAGAGTTATTTTTCTTAAAATTAAATTTATGCATAAATAGATGCATAAAAGGATTTTTATAAAAGTGTTATTCCTACTAAAGTTGTCTTTATGCCTAATTAGATGCGTAAAGAATCTTTATATTAAAAAAATAAAATTCTCTTACATTCTATAAATAGATGTGATGAGACGTGATAGGAATTAGATGGATGTATGGATGATATGGTTTGATGTGTAAATGATGTGGATTGATGTAGATGGATGAATGGATGAATGGATGATGTGGTTTCATTAGGAAGTGAATGGGGTCTTCTTGGGCCCTTTAATTTGCCCAAGCCTAATCAAGGTGATTAAGGAATAGCCAAATGGGGGGTTGCCATGTGGACTGAAATGTTGGGTTTGTAAGAGAGGTGTAAGAGTGGTCAAAGGGTGCACTTTTTTCCCCAAAAAGGAGGGGAGGCAATTTTACAATTTTCGAACCTCCATAACTTCTACATACAAGCTCCAATTTGAGCGGAGATTATAGATCCGTGATCTACGCATCAAGAGCTTTCCATAGATATGTTACATGATATGGTTTTGTCTGCTAGATTTTAAATTCCATTTTTCTCCCAAAATTCAAATTCGAATAAAGTAGCCGTTTTGAAGCTTCTAATTAGAAAACGTTTCTTCTTAAGAGAAAAGGTTTGACTCCTTAAACTGCCAAATAAAAGGGCCCAAGAAGCCTTCCATTGAGGTCCTAATGGATGTGTGAATGATGTAGATCAATGTAGATGGATGTATGGATGATGTGGTTTGATGTGTGAATGATGTAGATCAATGTAGATGGATGCATGGATGATGTGGTTTGATGTGTGAATGATGTAGATTAATGTGGAAATGGATGTGTGGATGTATGAATATGGATGTATGAATGTAGATGTGGATGTGGATGTATGAATGTGAATGTGGATGTGGATGTATGAATGTGGATGTGGATGTGGATGTGGATGTATGAATGTGGATGTATGTGGAAATGGATGTGTGGATGTATGAATGTAGATGTGGATGTGGATGTATGAATGTGAATTGGGATGTGAATAAATGATATGTGATGTGAATGAATCTGATGTGATGAAATGGAAAATAATGTGATTGGATGAGAATGAGTACACATATGAATGGAATGTGGAATAAGTAATGTGGACTGATGAGGGATAATGTGGAAAGATGAGAGTTCATTATAGAAACTGTATTTGTGACCTGTTTGTAAATGACTGTTTTATGGCAAGAATGCTGGGGAAGCATTTTGATCGTCTTGTGATTAAGGTCGTGGAGACCTAACTGATAAAGTTGTAACAGCTGATGGAGAGTCAGCGAAGGATGTCTCGCGTAGCAAGGTCTCGGCCGAGGTCTTGACCAGCCTCCGTTCGATTTAAATGGTGAGCTTCCGGTACGGTGGATGAGGGACCAAGGAAGCGGCCTATGAGTGAAGCGCTAGGTGACCTGCGAAGGATCCTAGAGGGTGCTGACCATACGGTGCTCGGGCTCTAGGTCGTCGAAGATACCCACTCGTGCGTCGGGGAAGATATTGGAACAAAGAGTAAGAGTGTTTTCTGAAATCGAGTATGGATCTAGTTGATTGACCTTGCTGGTCCTCAACTGATGAGTCCATAGCTCTCTTATATATAGATCTGATTGGTTGATCTTGCTGATCTTCAACGAGGATTCCATATGGATTTTTATAAGTGAATATATTGCTGGGTACTATGAGCTAGGAACTATTGAAAAGGCCCCTGAGTGGACAGGTCGTGATCGTTCTGGTTACCAATGATGGCATAGATACTCCGATGAAGGAATGATTGGAAATTAAGATTCAATCAGATATTTGGAGGATTGTGATCAGTGATACTATGGTTTCATTAAATGGTTGTTTTAAAGATGGCTGAATCTATGAAAAAGGCAATTTCATATTGGGTGTGTAACTGGCATGACTGGCATGAATATCTGGCTAGGAGGCTTGGGAACTCTTTTCCCTGGTACCCGGGACAAAACCTAACCAAATTCCAAATTGGATCCCATTACTACAATGGTAGGGTGGTTGGTTAACCCATGGGACTGGATAGGATTAGACCTGACTGATGGATCCGTAAAATGAGACTTAATTCTGTTATAATTCGATAGATGAAGTAAATCCCGGTTGGCTCGGGGGAGTCACTATATGTAAATCCTCTATATCACGTGCGTTCAAGGCCTATTTAAAAAGTCCTTTATCTGTGAATTTTTTAGTGAATATAATGTGTCCTTTCTTATTCAAATCTGTAAATTTTTTTTAAAATACAATAAATAAATCCCCTCTATAAATATATTTCTGTAAGTTTTAAATATTTAAAATGTCCTCCTGTTGAACCCACGTGATACTTACATATTTATACGAGTGACCCCCCCGAGCCGGTTGGTAATTGTTCTATGGATAAGAATCAATAGTTGTGATGAAGTTGTAGAAAAGTGGATTGAGGCCATGGAGGAATACTTTGATGTAACTGGCTACAATGAGAGAAGCAAGATGGCTCTCACCAAGTTAAAGATTGTGGAAATGGCCAGGGTTGCGTGGAGGAATCACTGCGAGACAAACCGTCTCGATCAAAATACCCAAACCTGGGACTGATCTCAAAATTTACCTAAGGACGAGGTTCTCCTCCCGGCTTTATAGAAACAAAGATGAACGAATTCTTAGAGTTAACCCAGGGGAGTAGAACTATTGAAGCATATCACCAAGCATTCGCCCTCCTCCTCAGATATTCGCTTCCGCTGGATGAAGCTGATGGCCAGGTCCATTCGGGGACTGAACAAACCTTTGAATATCTTGGTGAAGAATGCCATGCCAGTTGCCATGTCCAAAGCAGCTCAGAGGCGAAGGATTTCGCCAAAGACTTTGATATTAAAGTCCCGCCAAAGTCACCACCATCACCTTTCAAAAGGATTTTATTCCCGGAAGGTGATTCCAACCTTCCTCCACCCAAGAGATATCAGGGTCAAACCCAGGATATGGGAAGTTCCAGAATGGAAGAAATGTCCTTTTCCCGAAACTCAATCCCCTGGATTTCAACTTTAGAAGTTCCACCCTTGAACAAGAGAGTGAAATGCTATAACTGTCAAGGATTTGGACATCGCAGTATAGATTGCCCAACTCTTTTTGGATCAAGGTTTTCAGGGCAGGGAAATCAGGGATCAAGATTCCAGACTCCATCCCCTTCCTTCCAGAGTAATCAGGGTTCTATCCGCCAAAATCAAGGAAATCCCAGAGGTAGACCCTCTATCCAACATGCAGTTTCAATCCAAAGTAATGCAAGACCTCCACCTCAGAATAGGGGAAGTCAAAGAGAGTTGTTCCCAAATCGGCCATCCACTTCCAAGGCTGTAACGCTAGAAGTGATTGAAGAAGAAGAAGATGATGAAAGAGATCATACTCCACCTGCGAGATGAGGACATCTCGCGTTTTTTAAGTGGGGTAGAATGTAAGATTCCTCCCCAGCCTCTCTTGATGTCCAAATTCTCCCCTTGTAGTCAAATCCCTCTTCAGAAATATAAAAGATCTTGTTTATACTTGTTTTGGCCTAGTGAGAGAAAATCTTCTAGAGAGAGATGATTCAGTTATTAAATATTTTTGGATGGAAAAATATCTCATCTTATTAAAATAATTTCCCCTAAAACAGAAGTTCAAAAAGATTTTCAGAAGGTTCATTAGAAATCAAGTATAATCTATTCTCAAGAGGCCTTATCCTAGGGGTCCAGATTTTTTTAAAATTTTCAATAAAGGTTCCTATGGACCAATAAGATTCATCCAAATGTAGGGAGGAGATAAATGGAAGAAAAAAAAGAAAATCCCCCAAAAATGAGTAAATACTCACATAAGATGAAGAGTTGACTAAGGACAAGGTTAATAGTTAAAAAAGAGAGATATTTAGAAGAAATGATGCATTTTTGACACCTCAGTATATGGGGGAATTCCCCTCATGAAGGAGGCGCCTATTTCACATGTGTGGGAGAGTTTTAAACTCCCAAATAATGAGATATTTTTATCTCTCCTCTCTCCTGTTTCAACTAGATCCAAAAAGTGAGCTAAATTGACCTAAAAATGGTCAAAAATTAACCAAACTGATCTGGAAAATTGTAGAATCAGTTTGCTTGGTTAGAGGCTCACTTTCTCCTATAAATAGAAGACTTCCCATTTGTTGAAGCTTAATAGGGTTATTGCACTGTTACTCTACTTCTTCCACGAGCCAAAAACTGTGAATTTACTCATAATTCATTAGTTTTTGACCTTTCCCTCTTCTAAAGATTGGTGGCCACTCTTGTTTCAAACAAGAGTAGATCCCTCAAACCATCAAGCCAAAGGAAAGCTCTCAAATTCTCCTTGTAAGTTGGAGATTCTTCTCTTTTCTATTTCATTTTATGATTTTTATGATTTTTGTCTTCTCTAAAATGAATATGATGTTATGCCTCATTGAAAAAAGGCATTCCCCTCTCTTCTTTTTAGTAAATCCAACCATTCTTTATCCTAGATGAATGATTAATGGATAAAATCAAGTTTTTCATAATGTTTCTCTTAAATAAGTAGAAAATGTTTACATTAGAATGATTTAAATACTCTTGGTGAAATTCTAATTTATTTTAGAGAGTTAAAAATTGAAACATGGTCAGCCATACAAAGGAGTTTATGGCAAAATTTTCTAAAATTGTGAGAAATAAATTTTACTTCTTTTTATTCAAAAAGAGTAATTCCCATCGTATATGTATTCTTAAAGTGTTATTTTTCATCCTAGTTATAGAAAAATGCATACTAAAAATATTTTTAATTAAAAAGTGTTACTTTCTCTAGAATTAAATTCTATGCATAGAAGGAAGCATATTGAAATTTTTATTTTAATTACAAAAGTGTGATTTTTATCATAAATTATTTTTATGCATAAATGGATGCATAAAAGAAATTCTTTTATATTAAAAGAGTGATTTTCATCATAAATGATTTGTATGCATAAATAGATGCATAAAAGAAAGTTTTTATTTTAAAAGAGTTATTTTCATTGGATTTAGTTTTTATGCATGGGAAGATGCATAAGAGAAATTCTTGTATTCTAAAAGTGTAATTCCTACTAAATTGGATTTATGCATAGAAAGATGCATAAAGAAATCTATTTTTATTTCAAAAGAGTTATTCTTATCAATTTTGATTTTATGCATAGAAAGATGCATAAAGAATTTTATTTTCAATTCAAAAGAGTTATTTTCATCAATTTTGATTTTATGCATAAAGAATTTTATTTTTTATTCCAAAAGAGTTATTCTTATCAATTTTGATTTTAAGCATAAATAGATGCATAACGAATTTTATTTCTTATTCCGAAAGAGTTATTCTCATCAATATTGATTTTATGCATAAAAAGATGCATGAAGAGTTTTATTTTTTATTCCAAAAGAGTTATTATCATCAATATTGATTTTATGCATAAATAGATGCATAAAGAATTTTATTTTTTATTCCAAAAGAGTTATTCTCATCAGTTTTGATTTTATGCATAAAAAGATGCATAAAGAATTTTATTTTTATTCCAAAAGATATTTTCTTATCAATTTTGATTTTATGCATAGAAAGATGCATAAAGAATTTTATTTTTAATTCAAAAGAGTTATTCTCATCAATTTTCATTTTATGCATAAATATGCATAAAGAATTTTATTTTTATTCCAAAAGAGTTATTCTCATCAATTTTGATTTTATGCATAGAAAGATGCATACAAAATTTTTTTTTTAATTCAAAAGAGTTATTCTCATCAATTTTGATTTTATGCATAAATAGATGCATATAGAATTTTATTTTTTATTTCAAAGAGTTATTCTCATCAATTTTGATTTTATGCATAAATAGATGCATAAAGAATTTTATTTTTTATTCCAAAAGAGTTATTCTCATCAATTTTGATTTTACGCATAAATAGATGCATAAAGAATTTTATTTTTTATTCCAAAAGAGTTATTCTCATCAATTTTGATTTTATGCATAAATAGATGCATAAAGAATTTTATTTTTATTCCAAAAGAGATTTTCTTATCAATTTTTATTTTATGCATAGAAAGATGCATGAAGAATTTTATTTTTAATTCAAAAGAGTTATTTTCATCAATTTTGATTTTATGCATAAATAGATGCATAAAGAATTTTATTTTTATTCCAAAAGAGTTATTCTTATTAATTTTGATTTTATGAATAGAAAGATGCATAAAGAATTTTATTTTTTATTTAAAAGAGTTATTTTCATCAATTTTACTTTTATGCATAAATAGATGCATAAAGAATTTTACTTTTAATCCAAAAGAGTTATTCTTATCAATTTTGATTTTATGCATAGAGAGACACATAAAAGATTTATTTTTATTTCAAAAGTATTATTTTATTGAAATTGAATTTATGCATAGATAGATGCATAAAAGATTTATTTTTATTTTGAAAGTGTTATTCTCATTAAAATGGAATTTATGCATAGTAAAATGCATAAAAGGTTTATTTTTAATTCGAAAGAGTTATTTTCCTTAAAATTGAATTTATGCATAAATAGATGCATAAAAGGATTTTTATAAAAGTGTTATTCCTACTAAAGTTGTCTTTATGCTTAATTAGATGCGTAAAGAATCTCTATATCAAAAAAATTAGAATTCTCTTACATTCTATAAATAGATGTGATAGGAAATAGATGGATGTATGGATGATTTGATTTGATGTGTAAATGATGTGGATTGATGTAGATGGATGAATGGATGATGTGGTTTGATGTAGATCAATGTAGATGGATGTATGGATGATGTGGTTTGATGTGTGAATGATGTAGATCAATGTAGATGGATGTATGGATGATGTGGTTTGATGTGTGAATGATGTAGATTAATGTGGAAATGGATGTGTGGATGATGTACGAATGTGGATGTGGATGTGGATGTATGAATGTGGATGTGGAAATGGATGTGTGGATGTATGAATGCAGATGTGGATGTGGATGTATGAATGTGAATGTGGATGTGGATGTGGAAATGGATGTGTGGATGTATGAATGTGGATGTCGATGTGGATGTGGAAATGGATGTGTGGAAATATGAATGTAGATGTGGATGTGGATGTATGAATGTGAATGTGGATGTGGATGTATGAATGTGAATGTGGATGTGGATGTATGAATGTGAATTGGGATAAGAATAAATGATATGTGATGTGAATGAATCTGATGTGATGAGATGAAAAATGATGTGATTGGATGAGAATGAGTACACATATGAATGGAATGTGGAATAGGTAATGTGGACTGATGAGGGATAATGTGGAAAGACGAGAGTTCATTATAGAAACTGTATTTGTGACCTGTTTGTAAATGACTGTTTTATGTCAAGAATGCTGGGGAAGCATTTTGACCGTCTTGTGATTAAGCTCGTGGGGAGACCTAACTGATAAAGTTGCAACAGCTGACGGAGAGTCAACGGAGGATGTCTCGCGTAGCAAGGTCGGCCGAGGTCTTGACCCAGCCTCGATTCGATTTAAATGGTGAGCTTCGCCGAAGATACCCACTCGTGCGTCGAGG
>NC_141046.1:42337281-42370753 GCF_041138505.1 Cibotium barometz
TAATAATAATAAGGGCAGGTTCACATTGGAGCGGCGGAAAACATACTCTCAAACACACTTTTCCAGGTGGAACTCTTACAAAATGCACACTTCCGCCGTCCAAGTGCTCACATAGGGAGGGGGAAGTAAAAGGGAGCCTGACTTCTTCCGCCGCCCACTGTGAACACTGGGGGGCGGCGGAAGAAAGAGTAAACACCATACCAAAAACCATAGAACAAAGCTATATTATGTCCACAAAGCATAGTGTAACTACATAAAATAAAGAAGCCACACTACAAACCACAATAAGCCAGACAAAAGACTTGTATTACAAAGGCTTAATCGGAGTTGGTAGGTGAGTCCAGCTCCTCTAAAGCCGCCCTTCCAAAAACTTGTAGGACATTCATCCTTGCTTGCTCTCTATACATTGTTCGGGCAAGACTATCTCGCCGCTCCGAGCCAACTCCAAGGTCACTCGCACCCCCTTCATTGCCTCCTTGAGCGCGTTCCATTGCATCCTCTATGTCAACTTCACGTATTGCTTGAAGCTCCCTCATGGAGGTAGCTATTGCTCTTCGATCCTCTTCTACACGTCCAGAGCATGCTAGCAATTCTGCTTCCGCCTCACGTACCCACTCCATATCAAAAGACTCTCCATGTTGGATACAAATGTTGTGTAGCACAAGACAAGCCGCAACAAGATCTGGGACATGACGTAGATTCATATCACATCTTTTTAGCAAGATGCGAAACCTTGCCTTGAGCATACCAAACGCTCTCTCAACTGGCATCCTTGTGCTCGATTGAATGAAATTCCAATGGTACTTTAGACGTGTCAACCCTTCCTTGCATCCTTTGAAAGGCACTAACATGTATGGCCGTGCGGGGTAAGCACAGTCGCCAACCAACCAATAGTTACCCAGCTCGCCCCTTGCACATGCTTGCCCTATATCACTTCTGGAGAAGTTCAAGGAGTCATGCGCTGATCCGGCCCAACCGACATCATAATTCCATACTGAGCAATTGGCGGCTACTGTTAGTTGTAGCAAAATAGAGTGGAACCCTTTCCGATTGAAGTAGTCAACATGGTTGTCTCGGGGTGCAATGATGGGGATGTGAGAACCATCTATCGCACGAACGACGTAGGGAATTCCCCTAAGTGCCTCAAACTCTCGTGCTAAAGTTGCAAGCCGAGATCTTGAAGGCCATCTTATGTACATATTCCGGAGACCCGATTTCACAATTGCCTTGGAAAATGCAAGGATTATTTCACAACATGTGCTCTTAGCGCAACCATAGGTGTCACCAAGGCCCAATAGTCCATCTCCTGTAGCAAGTCTGCTTAGAGCAATGGCTACCCTATCTTGAATAGACACAGGCACACGGAAGTTTGTGGTTTTCTTTTGCATGAATGGTGCTAGACTCCCACAAAGGTAATGAAAGGTTTCTTTGCTAACCCTAAGACGCCGCTTGAACATGGTAGCACTATAAGCACTTAGGAGATAGCATTTTACAAAGCCTTGAGGCCGTGGATATGCCCACGCTTGTCTGTGTTCATGACCCCTCCTACGGTTCGCAATCTTCCTCAACCTCACAGATCGTGCCATGCATTCGGTAACATGCAACCAAGTCTGCACTATGCACTCATCATTGTGCATGCTTGGTTCTTTAAGCAATTCATAGATCGCTATAGAACACAACCACGCACAATAGAGTGCAATGTCTTTGGACATGCCCATTGTCACCTGCAAATCCAAAACAAGTTGATACATATTAAATTCTCAGCTTATATGGCTTCTTAGGAGCTTAGAAACATTCATAAATCCATACAACGCATAGGAACAAAGCAACGTCGAGATCCCAAACTTTATAAACTCATACAAGAATAATAACAAGAATTTCCTCCGCCAAGGCTACTTGTTGCCCCCCCTTCCTTCCTTAAGGAATTCACTCATTATGGCATGCAATCCTGCCAATATCTTCAGTCGCTCCCTCTCCAAGGCAACATTTTGGCTAGAGGTCTCCTTGAGATGGTCCAATAGATGTTTCCCAGTATCGGCCATTGTGGCCAAAGATTCCTCATACTTGGGAGTCACTCGACGACTTGAGGACATGGGTGCTTGTGGCTTCTCGTCATCTAGTGCTATAGTTACTTCATCCTTGTCACCGCCGGGGAAAGTAGCATCATCCATTGTTGATGAAGAAGCGTGGCTAAGAGGAGTGACCGTGGCTCTATCGTGGTAATACTCATCCACCACATCGAACCATTTACATGTGTGCCTCCTGTCATTGCCAGATACCGAGTTGTGAGCTTTGTCCACTCTATATTTTGCTAGCACCGCTTGCCACTTCTTGCGACAACTTTCACTATCCTTATCGAAATCAGGGTAAATGCCGGCTAGCTTTGTGGCCACCTTTGCCCACAAGTTGACCCCTTATTTCCCAGGATTGTTGAACTCCTCACTCATGCCCCCCTGACATGAATGAGTTGGTCAACCCAAAAGTCTTGCCACTTGCTTTTCTTATTGTCGTTGTCGTCATCTTCCCCCAAGTCCACCACCACCTTCTTTTTGGAGTTCCTGGGTTTCTTTGGCGCAGGTTGGGTCTCTGACACAATCTCCTCATCGCTAGGCTCCTTCCTCATGCCACGAACTCGCTTTGGTTGAGAAGATAAAGGGGGGTTATTGAGCGAGTTGGGTGATGGTTGGCTTCCTGGGGAATTGGGAATGGAACCCATGTTTGGGATACCTAGGGGGGATGATCGATTAGGAGGTTGCGCTACCATAGGTGAATGGGGGGGGGCGAAACATGAAGGGAGAGTTTGGAGAAAAGGAAGGAGAATTGAGCATGGCTTGGAAGCCATGAGGTGGCACATGAAAAGGAGGATGGGGAAATGAATAGAAATTAGAGTGCGGGAGAGAAGTTTGGGAGAAAATAGGATCATCGTCGCCTCGTTGTTGCGATGAATCAAATTCATGGCTCGTGTTGGAATCCATAGTACCTACATCAAACACGAAGAGAATATTAGCACCACATAAATTAAAAACACATAGATAAGTCATGATAATGGAAATGCGGTTTGTGAGGGGTCACCTTATGCGCTCGCTTCACGTTGCCTCCCAAGCTTTTCGCACACCCCTAAAAGAAAACCATAAGCACACAATGTCAAAGGCATGGCAAGTGTACCACAAAAACATTAAAAGAAAGGTAAATGGGTGGATAAAAAGAAAGCATGATTGAAGTGCATGTAAAAGCACCTTGGAGAATGGAACTTGTGAAGCTTATGTTCTCTAGAAATTCTAGAGGGTACAAAATCTCACCCTAAACCCTTTAATTTATAGGAAATTGAAGGGTGTGAGGGGGGGAGGGGGGGGTTTGTACGTTGGAAAATGGAACGTTGAGAAAATGGAACGTTGAGAAAATGGAACGTTGGGAAAAATGGAACGTTGAGAATTTCAGGTGGGCTCCTCCTGCAAAAAAATCCAGGTGGAGGGTGGAACACGTTTTGGGCAAGGGGGGGGGGTCGGCACAACATCAACGATGTTCTTCCATCACGTGGCAAGGGGGGGGTGGATTTCCACCGCCCAATGTGAATGAGAGGTGCCATGGGGCACTCTGAGATTGCAGCGCAGGCTGGCGGCAGCTTGGCTGCCGCCTTATCTGAACCCGCCCTAAGTGACGTTTACGTAATATCTTGTTTTGATATTCATTTGTTTGTTGCTTATCATGTGGCATGCATTTCTGCAACACGTACATCACTTTCTGCCGTTTGAGCTCGAATATAGCAGGAAACCCTCCTTCATGACTTCAATTTACACAACTCCTTGACTTCAACCTTAACACGACACAACACCAGGAAGATCCTAAGCGCACAATTAGCTCTAAACTACGCTCAAATACACTATTTTCTTCTAATTATCCTAAAAAGTACATGGGCTTCGTATCCCCTTGGGGTAGATTTATGGGATAATTTGGCTGGGTGCTAGGCTTTTATACCTCCACCCACTCCCTGTCTCCTTGGTGTGCATAATGGCACAACTTTCTCAACACCCCCGTTGGTGCCATGATGTTTAGACTACTACAAGGTGGTATCCTATTGGATCATACATGTTGACCAGGGTGCCTATGAGCATCGTTTTATATGTGGCCCTCATTAGTGCTAGTCCCTCATCTTTCACCCATTGCTAGGCATGCTCCATAACCTTGTTTGTAAGTACAATTGGAATTCTAAACTATTTTGCATTGAGTTTCATGATCTCATCATCTAGCTATGCACTGGAATTACCAAAAGAAGCGTGCACCATGCATAAAAATTTGCCACGATTAGATGCACCTTTTGAATGTAGATGGTTGTGGATTGATCCAACTCTATGTCCCCCTTGAATATGAGCATGTTCACTAATGACATATACTCAGTGGTGGTGGGCATATTTTGGGAGACTTCATCAAACTTGTAGGTTTAGTTGTTGGCTTAATTTAGATCTAATGCCTAACCTATATGTGCTACTTGCCATCATCGTAGAAGACCTTGATCAATATCTCATCGGCCAGCTACCTAGCCTAGCCTACATGTCATTTTTAATAATCCATCTTGTCTATTATTTCATATGAATCCGTTTATTAAGTCTTCTGTTGCAATTCCGATCATTCGCACTAGTCAATAATTATTAAGTAATTATTTTCTTTGCCCAGGTGCATGTGTTTGTGTCATCTTGTGTCTATATCATTTTGTGCATATTCCCAATCAAACTCGCATATGCTACACACATATCCAGAGACACTCAGTAGGTTGATAGGGGTAGTGGTCAATGCCGACAAAACTTTGGCATGACCACGATGCATCTTCCTGCTTGTTTCACTCGCTTCTTGATTTCCTTTATGTTTGAATCAATTTCTCTTATGTTTGAATCAATCCTTCATGTTAGCACATGAATTACACTACTTGGCATGGCTCGAGGCTCGGGTACTCCAGTTCACCAGACTTGAAGAAGAAGAACCAAAAGAACTAGAACATGAATTAGAAGAAGAACCGATAAACCCACCCCACCACTGTTCATACCACCACCACCCCTACCACCACCTCCCTGCCTTCTATATTACAACATGCTTCAGCCAACTATCATGGTGAAGTATCCCAAGTTCTACGAGAATTCCTTGGAGGATGTAGATGCTCACATCCTTCTCTTTAACAATGACTAGTGCGTGAACCTCCCTGGCTTGGTTGATCAGAACCTCAAAAAATCTACTTATGTCTCGAATTTACAAAAAAGTGACTCTTTGGGTTGCTCAGTATACGAGTACGCTCATTTTTCCACCCATGATACGATCTGAGATGCATTTCTTCAAAGATTCAGGGGAAGACAAGACCTTCGTGCATCTGCTAAGCTCTGTCGGATGAACTAGAAAAGCCTCACGTGGTGGAAGACTATGTCACTAAATTTTAGAAGCTTCTCCGAAGATTGGATGTAGCCAATTGGCCCACGGAGGAGATCCTCAATTACTATTTCATGATGAGATTAAGCAAGCAGAAAGGGCAATCACTTGTGCTGATCTTTCCACAATGACTCTAGAGTAGCTGGTTGAATCTGCTCTCACGACGTCGGTAGGATCCGTCAAAAGCAAGGGGAAGACAAAGAGCAAGAGGAAGTCCAAAAGGTCTGTTAGAGGATGATTCTAATCACTCAACTGCAAGTGAGGAATTAGAGGAGGAGGAGGAAGATTGCAAGGCACGATCAAAGAGCAAGAAGGCAGGAAAAACAACCAAGGAACTGGCTCTACAGTGGCTCAGTTGACTATTGAAGGAGTGAAGTCCCCTCCCAAAGTTCACTCATGCAAGTCTTGGTGTTTGAGGTGTCAAAATCATGGTCATGGATCCGAAGAATACGGGTTCAATGAGCTTTGGTGTGCCATTTACCGAACTGCCACACACACCAAAGAGGCATGTAGATATAATGGGTAGAGAGTGCCTGTAGTCCAAGCCCCCGTGGTGGCAACCATTCGACCCGCCCTGCCATAGCTCTATAGGATCCATACCAAAGGCTACCATTCCACCCACATGGGAATTTTCCTCCCAGGGATGTGCCTAGTGCTCAAGAGTCCACTTTCATGTGCTTCTATAGCCATGCCCTAGGCCATCATAAATCTGACAACAATGAGATCTCAAGGAAGCACAAGGCTAAGGTGGAAGGAGCCTAGGCTTCAGTATATCAGGCCCACCGATAGTAAATGCCATGGAAATCCAAGCTCTAGACGAGCAAGAAGTAATCAAGCTGACCACCACAAAGGTCGCCAAATCATCAGCCATGGTGGTGACACGATCCATGCAACTCGAGACTCCGAAGGTGGGGAAAGAACCGACCTTGGATAAGAGGGGGAAGCAAAAAGTTATCACATGGCAAGAAAAGAACAAGGTATGGATGGAGGTGTTCGATTGGGTGGAAAAGTAGCAGGCCAGAAAGGCCCATGCTGATTTGCGGTAGAAAGCCAAAGTTAGCATATCGCCGATGAACCCAGATCAGGGAGGCAAAGTCCCCTTGCCACAACCAGATGGGAGCCAAGAGAAAGGTGCAGAGACACCGCGGCCAAAGAAAGGCACAGAGACACCACGGCCGGAAAGAGGTGCGGATGCACCAAAGCAGGAGGAGAGGTGAAGTAAGCTCACAAAAGCAGAAACGCGGTCGTACGATTTGTGGGAAGATCTGAAGCGGTAACCAATCCATATGTTGGTGGAATAACTCCTCAAAATTGGTGCCAAACTTCAGGGAGAAGCTGTTGTGCCGCATGATGCCCGAGGAGGATAAGATGACACCCTCATAGCCTGTGGTGGAAGCCCTACACATAGAGCGGATAGAAACTCCACTGAGGGAAGTTCCGATTTACGATGAAGCCATCCCAATGATCCAAGTCAAGTTGTCTGGACATAGTAGAAGTACTGCTAGATGGCGGATTAGGAGTCAACATCTTATCGGATACGACATGTAGAATGCTTGGATTGAGAAGATGGGATCTGACATGCAGAATGCTTCGATTAAGTCTTGTTCACACCGAAACGACAGATCAATGGTGAGTTCAGCCACTCATATTAATCCACGAGCTCACATTGGAAGTCTCTGGATTCACTTTCCAGATTGTAGTAGTGGTGCTCCACATTAAGGACATAAAAGGTGCCTACCCAATGTTATTGGGTAGACCATGGCTCATTCAGGCAAGGATTAAGCAAGACTGGGATGCAGATAGGATAACTTTCCAGTGAGGAAATAAGAAAGTCAAGATTTCCATAGCCAGTCCAGAAAGTGGAGAATCCTTCTCGGCTGAAGGTAGCCAAGGGAGTAAACATGCTGGAGGGATTAGACCTTGATGATTGAAGAGGAGGAATATCTCTAGCAGAATGCAAATCTGATCAGCTTGTTTAATGTCGATGTGGTTCGGGTAATGGAGAGATATTGACCAAACCTTCATCACAAGAATAAAGTCGCCATTGATCAGCCCAATCTGTTGAGCGAAGAGCAAATTTCTGTGATGAGGCCGAAGATTTTTATGAAGCCTATACCAGATGAATCCCAACTATGTCAAAAGGGTCAAGGAGGAATTGGATAAATTGTTGCACATTGGATTCATATATCCAATCGATCGAGCAACATGGTTGTCCCTGATCATGATTGTTCCCAAGAAGAATCAAAAGCTCCGGGTCCGTGTGGATTATAGCAGGAAGCTGAATTCTGCTACAATCTCAGACCCCTTCCCTTTGTGGTTTCATAGACTCTCTGCTATACTGGAGTAGATGGCCATGAGATGTACTCATTCTTGGATCGATTCATTGGCTACAATCAAGTCCAAATGGCACCAGAAGATCGGGAGAAGTCAACCTTCATCACCAAATGGGGAGCCTTTGCATCCAATGTCATGACCTTCGGGCTCAAGAATTCTTCCCGCCGCATTCCAGCGTTAGGAGATTTTTGCTGAATTTCTAACAACATTTATGTGGGTGTTCATGAATGATTTCAGTGTCTTTGGGAAATCATCCCAACATCTGACAGACCTGTAGGTGTGCTTGGCCAAATGCAAAGTCTCTAGACTGAGTCTTTTCCATCCAAAGTGGTATGCTCCTTGGCCACATAGTATCTTAAGAAGGCATTGCAATAGACCTGGTCAATGTGGAGGTGATTTGGAAAGCTCTGATCCCGACAAGTGTAAAGGAGCTAAGAAGGTTCTTGGGGCATGGCACAACCGAATGCTCTGCCATTTAGTGCATGTAGCAGTCCCCCTAAACCACCAACTGGCACAGATAAAAATGCCATTGAACCAATAGTTGAGGCAAGCTAACCTCGAATGGACAGAGTAATGCAACATTTCATTTTGGTGACTCAAGCTACTACTATTCGAAACACTTGTATTCCAAGCACCTATACTAATTGCAAATTACCATTCCATGTGTTCGTGGGATGCCTCAGATGTGGCCATAGGAAGTGTCCTGATGTAGGAGGCCAAAAAAATGTTTTCGCCTAGTCTACTGCGCCAGCAAAAGATTATCAGATGTTAAGCAGAATTAGTCCACCACTCATAGTGAAGTGCTTGGCAACGATCTACTCGATCAACAAGTTTCGCCACTATTTGTTGGTGGGAAATATGTTCACCTTCCATGTGGATCATTCCGCCTTGCTCTATCTTGTTGATAAGTAGAGATTCCCCAAAGCAAGATGGCTAGGTGGATGCTGATCCTTTAAGAAATCAAATTCAACATTGTGTATACCCCAGGAACGAGCCATACAGTGGCGGATTACTTGTCAAGAATAGAGTCTGGTGAAGCCTCGATTGGAGTAGCAAATGATCTATCAGATGTGGAGCTATTCATAGCAGAAGCAGTCATGTTGATTCCCCAGACCTGGTATGATGAAATGTTGGCATTTGGGGCCATCGGTCTAATGGAGGATAACCTTTCTCGAGATCAAAGAAAGTGGATAGCTATCTGAAGCCAATCTTTCCAAGTAATGCGGCCAGCTATAGAAGCAAGGCATTGATCAGATCCTCTAGAGCTGTATTCCACCTCACGAACAAGAAGCGTCCTTTAGAGAATCCCATCAAGGAATCAGTGGGGCAGTCACTTCACAGGAGAAGTAACATGAAGGAAGATCCTCCAAGCCGGGGTCTCTGATGGCCTTCCATAAATTGGTGATGCCTACAAATGGGCCAAACAGTGTGATGTGTGCCAATGACTTAGCCAACTAACTGACAGATACCAGTGCCTGACAATTCGATCTTTCCCCTAGAACCAATCTAGAAATGGGGCCTTGACTTTGTGGGTTCATTCAAACCACCAGCCCAATTCATTGTGGTGGTAACAAGTATATCCTGGTGGCAAACCGACTATAGCACCAAATGAGTGGAAGCCAGAGTCCTCTAGGATAACACGACCAAGTCCATTGCTAAATACCTTTATGAGATGATTATCAACCGGTTTGGCTACCCGATAGAGCTGATCAGTGGACCAAGGAAAACACTTTGTGAATGATGCCATCCGGCAGAGCTGGTCACTAAGCACCTCATCATCCATAAGAGATCGAGCTAATGATAAGGTGGAAGTATGTCTATGACATCATCCAAAATACATCCAACTAATGCATTCTAGTGAGTGTGTGTGAGTGAAGTGAGGTGAGAGAAGAGATGAGTAGCTATAGTGCAACACAGTGGTATGACAACGCTCGAGGGAGGTGCAGTGGAATCGCTTCTCAACAAGGAGTTGTAGAGCTTGGAGACCTCAAGGGTTATGAGCTCGACCATTGAAAAGATCCTCACGATAGTTGTGGTTCACCAGGTAATCTCTTGTTGGATGTGTTTCAAGGAGGGTTAGGGTGAGACAACATTTTTGGCACCGCTGCCGGGGAGCCATACCTTGGCTTTTTCCATCATTTTTCCTCTAATCTACGCATTACCCATTATTTTAATTAATGGTTTTCCCCAAAAAATATGTGGATTTGACGGTGATTTATATGTGATTTGGTTTTGTTTTTGTAAAGAATGCTTTTTTGCTTAATTTCTAGCTTAATTTGTTGTTTTTGTTTTTTTTGTTAATGTGGTTTTTCATGTTCTTAGGGCTTGCACATAAAGTGTATTAGGATTAGTTTGCATCCATTGCATCAAAAAATGCATTAGAATGCATTTTTTAGTAAATGTTGGCTCTCCTTAGTGTTAAACATAGAACTAAAATCATTAAGTTTAGCCTAATTTTCCATTTTGGGGATCATTTATGAAGGGTGTAAGGGGTGTCATAAAAAGATTGACTTTTTTGATTCCTACTTACCTTTTTGGAAAAATGCCCATATCTTCTTAATTTCAAATTCAAAACATATCCCCCCCAAACAAGGAAATTCGTATTTCCCACTAGGCTCCAAAAAAATTTTTAGAAAAATGGTTCACGCGTGAACCATTTTCTGCACTCTCGCACCTTAAGGTCTCACGGCTTAAAGGTTCACGCCCAAAAACATATCCCCCCCAAACAAGGAAATTCGTATTTCCCACTAGGCTCCAAATTTTTTTTTTGAAAAAATGGTTCACGCGTGAACCATTTTCTGCACTCTTGCGCCTTAAGGTCTCACGGCTTAAAGGTTCACGCCCAAAAAAAAAGGTTCACGCGTGAACCATTTTCTGCACTCTCACGCCCAACGGTTCATGCCCAAAAAAAATTAAAATTTATTTTTTCATGAAGTCTGCTAAGAACTTACAGCATGAAACACTAAGTATTTCACGATGCAAAACACGGTATTTCATGACGCGAAATACTAAATATCTCACGACGTGAAACAGTATTTAAAAAAATTAAATTTTACTTTTCCGTAAAGCGTTCACGGCGTGAAACAGCATTTCACAGCGTGAAACACCAAATATCTCATGAGGTGAAACACTAAATAATATCTCACAATGTGAAACGGTAAAAAAATAATAATCAAATTTGATAAAATCCGTGAAGTTCGCTTCACGTTCGTGAACTGCACCCAACTAGTTCACAATGTGAAAGGGGGGTCCGTCAACATGAAGTTTGGAAAATGCCTTTGTTTGGAGACTCGTATCTCCTAAACTGTGGATCCGATAAAGGCGCTCTAGGGCTCATTGGAAAGCCGACATCGAGCTCTTCAAATTTGGTCTTGGCCGTCCAAAGTCAAAATTAATCGTTTTGGCCTCCGACTAGCAGCCTCAAAATTCAACCCGAAAATCGAGGTAAAACAATCCGAAAAGCACAAATTCGTAAAAAACAAGGCGAAAATGACTTCAAATCGTATTCGGGCTACTTTTTGAGGGTCTAAACTAGAAAATCACGAACGACTCAAAGAGACACAGTTGTAGTACTCCAAAAATACTACAACTCTCTCGTACAGAGTTTAACGACTCAAAGAGACAAAGTTGTAGTACTCCAAAAATACTACAACTCTCTCGTACAGAGTTTCTCCAAATTCCTTTTGGAACACACTTAAAAACATGCTGTGAAACAGGGAAAAAATTTTCGAATTTCTTTTTGATCTTGAGACAGTGATGGAAAATAGGTTTTAGGACCTCCTCTTCCATCTGGGAAGTTACTAGCATGCACTTTTTCCAGAAAAATATCCCTAAGGTTCACATGTAGCACCTAAGCTAATTAGGGCAAATGGACACTTGTTGGACACGAAGAGTACACCAGGCCTCTTAAGACTGAAATGGATTATGAGAAAATATATAAATCAAATTTAAAAAAAAACACACGTGTGTTTGTTCATTAAGGAGTAATTAGGTAATCAAACATGGCAATGATAGAGGGACTACGTGGGCCGACACTCTCACTAAATCCAATGGTTGACATCTTCGAGCCATTGATATCTATGCCCCAACTGCAATTCCCAATACCATTTATATGCCAACAACAAGAGGGTCATCGGGTTTTACACCCCCCGTCACTTCAATCCCATCCGGCTTTGGTCCTTTACCTAACCTCCCTATGCAACAATCTTATAGGTACCAACCCTTTGCAACACTTGGATGCCCACACTGTGGACACACTAATTAGTCTAGGGAAGGGGGATTGCCCAAGGACTCAATAAGTCCATACGCACAAGAGCACTCACATACGGCCTTAGTGACATACAAAATTACGGCCGTATAGATTTCCACAATTATGGGAAAATACAATGGAACAATTGATCCTATTCAATCCATTGAAATGTTTGAATAGCTATGCAAAGCCTTTGGAAATCCCAATTGCCCCACCAAGGTACATGTGTTGAACCTATGCTTAGAGAGAAAAGCTAGTTGATGGTTCATCACATTGATGCTGGCCAACTTTAGAACCTTGAAGTCAGCCTTTATCCATGGCTTTTCAAGACAAGGTGATTGGTGGAGTGTAGCAAAAGACCTCTGTTCAATTGAGTGTAATCCAAATGAAACCATTAGAGACTTTATCCTACGAATAAAACTCTTGGACTCACGATGTGAGTCATGGAAAAGCTTAAATGATTTTTAATTGAAAAGGGGTGGTTGCAAGATCAAGGTGCCCAGTTTTGTCCACTCAGACACCCTGTAAAGAGTAAAAAAACAGGTATTTCCTTTAGTAGCTAATCTCTCCTAGTAAATGAAGGAATTTTGTTTCATTGAGTTCTTTTGGTAATATAGTTGCATAATTTGATTAAGCATTAGATAGTCAAAAGTCCTCATTTTCTTAGGTACAAAGTCAATGTATACACCCTGTCCCAAATTTGAACTGATTCCATAAAATGCTAATATCTTTTACATATAAACTCATATGAGATTTCCACTTTGTACCTTAGATCTTCACATAATATGGAGCTTAACTTGACTTTTTGAGAAAATTTTAAGATATTTGTCTATTTTCTTTAAATATTTCAAGGTCTTTAAAGTGTTATAATATACGCCACTTTTTGTCCCCACAATAGCTACCACTTAAAATCCTCAATCTTGTAGATCAAAAGAGTGGGTAGATACTGAGACATTAGTAGAATGTGGTGGTTATTAAAAATTGTAAATCCAATGGTTGGATTTTTAATGATCTCTTTTTCAAAATTCTTCCAGACTATCAGAAGGCCTGCAAATATCAATAATCTAATTAGTAAAATTATATTTTTGATGTGAATCATCTAAAACCTATAGGGACTAGTGTACTTATAATGGTGCATCTATGGAAAAATAAATTGGATCACTCTAAGTATGGAAAGATCATTTGTTTATCATTTCATTATATTTTTGATTAATTAGACTAGTTTATATTAATTTAAGTTATATCGGGTTAATTTAAGAGCAAGCGTATTTTCTATTATTTGCTTGATCTCATTTTAAGTACCTTGCCCCCCAAAATTTGCTCTCCAAGCATTGTCCCAGTCTAGTATAAACTGGATAAAACTGGATACCCTGATCTTGCAACAACCCAAAGATATTTCATGATGACGAGCTTAAAGAAAAACATCTTACACAACTTGATCATTGTATCCAATCCAGAAACATTTGATCAATGTTGTAAAGAAGCAATACGTTTAGATGACAGCATGATAGAAGAAGATGATCACGATACAAGGTGTTCCTCATCTAAACCAAGTGAAGCAATGGCAAAAGAACGATCGATCTTGGAATTGTCATTCCCCGAATTCTATGCACCCTTGCTTAAAAGCTTTCAATCGACATCTCTAAGAGAGGATGAAATCCTTCAAAACAAACCATCCTTAATGCCTCTACAAGTGAGGAGAGAAATGCCTTGTGTTAAGTAACGACCATCCCAATCCCCATTGTGCATACAAGGCACCTATCTTTTTGTACTGCATATATTGCAAATCCCTTGGTCATGATACTACAAAGTGTCCCAATTCATCAACAATTGACTCAAAACCTCAATCTCTCGTGAACCAAGTAGAAATAGTCCAAAGGGTAGAAACTTCTCGGGAAGCAGTTAATTGAATAGTTCAATGTTTCTATTATCGTGGACCTCACAAAGTGACAGACTGTAAAGTTTGGAATACTTCCATGCCAATAGTCACTCACACTTTACAACCCATGTGTGAACGATGTGGCATTCATCACATGTTCCAAGAGTGCCCAAGACGAGTTGCTTCAATGTAACTTGTCTCACAAAATACAACTCTAAACATCTTAAGTGTACAAAATGGGAAATTGTCCATAGTACCCTTGAATATGCTTACACGCTTACAAGCCAAAGCATGAGAGAGTGCCAAAAAGAATACAAAAGATAACACTTTGAAATGGGTAGAAGAACATGCCTTAGTGCAAGAACCAAAACACAAACCAAAAACTTCTAAACCCAAGAAAAACAAGGGACAACAAACTATCGAAACCAAAGTTGAATTAAAGGACAAGGAAAAGGAGCCTGTGGAGGACATAAACCCAAAAGGAGGTGTAAACCCAAAAGACCCAAGAGCAGAAGCATCCACCTCAAGGGCAGTAACCACAAACCACAAGACCCATATGTGCGACACAGAATACAAAAGCCCAAAAGAAAGTTTGTTCTCGTCGCATGGGCAAACATAAAGAAAACTTGATGATCCAAAGAAAGAAGATGAAACAGTTCTAGTACGTCACTTAGTGAAGATGAACCAAGTTATAATTCTTTACTCAATGCACCTAGAGACCAATCAAGAAACTAGAACCCGCCCAACCACCCCAAATCAAAAATCATGATTATATGACATATGCAGATGCAAAAAACAAGCTCAGGAGAGCATGCTTAGCATGGTTGAGTGTCTTATAGGATCATCGATTTTGATTGAACCTCATAATGCTAATTCTAAAAAAGCAAACAAAATACAAAACCCAGAGGAGTATCACTTCCCCTTTCAAGAGGAAGACATACTCTATAGAGAAGAGTAATTAGAGACATATTGCACAAATTAAACGGTTGAATCCCTTATGAAATTAAAGAAGTCTCTCAAAACCTCTTTAGAGGAATTCTCTTCTCTCATGGGTGGTAAAGCCAACATAACATTAGCACTTTCACCTTTAAGGGCTCAACATAAGTTATACCAAGACATAAAGAGATTCATAGAACGAGACTGTGAGCATTCGCAAGTTTCCAAATAGACCTCATTTCGAATTCTCAGAGGACCAAGCATTCCATTGTACACATTGGATACTCTTAAAAAACCTGAGAGCCAAAAAGAGGACAAAAGTGAATGGGAATATGAAACCAAAACGAGATCTGAAGGTAGAAACAAAATCTAAAATATCCATGGTTCCTCTTGAAGATTCTATCATGCTATGGTTGTATTTTCCTACAGGAGGCAATGATGTTAAGTGCAAATGCACATTGATTAGCCCTCAAGCTACTCATAACATCATGACAATAAACACTTGGATGTAAACTTATCCCTAGAGACAATGGTCTTACAAGAGGAGCTAATGGACAAAACATTGAAGTTCATGGTGGTTACTTTAGCTATGCTACTCAAATAATCGGTGGACATGTGGAATTTACATTTCATGTTACCCTAGATTCCCTTGAGTATGATGTCATCCTTGGTGGAACTTGGATATATGACTTGTTGTATTCAATAGATGAATCCATGCAAACAGCCACCTTGAACACTCCTGCAGGCACTACCAAGGAAATACCAAAGCTTGGATTCCCAAGCACTTCAAAAAGTCCCCTCAACCTGTTCAAAGAAACAAACCTCAGCACCAAAGACATCAGCCACCAGTTTATAATGTACATCAGATGGGTGCCTGTGCATGTGCTTCAACAACAAGGATACTATGATTGTAATCTTATAATATGGTTGCCAAAATCGAACAACGTGAAGAAAGCCTCACCACCAACTTCAACCCCAATAGCTTCACCTAAAGTTTGACAAGAATGGAGGCCTAAGCAACACCAAGCAAGTCACTCAACCACTCTCGTACATTCAGCACCTACACAAGACCTACACAAAAGCCTCACCACACCAACTTTAACCCCAATAGCTTCACCTAAAGTTTGACAAGAATGGAGGCCTAAGCAACACCAAGCAAGTCACTCAACCACTCTCGTACCTACACAAGAGCTTGTGTGTTCAAGCAACCCCAATGGTAACCCATCAGCAGTCTTACATACCATCTCGACAATATTTAACACTAGTTTGGTACCAAAACAGGACACTTGAGTGTCCTTTTTTGGGGGTTGCGAAAAAAAATCAAACTCCTAATGTAGGCTTTAAAAACCAAAATGCTTCATTGGGCATGTAGAACATAACCCTATGCTTATGTAAAAAATGCTAAACATATAAAATGCCTTTTTATTTGGAAGTACATAAGCAACAAAGTAGCATATGTCTTGAAAATGAACATTTTTCAGGATTTTTCAGGATTTTTCCAAATATGCAAGCATCATTCTCTCAAAAAAAAAATCCAATGATATCAATAGCATTTTTCCCAAGATATTTTGATAGCATACATCAGTCCAAGGAGGTAGAAGTTCACCAAAAAAATCATTTTCCTTTCCTAGAATTTTTTCCAAAAAAGTTGTATAAAATCAGCAAAAGTAACGCGTATTATCAAAACTCAATCACGCCACTAAAAAAAATTGTAGCCCTATCAATGAGAATGTTGATTATTGGTTTTCATGCTTGAGATGAGATAAATAAGCCATAATTTGATGTGTATGACACTAACTTAGCCTCCACTTAAGTAGGTTCTTATCGCCTAGTTCTAAAAAAACTGTAAAAAATAAAAATACAAAATTTGATCATCTTTTTTCAAAAACTAATCATAACTATGCTTGCACAAGTAGTCTACACCTATAGTTACAACAAATAATGCACTTACACAGCTTTCCCCTTTGATGAAAATCAAAATTAGGCTCATAATTAGACATTTTACGTATTAAAAACAGGTTGCGCAAAAGGCCATGTATGAGAAGAGGCCCAAAAAGTGGCTCTAAAGTTTTGGAAAATTCAAAACAAAGTAGTATTTACCCTATATAACATGGGTGCACCTCAAGTTTTACATTATTAACTTGCATATGGAAGGAGAAAAATTCATGCTCCACCTGTATAAAAACATCATTTCAATATTAGCGAGTCAAAAATTTATCCAATAATTATCGTTTGATGATTCCAAGATTTAGTTTACATCATGGGCTTTCCATCAAGCCAAGTTTCATGATCAAACTATGTCTCTTCTAAAAGTTATGTACAAATTACTACTATTTTGAAAACAGCAAAAATCATGCGTTTTATCAGCATGCGTCTAAGAAAATTAAAATATTGCCTTGCAAAAGCTAAGAAAAGTGCAATTTAAAAAATCTCAAATTTTTTTGGGGTCTTGAGGAACATCTATGGATGTTAAGCATTTCAAAACTCTTAATAGATTGCCCACAAAAATTCAAGAAAAATGCTAACTTTCAGGACACTTTAGTGTCCTCAGGACACTTTAGTGTCCAATTACAGAACTAGTGTTAAGCCAAAAATTCAAGAATCAATTTCCATGTCTACAATAACAGAGATTATGAGTGCATCAAAGACAAACTCACACAATGCTCTCTTTACCCCTTTGGATGTAAAGCATTAGTGCAAAAGCTACGCAGCAGACATAAGAACCTATTCCCTCAAAAAAGAGAGTAGCCACAAGAACTTGTTGCTCATAAGGTGGTAGTAAAAAAAAAACACAAGGGAGTCACACCTATAGCCTACCTAGAAGTGGTAAAATATCACAAGCAACTCCCAAGGATCTTCAATAGCCATTATATCTTGTTAAGCTTATCGCTTACTATTCTTTTAAATATGTTAATGTAGCAGTTGCTCCATGAGTACAAATCCATACTCATGCACTAGAGAACATTTGCACCAAAGCCTCACCATCAACAACTTCCAGGTACATCTCTGGATGGGGGGGCTATGGTGGGCGAAAGCCTGGTCAATGGTACAACCCATCACCTGGAATTTTCCTTCAAATTATAAACCTCTCCAAACAATGCTACCATCTTTAGTTGGCTAACCCATGGGACTAGGCTGGACTGATGGATCTGTAAAATGAGACTCAATTCTGTTATAATTCGATAGATGAAGTAAATCCCGGTTGGTAATTGTTCTATGGGATAAGAATCAACGGCTGTGCCTCTCGATGGGGAAAAAAGCGTTGATCTCTATGATCCAAGTGTAAGTTTTTTCCTTGATCTGACCAAGTGTCTTTATAGGTTCGGTCGGATCAGTTTGGTTAGTAATGACCTTGACTACGATAGAGTAAAATTATCATGGAGGAACCGCTTGTGCTTTCCGGGCAAATTAGGAAGTTTTTCCGAGTTCGGTTTTGGAAGAACCGAGGAATTAGTCACCTGTCCAGATATCCGTGGGTGAGGCCCCGAGTGTGGGACCCTGCCTCGTGCAAGTAGTGCTACTTCCGCTGTTGCTAGCACCCCGAATCCATTGCACGGTGGGGACGGGGATCTTACAATGGGTGCTCATCCAAATTGTAGATTTGGACACCATTGCTTCACATCTTGAATGTATAACCCTTTGGTGTATCTACCTTGACTTCTTGATGTAAGATAATGGTGGTAGCTCTTGTTAACCGTAGGAATGGGTTAACATCCCCCCCTTCTTGATGACAATCGCATCCTCGTGATTGCGTTGAAGACCTTTGTGTGGGTAGATTGAACAAGCTTTGTCGATGGCTTTGATGTTGTTTGTTCAATGGTCTTTGTCCCTCCGGAAGGACTAAGAAAAGCTAGTTAGTGATTGAAAAGGTTAGACTTGTTTTATTGGGAATTCCTAATGGGATGGGGGGTGGGATTTTTTGTGAATGATTACATTTTTATATTTGTGTGAGCATGTTTGTTTTTGTGTGTTTTTTGCTCACTTTGATTTTGGCAATCATAAGCAAGGTTACATGTGATTTGTGTTAGTGGGGATGCTAAGAGATGTTAATAATGGGAGAGAAGAGAGGGAAGGATCCGGAGGAACGTAGACATAATAATCTGAACGAGATAGTGATTCTTAGTTCCTCATTTGATTCATTGAAGCGACATTCATGGTTTGAAGAAAATGGCCTTTGATGAAGTCCTTTTGTTTGGCCAACTGGGTTCTAGAATTTTTCACGTTCAGTTTGACTCAATTTGGACAAGATTTGGACTAGTTTGGCTCCCTTTTTGATTTGGTTTGATCTAGGAGAGAGGAGAGATAAAAATATCACAATTTTTTTGAATTAAAACCCCTTCCACACATGTCAAAAAGGCGTCTACCTCAAGAGTCCCCCTCTCCTTACCAAGGTGTCAAAAATGCATCATTTTTCTAAAATATCTCATTTTTTTAGTAATATCTCATAATTTTTAACTAATAAACCTTGTCTTAGTCAACTCTTCATCTTATGTGAGCATTTACTCATTTTGGGTATTTTCTTTTATTCTTTTGGATTTATCTCATCCCAACACTTGGATTAATCCCATTGGCCCATTGGAACCTTAATTAGACCATAATCTAAAAATTTCTGAAAAATGTAGACCCTTAGGCGGCTAAGGTCCCTTATACCGTTTTCAATTAATTCCTAATGCACATTGGAAAGTTAATTTTGATCTTTTGTTTCAAGGGAATTTGTGTAGACCCTTAGACGGCTAAGGTCCCTTATACCATTTTCAATTAATTCCTAATGCACATTGGAAAGTTAATTTTGATCTTTTGTTTCAAGGGAATCCATTTTAGACACTAGGAGGATTTTTATATCCAAAGATATCTCAATTTTGGATTCTCTCTCAAGACATTTTCTCTCTCTAGGCCAAAACAAGGTAAAACAAGATCTTTCTTCTATTTCAGAGAGGGGAATAATTACGAGAACAGAAGGGGAGGTTCTTACACCTTTACACCTCAAAAGCTGGAGGGAGGAATCTTATAGGACTAGAGGATATGGTGCCCGCACGTCCATCTGCTCTTCTCGTCGAACAATCTCACTCACCCCTGAAAAATTGGTTACCCAAATCCTCGTGCATAGTGGCAAGTGGTTCATAGACATGAACTAAGGCACACCTTATCGCTCTCCATGCTGATGCAATGTTGTAGTGTCCTACATGCTCTAGCCATGGACCTAGTACTAGTAAAGCAATCTAGGATTGCATCCCCATGATCAATTAAACGTCCCAAAGTAACCACCTTCCATAGTAAAAGCCCACAATTACCATATGTACAAATGGACAAAAATGTCTAAGACATTGATTATCTAACAATTTCACTACTCAAATCGTGAACATGATTACCTTGCAAAAGGCTCGCTACACACAAAAGTATATCGAATGGGATCCCGTCTGCATCCAACTGGTATGGGGAGGTTTCCTACTGTGCTTTCGGCTCCAATAAGATATAATAGCCAACCTCAAAGCCTCCACAATGTGCAACTACCTCACCTCCCCACCTATCATACTTTCGACGAGTGGACATACTCTCATTAGGGCGCATGAAGATAGCAATAACCAAAAGAGACATCTACTTGCACACACTAGTAAGTATGTTAGGGAGGGAAATAATTGAACTTAACTTTGATAAAAACCAAAGAATCCTACACTCATCTCTTCTTGGCCATCTTTTGACATGACATACAGATATCACGAGATGCGCAAGAACAAAGTCCTTCTCAATGTGAAGTTCAAAGTTGCTGCCTCCCGTGCAACAATCCCGAGGTGCTCCTCACTTAGAGTGCACACCATACTGCCATTGGTCTATAAGAACTCTACAACAAGCACAAAATTCAACTCCACAAGTACCTCCCAAAAAACATTCCATGGAGGAACCTCTAAAGCACCCTTGTGGAGACACGTATCATCTCGCACATTGTGACTCATGGTGATAGTAGAGGAGAGGAGTGGATGGATACAAGAGCACTATACACATTGCAACTGATTTACAACTATTAATGCATATTGCAACTCGTTTACAAAGTCACCATATTATGATCTTAAACTTCCATATTATATTTAATAGCAAGCTTACAAGGCCACATCATTACATGACAAACACCTACACCATGATACGATCATTTGTACTTCTTTACAAAGATACCATATGAAAGCATTTTGGGCCTCAACTATCATCTTCACCTTTTCCATCTACCCTAACTTGCGAATGAAGGTGGCAACTTCAACTCTTATAGGATCCTCCTTTGCCTCTTCATCCTAATGGTTGAAGCTACTTTCACCTCTAGCATATTCCTTTCTGCTAAGGTCTAACACTTGGCATGTTTTCAACTTCTTTTAGAGCTCATTTACTTCAGAACTTGTTGTCCATGTCTCCAAAATAGCATCCGATCTGGGTTCGTTTTCTTTGAGGTGCATGAAAGATTGAAGAGCTTTACTTAATATGGTTGCAAACATAGTAGTATTAGAGGGATTACTAGATGAAGCCATCACCATAGAGTTCACAAGGACTCTGTTGCAATATGAAGATATAAGGGGAGAGTAGTGTGGGATGTGTCTAGAAGAAGATTGTTGGAACATGGTAATCTCTACTGTTTTTATAACTTCAAAAAAAGGAACAAAAATTTACTTTTTCAAGCACTAGAATTCTTATTTTAAGCATTAGAAAAACTACTTTAAGCATAATTGTTATTATTTTAATGTCTCGATCATACACTCTTTCTCTCTTTCACTCTCTCTCTCTCTCTCTCTCTCTCTCTCTCTCTCTCTCGTGTTGTTGAGATCTCACTCCAATTGCATCATCTCTGTCAAAAATCTATGCCATGGAAGAAGCAAAAACAAAGCCATTGCCATAATATGAGTGAACAACAATAATGCCTAAAACTAATATATTTTGGGCATTACAAGCTACTGAAATACATCAGTACAGATACTGCACTCCCCAGTGGAAGAAGGAAGGTGGTATGCGGTAGGGACCTATGGTGCAAGTGCGAGTGGAAAAAGGGGCCTTGCACGATCAGGCCGTGGTGCCCATGAGGGAATTCAAAATGAACCTACTAGGGATGTATGTGGCAAGAAATGTCGATATTGGGGTTTCATTGGAACACCAGGTGGCCATGACAAAGCACTAGACTGTATTGGGATCATGGTACTGGGAGGGCTTGAAAGATCCCTGCCCCCTCCGCGCAATGAATTTGGGGGTGCTAGCAGTGGAAGTAGCACTTCTTGTGCAGGGCAGAGCCTCTCACTCGGGGCCTCTCCACCCAAGATCCATATAAAAGATCTATGGACTCATCTGTTGAGGACCAGAAAAAGGACAATCAACCAGTTCCATGCTCGAGTTCAGAAAACAACTCTAACTCCTTGTTCTATTTTCTTCCCCGACGCACGTGTGGGTATCTTCGGTTTCTTTCCCATAGAACAAGGGTTATCCGGGATTTACTTCAACTATCGTAACTTAACAGAATTGATTCTCATTTTAGGGATCCATCAATCCAGCCTAACCCCATCCAATCCCATGGGTTAGCCAAAAGTCCAACCACTATAGTGATAGGATCCATTTAGAAATTTGGTTATGTTTTGCCCCATGTACGAGGGAAAAGAGTTCCCAAGCCCCCTAGCCGGTGCTTCAAGCAAACTTTAAGATAGTCACAACACTTACACACCCAATATGAAATTGCCCGTTTCACAAAGTCAGCTGTGTTTAAAACAATCTTTTAATGAAACCAATATGAAGTTGCCCGTTTCACAGATTCAGCTGCCTTTAAAACAATCTTTTAATGAAACCATAGTATCACTAATCATAATCCTCCAAAATATCCAGCTTCAATTCTAATTTCCAATCATTCCTTCATCGGTGTACCTATGGCATCATTGGCAACCAGAACGCTCACCACCTGTTCACTCAGGGGCCTTTTCAATAGTTCCTAGCTCATAGTACCCAGCAATATAATCACATAAGAAAATCTAGATGGACTCTCTGTTGAAGATCAGCAAGATCAACCAACAGATCCATATAAAATAGCCATGGACTCATCTGTTGAGGACCAGCAAGGACAATCAACCAGATCCATGCTCAAGTTCAAAAAACAACTCTAACTCCTTGTTTTATTTTCTTCCTCGACGCACGTGTGGGTATCTTCGATTTCTTTCCCATAGAACAAGGGTTATCCGAGATTTACTTCAACTATCATAACTTAACAGAATTGAGTCTCATTTTAGGGATCCATCAATCCAGCCTAACCCCATCCAATCCCATGGGTTAGCCAAAAGTCCAACCACTATAGTGATACGATCTATTTAGAAATTTGGTTAAGTTTTGCCCCAGGTATACGAGGGAAAAGAGTTCCCAGGTCCCCTAGCCGGCGCTTCAAGCAAACTTTAAGATAGTCACACCACTTACACACCCAATGAAATTGCCCGTTTCATAGATTCAGCTGTGTTTAAAACAATCTTTTAATGGAACCAATATGAAATTGCCTGTTTCACAGATTCAGCTATCTTTAAAACAATCTTTTAATGAAACCATAGTATCACTAATCATAATCCTCCAAAATATCTAGCTTGAATTCTAATTTTCAATCATTCCTTAATCGGTGTACCTATGGCATCATTGGCAACCAGAACGCTCACCATCTGTTCACTTAGGGGCCTTTTCAATAGTTCCTAGCTCATAGTACCTGGTAATATAATCACATAAGAAAATCCAGATGGACTCTTCGTTGAAGATCAGCAAGATCAACCAACAGATCCATATAAAAGAGCCATGGACTCATCTGTTGAGGACCAGCAAGGACAATCAACCAGATCCATGCTCGAGTTTAGAAAACAACTCTAACTCCTTGTTCCATTTTCTTCCCCGATGCACGTGTGGGTATCTTCGATTTCTTTCCCGTAGAACAAGGGTTATCCGGGATTTACTTTAACTATCGTAACTTAACAGAATTGAATCTCATTTTAGGGATCTATCAATCCAGCCTAACCCCATCCAATCCCATGGGTTAGCCAAAAGCCCAACCACTATAGTGATAGGATCCATTTAGAAATTTGGTTATGTTTTGCCCCAGGTACGAGGGAAAAGAGTTCCCAGGCCCCCTAGCCAGCACTTCAAGCAAACTTTAAGATAGTCACACCACTTACACACCCAATATGAAATTGCCCGTTTCATAGATTCAGCTGTGTTTAAAACAATCTTTTAATGAAACCAATATGAAATTGCCCGTTTTATAGATTCAACTGTCTTTAAAACAATCTTTTAATGAAACTATAGTATCACTAATGACAATCCTCCAAAATATCCAGCTTGAATTCTAATTTCCATCCACATCTCATCACATCCACTCACATCACATTCACATCCACATCCATTTACATCGCATCACATCTCATCCACATCTCATCACATCCATTCACATCTCCTCACATCACATTCACATGTTATCACATCACATTCAAATCCACATCTATTTACATCACATCACATCCACTTACATCCACTCCATTTCCCAATACAAATAATAATACTCAAAATTCCACTTTTGATAAGTACTGATAATTTGAATTATGCCAAAAATTCCTCTTTTACCATTTAATTTCTTGGATCTCAATTATCATGGGAATTCCTCTTTTTGTATAAAAAACATTTACCAAAAAATCCTCTTTTACCATTTAATTACTTGGATCAAATATCATGGGAATTCCTCTTTTTGCATAAAAATAAAATTACCAAGAATTCCTCTTTTACCATTTAATTACTTGGATCTCAAATATCATGGAAATTTCTCTTTTTGTATAAAAATAAATTTACCAAAATTTACTCTTTTTTCATAATCAATTAATTATGCATAATTACAAAATAATTATTTCTCATGAATATGATGAAAATCATTCTTTTTGCATAGAATGTCTAATCCTAGAATATGGTAGGAAGTCCTCTTTTAGCATTATGCATAAAAATAAGATATGTATTATTTTTTAGAAATTTTACCATAGCTTCGCTGCTATTACTGATAATTCTCAAATTTTTTCTAAAGAATAAAATCTTGTAACGAAAATATGATAGTAGTTCCTTATTTATGCTTACTATGAATTTAAGGCATAATTTTAACCATAATCATAAACTTAATTATGATTATCTCACTAGATTAAGCTAATTTCATTATTTCTCTTTTCCCAAATTGATAGGATAATCTATTTCTCATTTAGAATCAATCAAAGTAGTTTTAACTACTTATAAATAGTCTAAAAGAAATCATCATTATTTTGTTCACACAAAATCATGAAAATATTTTTTTCTTCATCTCTAGCTTATCAAGCCTAGAGTTTAGCTTTGAATTAAGAGACTATCATCGAGAAGCATCTTTTTTCAAGGGATTTAGCCATAAAGATGGCTATTCTTTTAGAGAGAGAGAGAGAGATTTACTTAAAGAAATAATTATAAATAAGCATAAAGATTAACTTTCTCTCATTAAGCATTAAGACTTTAAGGAAAAACTTGATTTGAATCAACAATTATTTAGAAAACTTCTCAAGCTTGAGAGAGATTGAGAAGAAGAAAGTCATTGAGATAAATTAGGAAAAACCATAAAATTTGATTTTACCTCCAAGTTTGGCTTGATTCTCTATTAGTAGTGAAGTCCCCGACCAATGAATTGGTCCACCAAGAGGAGAAGAGCAACTCCAAGAGTTGTTGTAGAGAGAGAGAGCTCCAAGCTCCCAAGAGAGAGAAAAATTTAAGGGATAATAGAAAATATGATTATTTTAATATAATACTGGCATAGTATAGCTCCAATATTTTTTTTACAAATGACTGAGGGTCTATTTATAGGTGAGGGAGGCCACTAACAAAGTCTAACTGGGTTCTTGAATTTTCTAGGTTCAGTTTAACTCAATTTGGACAAGATTTGGACCAGTTTGGCTCCCTTTTTTATTTGGTTTGATCAAGAAGAGAGGAGAGATAAAAATATCACAATTTTTTTGAATTAAAAACCCTTCCATACATGTGAAAAAGGTGGCTACCTCAAGAGTCCCCCTCTCCTTATCTCGGTGTCAAAAATGCATAATTATTCTAAAATATCTCATTTTTTTAGTAATATCTCATAATTTTTAACTAATAGACCTTGTACTCAGGCAACTCTTCATTTTATGTGAGCATTTACTCATTTTTGGGTATTTTCTTTTATTCTTTTGGATTTATCTCATCCCAACACTTGGATTAATCCAATTGGCCCATTGGAACCTTAAATAGACCATAATCCAAAAATTTCTGAAAATGTAGACCCTTAGGCTAAGGTCCCTTATACCATTTTCAATTAATTCCTAATGCACATTGGAAAGTTCATTTTGATCTTTTGTTTTAGGGGAATCCATTTTAGACACTATAGAAGAGAAGAGCTTGGGTGAAGACCAACATTCTTCACAAAACAAAAACAGTTCAGAGCAACATGCCTTCTACACAAGTTCAGGAAGAGGATGAGGTAGAGGAGTCCGTGGACGCGGCCAAGGAGGTGGCCGAGTAGGTAATCAAAATTATGGCCACCAGTAGTAGCAGCAACAACAACAGTCCCAAAATTCACAACAACAACAACATGCAGGTGGAAGAGGCTAATTCAGAGGCAGGGGGAGTCAAAGAGGTCGTGGAAATTGGCAAAGGCAGTATAATGATACACGTGGATGCTTTTATTGTGGTAAGCCTGGACATGTGCTGGCAGATTATTATAAGAAGCAGGCTGACATGCAAAATGGGAAATTGCAGCAAAACAACTATGCATCCTCGAGTAGAAACAATGAGGATAATGAAAGGTTATTTGTTGTCGTTAATGCCATGTCTGAAAATGTTGAAGCAGCACATAAAGATGATGTATGGTATGTTGATTCGGGTGCTTCGAACCACATGACAAGTCATGGATTATCTCTCTCTAGGCCAAAACAGGGTAAAACAAGATCTTTCTTCTATTTCAGAGAGGGTAATAATTACAAGAACAGAAGGGGAGGTTCTTACACCTTTACTTCTCAAAAGATGGAGGGAGGAATCTTACATCCTATCCCACTTAAAAAATGCAAGATGTCTTCATCTCACAGCTCGAGGATAAACTATTTCACCTTAAGATCCAAATGATTTTGGGGTTCCTTATAGTCTGGTCAATGTTGAGAGAATGTGGTTCTCATGCTAGATTCAAACATGTGGAGGAGAGAGACCCAAAATACAAGAAGAGATCTTTCTTATTAAGTTTCTTAAAATACAACTTGGCTTTTGCACGCTATCAAATGCCTTCTAGCTTTTCTTTTAAATAGGTGAGCTAGTGGACCATAAGTCCATTCACACACACATCCTTCTCCTACCCTTTTACATGACCTTAGTCTTTTAATACCCCCCTCAATACCAACTATGAAAAAGATTAGAATAGGTGGTATTGGACATAGGTTGCCTTTATAACATTAGGCGTACAAGGTTAGGAATATAGGTGTTGTTATATTGAGATCTAAAACAATTTCTCAGTGGAGTTAGGGGCTGATGCAAAGTTAGCCTTTGTTAGGACGTTTAGAAGTGATATGCTCCGTTTATTTACACTTGTTACATTTCATTTTGTTGGGATATTTGATCCAACAATTATTTGCCAAATGACCTACCTTTTTGCAAAATGAGTACACCTTACTTTGCTCACTTGATGTGACAAAGCTTGTTCGATATTCAATGAAGTCGATGCATTTGAAGATTCAGCTCCTCCCTTTGGCCTCTTTTCTTCATCAAGGCAAGATTTAATGACTCCTTCAAGGGTGGGATTAGGTGGGGTACACCTTCTTGACTGCTTTTAGCAAAACACCCACTGCATCATCTTCATCCATTCTCGCATTCACTGATGTAAGTTGAGCCATAAGGCCCTTCAAGTGAGAGATAAAGGCTCCAATGCCATCTCCCTCTTTGAGATCCAAGCTGAAAAATTCAATTTTAAGTGAGATCTTGGAATTCTTACCACAAGCTCCATAGAGCTTGTCAAGCTCATCCCATTTCTCCTTTTTGTAGGCCGGGAGCTGGTCCACATGGTGAATAAGAGCCTCATCAAGATGGAGCATGATGATGGCTTGTGCCCTCTCATCATCTTCAATATCTTCAGCCTTAGCTCGATTAATAACCTTAGTGCCGGAGATGAATGGCCAAAAACCTTTGGACATCATCTTGTACTTGACAAGAACTTGCCAAGTGTGGAAGCCCTCTCCTGAGAACTTCTTAATTTGGGTGTTTTCCTTTGACATTGGGTATTGAAGGAAGATTACAAGAGTGTAATGGGCTGATTTATGAAGAAGAAAACCAGAAAATTTGTGATATTTTGGCTTAAGTAGAAAGAGAATGGCTTATGAGAGTACAACAACCCTTAATCAAGCCAAGGATGTTACATAAAAAGGAGATTAAGTTGATGAAGCTTATGGTTTAGCACTTAGGCTTTGTGCCCAACCACTAATTCTGATGGAGAGAGCTTCATTAGTGTCAAAGAACACTTTCTTTGGTGATTATGATCACCATTAGTGTTTAAGAAACACTATTAGTGCTTAAGAGCACTCTTTTTAGTGTCAAATGACACTTTCATTGATTAGCTTGTTGATGTCGAGGCTTATGAACCAATCAATGGTGAATTCCCCATCACTTCAAAACACTGACCAAAAACTTAGAAAGGCTTGAGAAGAAAATGTATTGATGATTAATGTGCTAATTAAGAAGAAGATTAGTGTAAACAACACTATTTTGAAGCTTACAAATGGCTTCAATGGCATACACACCGGGATTTGTTTGATCCACTTCTTCTTGGCTTGAAGAAGTTCTCCTCCTCAACCTCAAGAAGAATGTCTTTGAATATTAATGCATAGAGGTAGTGTTTGATAACACTTTAGTGCTTAAAAAACACTAATTTTGAAGCTTTTATAAAGTCTGCCATGGAATGCACAGACCCAGACCTAGTCTTTTGGCTCTAGCACTTGCGTCAATGGATGATTAGAGCTGAGACTTGAGCTATAGGACCTTGAGACCATGGGCTTCAAAAGCTCTAAGTCCTCTAAGCTTGCAATCACCTACACACGGTGAATGGTTGTACAAATTGTGGAGGACAGCGAAAGGATTGCGTCAAGTTGAACAGACAATGTTGCAGCAATTTGAAGGAGAACCGCACAATTAGCAATACAAAATGAAGCCCCCAAATGTCCTCTTGATCTTTTTAGTTGAGAGCAAGCCACAATTCGACCTCCAAAAGCTGCTAGAGCTCCTCCATTGGTAGGGGGTTTAGCTCCACAAAAAATGATAGAAGGAGAACTAGCCTACACCACACAATATGAGACCTAATCTACCTAAACTCTGATACCATGTTGAGAGAACGTGGTGCTCATGCTAGGTTCAAATATGTGGAGGAGAGAGACCCAAAATACAAGAAGAAATCTTGCTTATTAAGTTGCTTAAAAATACAACTTGGCTTTTGCACTCGATCAAATGCCTTCTAGCTTTGCCTTTAAATAGGTGAGCTAGTGGACGATAAGTCCATTCACACACACACCCTTCTCCTACCCTTTTACATGACCTTAGTCTAATAGTCAACCCCCGCAGAATAGTCAACCCCTTGCAGAATCCTCAGATAAAGATCCCTTCTACAAGAAGAACACACAGAACTCATTATCAGAGAACAATTTGTTTAGAACATATCATTCATATCCTTAACACACAGAACTCATTATCAGAGAACAATTTGTTTAGAACATATCATTCATATCCTTAACACAATAATGGTCCATCAGACCAAAAATTTCATCCGAACATTCCTCCACAAGAATTTTAGTTATGTAGGTTCTCAATTTGTCATCCCTTAATTAGATCCACTGGGTCAAAGGTCAAACAGCAGAGCAATCTGTCAGCACAATCCACTAATCTCATAGTGATCTGCTGAAAGTTATAGTCATCTTCCAATTACTACCATCATCACAGTGGGATTCGTCCCATTCATCCTCATTGTGGCTTTGTTAAACTTATCTTCCTTCTCAACCAGAATTCAGAAATCATCATCTTTCAATCAGAATCCAAATTAATTCATCAATTCTCAACCAAAATTCAAAAAATCATCTCAACTAGCATTCGAATTCATCCTCTGGGATAGAATTTTTGCTTATAACTTCAAGGTCTTAGATTTACTCAAATATATTATCAGGAAAGAGCTGCAGATATACCCATGGTATATACGGGTAGTCACGGTCCTTGGAGCTATAAGGTAAATACCATCATATCTAGGCCTCAAGCAAGTCAGGGATTCCATACAATTGTAGTACTTCCATCTAAAGACCCCATTTCCAATTTATGGATCTTCATTCTGAATATTAATTTGTATGAATTTCATCACACAATTACAACCTTTTACTGGTACTTCATAAATTTTTGACATTTTTGGCTTCTCGATTTTCCACTTTAGCCAATTCGCTCTGATATCAGCTGAAAGATCCGTGCCCCCTCCGCGCAAAAAATTCGAGGGTGCTAGCAGTGGAAGTAGCACTTCTTGCAAAGCCTCTCACTCGGGGCCTTGCCCACGGATATCCGGATTGGAGACTAATCCCTCGTCGGTTCTTCCAAAACCGAACTCAAAAAAACTTCCCTCGCCCAATAGACAGGCGATTCCTCCGGGATAATTTATTCTTTTGTAGTCAAAAGCCTTAACTAACCAAATTGATCCGACCGAACCTGTAAGTCACATGGTCAGATCAAGGGAAGAGGCTTGCACATGGATCATAGAGTCCAACGCTTTTTTCCTCATCAAGAGGCATAGTCGTTGATTCTTTTCCATAGAATAAGGGTTATCTGGGATTTACTTCAACTATCTTAACTTAGTAGAATTGAGTCTCATTTTAGGGATCCATCTATCCAGCCATTCAATCCCATGGGTTAGCCAACCGCCCAACCACTGTAGTGATAGGATCCATTTAGAAATTTGGTTATGTTTTGCCCCGAGTACCAAGGAAAAGAGTTCCGAGGCCCCCTAGCCCGCGCTTCAAGCAAACTTCAAGATAGTCACACCACTTACACACCCAATATGAAATTACCCGTTTCACATATTCAGTTGTCTTTAAAACAATCTTTTAATGAAACCATAGTATCACTTATCATAATCCTCCAAAATATCCAGCTTGAATTCTAATTTCCAATCATTCCTTCATTGGTGTACCTATTGCATCATTGGCAACTAGAATGCTTAACACCTGTTCACTCAGGGGCCTTTTCAATAGTTCCTAGCTCATAGTACCCGACAATATAATCACATCAGAAAATCTACATGGACTCTCCATTGAAGATCAGCAAGATCAACCCCCAACAGATCCATATAAAAGATCCATGGACTCATCCGTTGAGGACCAGCAAGGACAATCAACTAGATCCATGCTTGAGTTCAGAAAACAACTCTAATTCCTTGTTCTATTTTCTTCCCCGACGCACATGTGGGTATCTTTGGTGACCTAGAGCCCGAGCACCGTATGGTCAGCACTCTCAAGGCTTCTTTGCAGGTCACCTAGCACTTCACTCATAGGCCACTTCCTTGGTCCCTCATCCACCGTACCGGAAGCTCACCATTTAAATCGAACTGATGCAAGTCAAGACCTCGGTCGACCTTGCTACGCGAGTCGTCCTCCATTGACTCTCTGCTAGTTGTTGCAACTTTATCACTTAGGTCTCCACAATCTCATTCACAAGATGGTCAAAATGCTTCCCCAGCATTTTTGACATAAAACAATCATTTAAAAATAGGTCATAAATACAGTTTCTAACAAACTCTCATCTTTCCTCATTGTTCCACATCATTTCTTGTTATTCCACATTCTTCTAAATCAATTCACTTTGCTTATTCCTCATCCAGTCATATCTATTCCCATCATCCTTCATCCATTCTTATCCAATCACATCATATTACATCATCATCACATCTATCACATTCATCACATCTCATCCATTCATATTGACCCATATCCACATCACATGACATCACATCCATTCACATCTACCCCGATCCACATCACATCCATTCACATCTACCCCGATCCATTCACATCACATCTCATCCATTCACATCTACCTAGATCCACATCACATCTCATCCATTCACATCTACGTTGATCCACATTCATCCACCTTACATCTCATCCATCCATTCACATTACATCACATCCATTCAGATATCGTCATATCACATTCACATCCATTCACATTACATCACATCCATTCACATCACATGTACATCTCATTGTGTCCATTCATATCATATTCACATTCACATTACATCACATCCATTCACATCACATTTACATCTCATTGTGTCCATTCATATCACATTCACATCCATCTCATCCATCCATTCACATTACATCACATCCATTCATATATCATCATATCACATTCACATCCATTTACATCTCATTGTGTCCATTCAGATATCATCACATCACATTCACATCCATTCATATCTCATCGCATCCGTTCACATCCATTACATTCATTGCATCCACATCACATCACATACATTCCATTCACATTATATCACGTCCACATCTATCCACATCACATCTCATTTATTCCATCCACATTACATCACGTCCACATCACATCTCATCCATTCACATCTACGTTGATCCACATTCATCCACCTTACATCTCATCCATCCATTCACATTACATCACATCCATTCAGATATCGTCATATCACATTCACATCCATTCACATTACATCACATCCATTCACATCACATGTACATCTCATTGTGTCCATTCATATCATATTCACATTCACATTACATCACATCCATTCACATCACATTTACATCTCATTGTGTCCATTCATATCACATTCACATCCATCTCATCCATCCATTCACATTACATCACATCCATTCATATATCATCATATCACATTCACATCCATTTACATCTCATTGTGTCCATTCAGATATCATCACATCACATTCACATCCATTCATATCTCATCGCATCCGTTCACATCCATTACATTCATTGCATCCACATCACATCACATACATTCCATTCACATTATATCACGTCCACATCTATCCACATCACATCTCATTCATTCCATCCACATTACATCACGTCCACATCTAACTACATCACATCTCATTCATTCCATCCACATTACATCACATCAACATCTATCCATATCTCATCACATCCATTCATATCTCATCTCATTCATCCACATCCATCCATTCATTCACTTGCACATCTATCACTTCACATCTCATTCTCATCCATTTACATCACATCACACCCATTCACATATCATCACATCTCATCACATTCACATCCACATCCACATCCACATCCATTTACATCACATTCACATTCACATCCACATCCATTTACATCACATCACATCTCATCCACATCTCATCACATCCACTCACATCACATTCACATCTCATCTCATCCACTCACATCACATTCACATCTTATCACATCACATTTACATCCACATTTACATCACATTCACATCTTATCACATCTTATCACATTTACATCCACATCCATTTACATCGCATCACATCCACTCACATCTCCTCGCATCTCATTCACATCCACATCCATTTACATCGCATCACATCTCATCACAT
>NC_141046.1:42370776-42393103 GCF_041138505.1 Cibotium barometz
GAGAAGATTAATCTTGGATTAAGAAAAAGCTTTATGAAAAGCTTCATTTGGATTGAGAATGGATCGTGAGTATGACCATTTCTTAAGTGAGAGAGAGAATTTACATAAAAACCATTACAATTAAGCATAAATGGAAATTTATGTAATTCTTAACTATCATTAATGAATTAACTTCAATAGCATTCATCTAATTATGTAACTCTTCACTACCATTCATCAATTAACTTCAATAGCATTCAAAAATCATTCCAATTAAGCTTCTCAAGCTTGAGAGGGATTGAGAAGAAAGAAGCATTGAGAAATTATAGAAAAGATCAAAATTCACCATTTACCTTACAATTTGCTTGATTCTTTGTTCACGGTAGAGGCCCCCAACCAATCAATTGGTTAAGTATGTTGATGGAGCCACCAATGGGGATTGAAGAAAGAGGGAAGCTCCAATTTCTTCAATTTGGAGAGAATTTTAGAGAATAGTAGAAATTAGAACTATTTCAGCATAACTCTAGTATAGTAAAATTCTTCTATCTTTTTTTTCAAAGGACTCATGTTCTATTTATAGGAGAGGGAAGCTCTAACCAAAGCTAACTGAATTCTAGAATTTTCCAAATTCAGTTTGGTTGAATTTGGACTAGATTTGGACCTAGTTTGGTTACTTTTTTATTCGATTTGGTTCCATTTTGATTTTGTTTGGTTCAAGCGAGAGGAGAGATAAAAATATCACATTATTTTTGAGTTTAAAACTCATTCAAGCATGTGAAATATGCACCTCCTTTAAAGAACTCCCCTTCCTTACATATGTGTCAAAATGGAATCATTATACCCAAAATATCTCATATTTTTAATATTGCTCATAGTATTTTACTAATAAACCTTGTACATTTTCAACTCTTCATCTTGTGTGAGCATTTACTCCTTTTTGGATACCCAAAATATCTCATATTTTTAATATTGCTCATAGTTTTTTACTAATAAACCTTGTACATTTTCAACTCTTCATCTTATGTGAGCATTTACTCATTTTTGGGTATATTCTTTTACAAATTGGATTTATCTCCTCCCTACACATGGATTGATGCTATTGGCCCATAGGAACCTTAATTGGACCATAATCCAAAAATTTCTGAAAATCTAGACCCTTAGGCTAAGGTCCTTCATACCCATTTCCAATTAATTCCAATTGCACATTGGAAAGTTCTTTTTGAATTTCTGTTTCAGGGGAACTTATTTTAATAAGATGAGTTATTTTTCTATCCAAAAATATTCATAATCTAAATATTCTCTCTCTAGAATATTTTCTCTCTCTATGTCAAAATAGGCAGAATGCCTCGACGGCACCATCCTATGGACGGGTGGACCCGATTAGTCGGGTAGCTTTCCAACATATTAAGTGAAAGCCCTACGTTGACGAGATCTCTTATATTTCTGAAGAGGGAATTGATTACAGGGGAAGATGCTGAACATCTTGAGAGGCTGGGGAGGAATCTTACATTCTCTCCCACTTGAAAAATGCGAGATGCCCTCATCTCGCAAACTGGGGGTAATTTCGTAAGATGCACGAATATGAGACTTAGAGAAAAATTAATTAAGATTAACCACAAAAAAAAGTCTCAAAGAGAGTAAGATTCTAGATAAGAACAAGATTTAAACTTTATTCATTCATGAAACATTTACAGTAAAGATAGAAGAACTCTTTACACTTCCATAAGCCCGTCCATCATATGATCACAAAAGCAGCACTCACAAGCTGCGCACGTATAAGGTAACTCATCTATGGGAATAATTCTGTTGGTTATTGCTGCACCTATCTCACTGGTATGAGGTGATCTAACAAAAGGACCTCTGAGAGGCAAGCCAAAAACGGGGTAAAGGCATATCTTCTGAGATGAGGAAGAAAACACGCCAGTAAGAAGACCCGCTCAGAAAACCCAAGATGTCTTGATCTCATGACGCAGTAGTATCGGGGACCCAAACCCAAGGCTTCAATAACCATGGCCAAGTGGACATTGTTACGAAAGTGCTGCTGACCCCAGGGTGTTACCCTAGTTATGTCTTGATAGGTCCACCATTTGGTCTGAGCTACAGAAGTTCCCAAGTGAGGAAAAAGTGAGCGCTCATACTGTTCTATAAAATCTTTCTTCACAGACTCGCTTGCGTCTTGAAGGTGAGAAATCATCATGGATAAAACTAATTCCTATTTTGCCAAGCCATGAAGGAGATTAAGAAGAAGGGAGATCAATGGAAGTAAGATTACTGTGAGCGACAGCTAAAAGTTACAACTTATATAAAGGAAGGAGCTAGCGTAACTTAGAAGCCAACGGTATCTTGCCACTGAAGTTTTACCGTCTTTCCATGATTTGGGTTTGGCACATATTTCTATGAAATACATTAAGAACTTTGAGATGAGGAGGTAAAAGAAGCTTGTAGGCTAAGTCACCTACTTTCATTGAATTCAGATATAAGGCTCACAATATCTGGGGGATAACTTCTTATACTCCCCAAGAGATAAAGAACTTCTTTTGGGCCGTACTCGAATGAAAAACCAAAACCTTGGGTATCCAAAACACCGATTTTCACTTTTGAACTCATTGTTCTGAATCCTTAAAACAGGCGTGACTCCTGAGAAGTAAGGGTCTTCCTTTTTTAAATAGAATCTTTCTTTTATTTTAGAGAGGGAAAAATTATAAGATCAAAAAGGGAGATTCTTACTCCTGTATACCTCGAAGGTTGGGGGAAGGAATCTTACATTCTACCCCACTTAAAAAGTGCGAGATGTCCTCATCTCGCAAGTAGAGGACAACTCATTTTCTTAAGATCCAATTTATTCTGGGGTTCCTTATATTCAGGTCAACCCAACAGAATACGGGGATAAATATCCCTTATATAGAACTCATCATTAAATAACAATTCATTCAAATCATATCATTCATATTTTTAACGCGATAATGGTCCATTAGACCGAAAATTTCTTTCTGAACATTCCTCCACGGAAATTTCAGTCAAGTAAGTTCTCAATTTGTCATCTCTTAACTTGATCTACCAGTCAAGTGTTAATAGTAGCAATCTGACAGCACAATCCACTAATCTCATAGTGATTTGCTGAATTCATTATCATCATTCCAGTTATTAATATCATCACAGGGACTCGTCCCATTCACCCTCATTGTGGTTTCGTTCAGGATTTTATATTTCAACTAAATTTCAGAAATCATCATTTTTCAATCAGCATCCAAATCAATTCATCAATTCTCAAACAGAATTAAAAATCATATCAACCACATTCGAAATCATCATCTAGATAGCATTAACGCTTATAGTTTCAAGTCTTAGATTTACTCGGATATACTGCCGGTAAAGAGCTGCAGTTATACCCTCGGTATATACGGGTCGTCATAACACTTAGAACTATAAGGTAAATACCATCATGTCTAGGCCTCAAGCAAGTCAGGGTTCCATACAATTGCAGTACTTCCATTTGAAGACCCAATTACTAATTTATGAATTTTTAGATTGAATATCAATTTGTATGAATTATATCACACAATTACAACCTTTTTTATTCTTGATAAATTTTTGATATATTTGGCTTCTCGGTTGATCCTCATTAACCAAAAAGCTCTGATACCAACTGTGAGATCCCTGTTCCCACCGAGCAACAGTTTCGGGGTACTAGCAGCGGAAGTAGCACTTCTCGCGCGGGATAGGGGTCCCACATTCGGGGCCTCGTCCACCACGGATATCCGGACAAGAGACTAATCTCTCGATTTTTCCAAAAACCGAACTCGGAAAAACTTCTCTTACCCGGAAAGCACGGGCGACTCCACCAGGAAAACATTTTACTCTAACGTAGTCAAGACCATTTTACTGATCAAGCTGATCCGATTGTACCTATAAAGATACTCGGTCAGATCAAGGAAGAAACTTGCACTTGGATCATTGGGATCAACGCTTTTTTCCCCATCGAGGAGGCACAACCGTTGATTCCTATCCATAGAACAATTACTATCCGGGATTTACTTTATCTATCGTTATAACAAAAATTGAGTCTCAATTTACGGATCCATCAGTCCAGCCTAACCCCATCCGATCCCATGGGTTAGCCAACCGCCCCATCACTGTAGGGTTGGGATCCAATTTGGAATTTGGTTAGGTTTTGTCTCGGGTACCAAGGAAAAGAGATCCAAGGCCCCCTAGCCCGAAGTTCATGCAAATATAAAACTAGGCACACCACTTATACACCCAATATGAAATTGCCTTTTTCTTAGCATCAGCTAAGAAAAAGGCCCCCTAGCACGAAGTTCATGCAAATATAAAACTAGCCACACCACTTATACACCCAATATGAAATTGCCTTTTTCTTAGCATCAGATAACTTTAAAACAATCCTTTAATGAAACCATAGTACCACTGATCACAATCTTCCAATTTATCCGTTTGATTCATAATTTCCCATCATTCCTTCATCAGAGTATCTATTGCATCATTGGCAACTAGAACGCTCACCACCTGTCCACTCACGGGCCTTTTCAATAGTTCCTAGCCCATAATACTCGGCAATATAATCACTTATAAAAATCCAGATGGACTCTCGTTGAAGATCAGCAAGATCAACCAACAGATCCATATAAAGAGCCATGGACTCATCCATTGAAGACCAGCAAGGTCAATCAACTAGATCCATGCCCGGTTTCACAAAACAACTCTTACTCCTTGTTTCAATATCTTCCTCGACGCACGCGTGGGTATCCTAGGTGACCGAGAGCCCGAGCACCGTATGGTCAGCACCTCTAGGATCCTTCGCAGGTGACCTAGCGCTTCACTCATAGGCCGCTTCCTTGGTCCCTCATCCACCGTACCGGAAGCTCACCATTTTAATCGAACCGAGGATGGTGAAGACCTCGGTCGACTTTGCTATGCCAGACGTCCTCCATTGACTCTCCGTCTCAGCAGTTGCAACTTTATCAGTTAGGTCTCCACGACCTTAATCACAAGACGGTCAAAATGCTTTCCCAGCATTCTTGACATAAAACAGCCATTTACAAACAGCATTTACAAACAGTTTACAAATACAGTTTCTATATTAACTCTCATTTTTCCACATTATCCCTCATCAATCCACATTACTTATTCCACATTCCATTTATATGTGTACTCATCCCATCACATCATTTTCCATCTCATCACTTCAGATTCCTTCACATCACATATCATATATTCACATCCATACATATATCCATATCCACATCCACATTCACATCCATACATCCACATCTATATCCATGCATCTATTTTCACATCCACATCTACATGCACATTCATGCATCCTCATCCATACATCCATATCTACATGCACATTCACATCCATACATCTATATCTATATGCGTACATTCTCATCTACATGCATACATCCACATCCACATTCATACATCCACATCTCCATGTATACATCCACATCCACATTCACATTCACATCCATACATCTACATCTACATGCATACATCCACCTCCACATTCACATCCATATCTATACGTCTACATCTACATGTATACATCCACATCCACCTCCACATTCACATTCATATCTATACGTCTGCATCTACATGTATACATCCGTGCATCTACATCCACATCCTCATTTACATCCATACATCCACATTCACATTCACATCTACATGCATACATCCATACATACACATCCACCTTTACATCCATATTCTCACCCTATCACAACCCATATACATCTTATCCCATCACATACACTTCTTACCTCATCCCATACACATCCTATCACTTCTTAACTCATCTTATCACATCTTAACTCATCTCATATGCATGTTATCACATCTTATCACTTCCCATATCTTTTATGCATACCTCTATGCATGAAATTCAATCATGCTAAAAGTAATACTTTTATAAAATAATCATCTCTTATGCATACCTCTATGCATGAAATTCAATTATGCTAAAAGTAACACTTTTATAATAAAATATTCATCTCTTATGCATACCTCTATGCATGAAATTCAATTATGCTAAAAGTAACTCTTTTATAATAAAATATTCATCTCTTATGCATACCTCTATGCATGAAATTTAATTATGCTAAAAGTAACTCTTTTATAATAAAATATTCATCCCTTATGCATACCTCTATGCATGAAATTCAATTATGCTAAAAGTAACTCTTTTATAATAAAATAAACATCTTCTATGCATACCTCTATGCATGAAATTCAATTATGCTAAAAGTAACACTTTTATAATAAAATATTCATCTCTTATGCATACCTCTATGCATGAATTTCAATTATGCTAAAAGTAAGTCTTTTATAATAAAATAATCATCTTCTAAGCATACCGCTATGCATGAAATTCAATTATGCTAAAAGTAACACTTTTATAATAAAATATTCATCTCTTATGCATACCTCTATGCATGAATTTCAATTATGCTAAAAGTAACTCTTTTGTAATAAAATATTCATCTCTTATGCACACCTCTATGCATGAAATTCAATTATGCTAAAAGTAGTTCTTTTATAATAGAATATTCATCTCTTATGCACACCTCTATGCATGAAATTCAATTATGCTAAAAGTAACTCTTTTATAATAAAATATTCATCTCTTATGCATACCTCTATGCATGAAATTCAATTATGCTAAAAGTAACTCTTTTATAATAAAATATTCATCTCTTATGCATACCTCTATGCATGAAATTCAATTATGATAAAAGTAACACTTTTATATTAAAATAATAATCTTTTATGCATACCTCTATGCATGAAATCTAATTATAATAAAAGTAACACTTTTATGTTAAAATAATAATCTTTTATGCATACCTCTATGCATGAAAATCAATTATGCATAATATAAAAATCAATTTCTCTAGGATTACAATGAATATCTTTCAATTAATCTAGGATGATAACTCCTAGAGTATGGTAGGAAGTCCTCTTTTTATGCTTTGAATGAAATTATTTTATGCGTAATTTTTATAAAAATTTTGCCATAGCTCCACTGCTATGACTGATAAATCTCAATTTTTCTAAGGGATAAAGCTTATCATTCAGGAAATAATTAGAATGATCCCTAATTGGATCATTAATCCATAATGGATTGAATCATCAATATACATAAACTAAAAGCATAGAAAAAGCCATTAATTTGACCTCAAGCATAGATTAATCTTGGATTAAGAAAAAGCTTTATGAAAAGCTTCATTTGGATTTAAAATGAATCATGAGTATGACCATCTCTTGAGTGAGAGAGAGAATTTACATAAAAACCATTTGAATTAAGCATAAATGAAAATTTATGTAATTCTTAACTATCATTAATCAATTAACTTCAATAGCATTCATCTAATTATGTAACTCTTCACTACCATTCATCAATTAACTTCAATAGCATTCAGAAATCATTCCAATTAAGCTTCTCAATCTTGAGAGGGATTGAGAAGAGAGAAGCATTGAGAAATTATAGAAAAGATCAAAATTCACCATTTACCTTACAATTTGCTTGATTCTTTGTTCACGGTAGAGGCCCCCAACCAATCAATTGGTTAAGTATGTTGATGAAGCCACCAATGGGGATTGAAGAAAGAGGGAAGCTCCAATTTCTTCAATTTGGAGAGAATTTTAGAGAATAGTAGAAATTAGCATTATTTCAGCATAACTCTAGTATAGTAAAATTCTTCTATCTTTTTTTTCAAAGGACTCATGTTCTATTTATAGGAGAGGGAAGCTCTAACCAAAGCTAACTGAATTCTAGAATTTTCTAAATTCAGTTTGGTTGAATTTGGACTAGATTTGGACCTAGTTTGGTTACTTTTTTATTCGATTTGGTTCTATTTTGATTTTGTTTGGTTCAAGAGAGAGAAGAGATAAAAATATCACATTACTTTTTAGTTTAAAACTCATTCAAGCATGTGAAATATGCACCTCCTTTAAAGAACTCCCCTTCCTTACATATGTGTCAAAATGGAATCATTATACCCAAAATATCTCATATTTTTAATATTGCTCATAGTTTTTTACTAATAAACCTTGTACATTTTCAACTCTTCATCTTGTGTGAGCATTTACTCCTTTTTGGATACCCAAAATATCTCATATTTTTAATATTGCTCATAGTTTTTTACTAATAAACCTTGTACATTTTCAACTCTTCATCTTATGTGAGCATTTACTCATTTTTGGGTATCTTCTTTTACAAATTGGATTTATCTCCTCCCTACACATGGATTAATGCTATTGGCCCATAGGAACCTTAATTGGACCATAATCCAAGAATTTCTGAAAATCTAGACCCTTAGGCTAAGGTCCTTCATACCCATTTTCAATTAATTCCAATTGCACATTGGAAAGTTCTTTTTGAATTTCTGTTTCAGGGAAACTTATTTTAATAAGATGAGTTATTTTTCTATCCAGAAATATTCATAATCTAAATATTCTCTCTCTAGAATATTTTCTCTCTCTATGTCAAAACGGGCAGAGACGAGATCTCTTATATTTCTGAAGAGGGAATTGATTACAGGGGAAGATGCTGGACATCTTGAGAGGCTGGGGAGGAATCTTACATTCTCTCCCACTTGAAAAATGCGAGATGCCCTCATCTCACAAACTGGGGGTAATTTCGTAAGATGCACGAATATGAGACTTAGAGAAAAATTAATTAAGATTAACCACAAAAGAAAGTCTCAAAGAGAGTAAGATTCTAGATAAGAACAAGATTTAAACTTTATTCATTCATGAAACATTTACAGTAAAGATAGAAGAACTCTTTACACTTCCATAAGCCCGTCCATCATATGATCACAAAAGCAGCACTCACAAGCTGCGCACGTATAAGGTAACTCGTGTATGGGAATAATTCTGTTGGTTATTGCCACACCTATCTCAGTGGTATGAGGTGATCTAACAAAAGGACCTCTGAGAGGCAAGCCAAAAACGGGGTAAAGGCATATCTTCTAATGAGGAAGAAAACACGCCAGTAAGAAGACCCGCTCAGAAAACCCAAGATGTCTTGATCTCATGACGCAGTAGTATCGGGGACCCAAACCCAAGGCTTCAATAGCCATGGCCAAGTGGACATTGTTACGAAAGTGCTGCTGACCCCAGGGTGTTACCCTAGTTATGTCTTGATAGGTCCGCCATTTGGTCTGAGCTACATAAGTTCCCAAGTGAGGAAAAAGTGAGCGCTCATACTATTCTATAAAATCTTTCTTCACAGACTCGCTTGCATCTTGAAGGTGAGAAATCATCATGGATAAAACTAATTCCTGTTTTTCCAAGCCATGAAGGAGATTAAGAAGAAGGGAGATCGATGGAAGTAAGATTACTGTGAGCGACAGGTAAAAGTTACGACTTATATAAAGGAAGGAGCTAGCGTAACTTAGAAGCCAACGGTATCTTGCCACTGAAGTTTTACCGTCTTTCCATGATTTGTGGGTTCCTTATATTCAGGTCAACCCAACAGAATACGGGGATAAATATCCCTTATATAGAACTCATCATTAAATAACAATTCATTCAGATCATATCATTCATATTTTTAACGCGATAATGGTCCATTAGACCGAAAATTTCTTTCTGAACATTCCTCCACGGAAATTTCAGTCAAGTAAGTTCTCAATTTGTCATCTCTTAAGTTGATCTACCGGTCAAGTGTTAATAGTAGCAATCTGACAGCACAATCCACTAATCTCATAGTGATTTGCTGAATTCATTATCATCATTCCAGTTATGAATATCATCACAAGGACTCGTCCCATTCACCCTCATTGTGGTTTCGTTCAGGATTTTATATTTCAACTAAATTTCAGAAATCATCATTTTTCAATCAGCATCCAAATCAATTCATCAATTCTCAAACAGAATTAAAAATCATATCAACCACATTCGAAATCATCATCTGGATAGCATTAACGCTTATAATTTCAAGTCTTAGATTTACTCGGATATACTACCGGTAAAGAGTTGCAATTATACCCTCGTTATATACGGGTCGTCATAACACTTGGAACTATAAGGTAAATACCATCATGTCTAGGCCTCAAGCAAGTCAGGGTTCCATACAATTGTGGTTCTTCCATTTGAAGACCCAATTACTAATTTATGAATTTTTAGATTGAATATCAATTTGTATGAATTATATCACACAATTACAACCTTTTTTATTCTTGATAAATTTTTGATAGATTTGGCTTCTCGGTTGATCCTCATTAACCAAAACGCTCTGATACCAACTGTGAGATCCCTGTTCCCACCGAGCATCAGTTTCGGGGTACTAGCACAGCGGAAGTAGCACTTCTCGCGCAGGATAGAAGTCCCACATTCGGGGCCTCGTCCACCACCATGGATATCCGGACAAGAGACTAATCCGTCGATTTTTCCAAAAACCGAACACAGAAAAACTTCCCTTACCCGGAAAGCACGGGCGATTCCACCAGGATAACTTTTTACTCTAATGTAGTCAAGACCATTACTGATCAAGCTGATCCGATTGTACCTATAAAGATACTCGGTCACATCAAGGAAGAAACTTGCACTTGGATCATTGGGATCAACGCTTTTTTCCCCATCAAGGAGGCACAGCCGTTGATTCCTATCCATAGAACAATTACTATCCGGGATTTACTTTATCTATCGTAATAACAAAAATTGAGTCTCGATTTACGGATCCATCAGTCCAGCCTAACCCCATCCGCCGATCCCATGGGTTAGCCAACCGCCCAATCACTGTAGTGATGGGATCCAATTTGGAATTTGGTTAGGTTTTGTCCCGGGTACCAAGGAAAAGAGATCCAAGGCCCCCTAGCCGGAAGTTCATGCAAATATAAAACTAGCCACACCACTTATACACCCAATATGAAATTGCCTTTTTCTTAGCATCAGCTAAGAAAACAATCCCATGGGTTAGCCAACCGCCCAATCACTGTAGTGATGGGATCCAATTTGGAATTTGGTTAGGTTTTGTCCCGGGTACGAAGGAAAAGAGATCCAAGGCCCCCTAGCCGGAAGTTCATGCAAATATAAAACTAGCCACACCACTTATACACCCAATATGAAATTGCCTTTTTCTTAGCATCAGCTAACTTTAAAACAATCCTTTAATGAAACCATAGTACCACTGATCACAATCTTCCAATTTATCCGTTTGATTCATAATTTCCTATCATTCCTTTATCAGAGTATCTATGGCATCATTGGCAACTAGAACGCTCACCACCTGTCCACTCACGGGCCTTTTCAATAGTTCCTAGCCCATAATACTCGGCAATATAATCACTTATAAAAATCCAGATGGACTCTCGTTGAAGATCAGCAACATCAACCAACAGATCCATATAAAGAGCCATGGACTCATCCATTGAAGACCAGCAAGGTCAATCAACCAGATCCATGCCCGGTTTCACAAAACAACTCTTACTCCTTGTTTCAATATCTTCCTCAACGCACGCGTGGGTATCCTAGGTGACCCAGAGCCCGAGCACCGTATGGTCAGCACCTCTAGGATCCTTCGCAGGTGACCTAGCGCTTCACTCATAGGCCGCTTCCTTGGTCCCTCATCCACCGTACCCGAAGCTCACCATTTTAATCGAACCGAGGCTAGTCAAGACCTCGGCCGACTTTGCTATGCGAGACGTCCTCCATTGACTCTCCGTCTCAGCAGTTGCAACTTTATCAGTTAGGTCTCCACGACCTTAATCACAAGACGATCAAAATGCTTTCCCAGCATTCTTGACATAAAACAGCCATTTACAAACAGCATTTACAAACAGTTTACGAATACAGTTTCTATATTAACTCTCATTTTTCCACATTATCCCTCATCAATCCACATTACTTATTCCACATTCCATTTATATGTGTACTCATCCCATCACATCATTTTCCATCTCATCACTTCAGATTCCTTCACATCACATATCATATATTCACATCCATACATATATCCATATCCACATCCACATTCACATCCATACATCCACATCTATATCCATGCATCTATATCCACATCAACATTCACATCCATACATCCACATCTATATCCATGCATCTATTTTCACATCCACATTCACATCCATACATCCACATCTATATCCATGCATCTATTTTCACATCCACATCTACATGCACATTCATGTATCCTCATCCATACATCCACATCTACATGCACATTCACATCCATACATCCACATCTATATGCTTACATTCCCATCTACATGCATACATCCACATCCACATTCATACATCTACATCTACATGCATACATCCACATCTCCATGCATACATCCACATCCACATTCACATTCACATCCATACATCCACACATCTACATGCATACATCCACCTCCACATTCAAATCCATATCTATACATCTACATCTACATGTATACATCCATGCATCTACATCCACATCCTCATTTACATCCATACATCCACATTCACATTCACATCTACATGCATACATCCATACATACACATCCACCTTTACATCCATATTCTCACCCTATCACAACCCATATACATCTTATCCCATCACATACACTTCTTACCTCATCCCATACACATCCTATCACTTCTTAACTCATCTTATCACATCTTAACTCATCTCATATGCATCTTATCACATCTTATCACTTCCCATATCTTTTATGCATACCTCTATGCATGAAATTCAATCATGCTAAAAGTAACACTTTTATAAAATAATCATCTCTTATGCATACCTCTATGCATGAAATTCAATTATGCTAAAAGTAACACTTTTATAATAAAATATTCATCTCTTATGCATACCTCTATGCATGAAATTCAATTATGCTCAAAGTAACTCTTTTATAATAAAATATTCATCTCTTTACATACCTCTATGCATGAAATTCAATTATGCTAAAAGTAACTCTTTTATAATAAAATAATCATCTTCTATGCATACCTCTATGCATGAAATTCAATTATGGTAAAAGTAACACTTTTATAATAAAATATTCATCTCTTATGCATACCTCTATGCATGAATTTTAATTATGCTAAAAGTAACTCTTTTATAATAAAATAATCATCTTCTAAGCATACCGCTATGCATGAAATTCAATTATGCTAAAAGTAACACTTTTATAATAAAATATTCATCTCTTATGCATACCTCTGCATGAATTTCAATTATGCTAAAAGTAACTCTTTTATAATAAAATATGCATCTATTATGCACACCTCTATGCATGAAATTCAATTATGCTAAAAGTAACTCTTTTATGATAAAATAATCATCTTCTATGCATACCTCTATGCATGAAATTCAATTATGCTAAAAGTAACACTTTTATAATAAAATATTCATCTCTTATCCATACCTCTATGCATGAAATTCAATTATGCTAAAAGTAACTCTTTTATAATAAAATATTCATCTCTTATACATACCTCTATGCATGAAATTCAATTATGATAAAAGTAACACTTTTATATTAAAATAATAATCTTTTATGCATACCTCTATGCATGAAATCTAATTATGATAAAAGTAACACTTTTATGTTAAAATAATAATCTTTTATGCATACCTCTATGCATGAAAATCAATTATGCATAATATAAAAATCAATTTCTCTAGGATTACAATGAATATCTTTCAATTAATCTAGGATGATAATTTTTAGAATATGGTAGGAAGTCCTCTTTTTATGCTTTGAATGAAAATATTTTATGCGTAATTTTTATAAAACTTTTGCCATAGCTCCACTGCTATGACTGATAAATCTCAATTTTTCTAAGGGATAAAGCTTATCATTAAGAAAATAATCAGAATGATCCCTAATTGGATCATCAATCCATAATGGATTGAATCATCAATATACATAAACTAAAAGCATAGAAAAAGCCATTAATTTGACCTCAAGCATAGATTAATCTTGGATTAAGAAAAAGCTTGATGAAAAGCTTCATTTGGATTGAGAATGGATCATGAGTATGACCATTTCTTGAGTGAGAGAGAGAATTTACATAAGAACCATTTGAATTAAGCATAAATGAAAATTTATGTAATTCTTAACTATCATTAATCAATTAACTTCAATAGCATTCATCTAATTATGTAACTCTTCACTACCATTCATCAATTAACTTCAATAGCATTCAAAAATCATTCCAATTAAGCTTCTCAAGCTTGAGAGGGATTGAGAAGAGAGAAGCATTGAGAAATTATAGAAAAGATCAAAATTCACCATTTACCTTACAATTTGCTTGATTCTTTGTTCACGGTAGAGGCCCCCAACCAATCAATTGGTTAAGTATGTTAATGGAGCCACCAATGGGGATTGAAGAAAGAGGGAAGCTCCAATTTCTTCAATTTGGAGAGAATTTTAGAGAATAGTAGAAATTAGCATTATTTCAGCATAACTCTAGTATAGTAAAATTCTTCTATCTTTTTTTCAAAGGACTCATGTTCTATTTATAGGAGAGGGAAGCTCTAACCAAAGCTAACTGAATTCTAGAATTTTTCAAATTCAGTTTGGTTGAATTTGGACTAGATTTGGACCTAGTTTGGTTACTTTTTGATTCGATTTGGTTCCATTTTGATTTTGTTTGGTTCAAGAGAGAGGAGAGATAAAAATATCACATTATTTTTGAGTTTAAAACTCATTCAAGCATGTGAAATATGCACCTCCTTTAAAGAACTCCCCTTCCTTACATATGTGTCAAAATGGAATCATTATACCCAAAATATCTCATATTTTTAGTATTGCTCATAGTTTTTTACTAATAAACCTTGTACATTTTCAACTCTTCATCTTGTGTGAGCATTTACTCCTTTTTGGATACCCAAAATATCTCATATTTTTAATATTGCTCATAGTTTTTTACTAATAAACCTTGTACATTTTCAACTCTTCATCTTATGTGAGCATTTACTCATTTTTGGGTATCTTCTTTTACAAATTGGATTTATCTCCTCCCTACACATGGATTGATGCTATTGGCCCATAGGAACCTTAATTGGACCATAATCCAAAAATTTCTGAAAATCTAGACCCTTAGGCTAAGGTCCTTCATACCCATTTCCAATTAATTCCAATTGCACATTGGAAAGTTCTTTTTGAATTTCTGTTTCAGGGGAACTTATTTTAATAAGATGAGTTATTTTTCTATCCAAAAATATTCATAATCTAAATATTCTCTCTCTAGAATATTTTCTCTCTCTATGTCAAAACGGGCAGAGACGAGATCTCTTATATTTCTGAAGAGGGAATTGATTACAGGGGAAGATGCTGGACATCTTGAGAGGCTGGGGAGGAATCTTACATTCTCTCCCACTTGAAAAATGCGAGATGCCCTCATCTCGCAAACTAGGGGTAATTTCGTAAGATGCACGAATATGAGACTTAGAGAAAAATTAATTAAGATTAACCACAAAAAAAAGTCTCAAAGAGAGTAAGATTCTAGATAAGAACAAGATTTAAACTTTATTCATTCATGAAACATTTACAGTAAAGATAGAAGAACTCTTTACACTTCCATAAGCCCGTCCATCATATGATCACAAAATCAGCACTCACAAGCTGCGCACGTATAAGGTAACTCATCTATGGGAATAATTCTGTTGGTTATTTCCGCACCTGTCTCAGTGGTATGAGGTGATCTAACAAAAGGACCTCTGAGAGGCAAGCCAAAAACGGGGTAAAGGCATATCTTCTGATGAGGAAGAAAACACGCCAGTAAGAAGACCCGCTCAGAAAACCCAAGATGTCTTGATCTCATGACGCAGTAGTATCGCGGACCCAAACCCAAGGCTTCAATAACCATGGCCAAGTGGACATTGTTACGAAAGTGCTGCTGACCCCAGGGTGTTACCCTAGTTATGTCTTGATAGGTCCGCCATTTGGTCTGAGCTACAGAAGTTCCCAAGTGAGGAAAAAGTGAGCGCTCATACTGTTCTATAAAATCTTTCTTCACAGACTTTCTTGCGTCTTGAAGGTGAGAAATCATCATGGATAAAACTAATTCCTGTTTTGCCAAGCCATGAAGGAGATTAAGAAGATGGGAGATCGATGGAAGTAAGATTACTGTGAGCGACAGGTAAAAGTTACAACTTATATAAAGGAAGGAGCTAGCGTAACTTAGAAGCCAACGGTATCTTGCCACTGAAGTTTTACCGTCTTTCCATGATTTGGGTTTGGCACATATTTCTATGAAATACATTAAGAACTTTGAGATGAGGAGGTAAAAGAAGCTTGTAGGCTAAGTCACCTACTTTCATTGAATTCAGATATAAGGCTCACAATATCTGGGAGATAACTTCTTATACTCCCCAAGAGATAAAGAACTTCTTTTGGGCCGTACTCGAATGAAATACCAAAACCTTGGTATCCAAAACACCGATTTTCACTTCTGAACTCATTGTTCTGAATCCTTAAAACAGGCGTGACTCCTGAGAAGTATTCTAGGGAGAGGGTCTTCCTTTTTTAAACAGAATCTTTCTTTTATTTTAGAGAGGGAAAAATTATAAGATCAAAAAGAGAGATTCTTACTCCTATATACCTCGAAGGTTGGGGGACGGAATCTTACATTCTACCCCACTTAAAAAGTGCGAGATGTCCTCATCTCGCAAGTAGAGGACAACTCATTTTCTTAAGATCCAATTTATTCTGGGGTTCCTTATATTCAGGTCAACCCAACAGAATACGGGGATAAATATCCCTTATATAGAACTTATCATTAAATAACAATTCATTCAGATCATATCATTCATATTTTTAATGCGATAATGGTCCATTAGACCGAAAATTTCTTTCTGAACATTCCTCCACGGAAATTTCAGTCAAGTAAGTTCTCAATTTGTCATCTCTTAACTTGATCTACCGGTCAAGTGTTAATAGTAGCAATCTGACAGCACAATCCACTAATCTCATAGTGATTTGCTGAATTCATTATCATCATCCCAGGTATGAATATCATCACAGGGACTCGTTCCATTCACCCTCATTGTGGTTTCGTTTAGGATTTTATATTTCAACTAAATTTCAGAAATCATCATTTTTCAATCAGCATCCAAATCAATTCATCAATTCTCAAACAGAATTAAAAATCATATCAACCACATTCGAAATCATCATCTGGATAGCATTAACGCTTATAATTTCAAGTCTTAGATTTACTCGGATATACTGCCGGTAAAGAGCTGCAGTTATACCCTCGGTATATACGGGTCGTCATAACACTTGGAACTATAAGGTAAATACCATCATGTCTAGGCCTCAAGCAAGTCAGGGTTCCATACAATTGCGGTACTTCCATTTGAAGACCCAATTACTAATTTATGAATTTTATGAATTATATCACACAATTACAACCTTTTTTATTCTTGATAAATTTTTGATATATTTGGCTTCTCGGTTGATCCTCATTAACCAAAGAGCTCTGATACCAACTGTGAGATCCCTGTTCCCACCGAGCAACAGTTTCGGAGTACTAGCAGCGGAAGTAGCACTTCTCGCGCGAGATAGGGGTCCCACATTCAGGGGCCTCGTCCACGGATATCCGGACAAGAGACTAATCCGTCGATTTTTCCAAAAACCGAACTCGGAAAAACTTCCCTTACAAGGAAAGCACGGGCGATTCCACCAGGATAACTTTTTACTCTAACGTAGTCAAGACCATTACTGATCAAGCTGATCCGATTGTACCTATAAAGATACTCGGTCAGATCAAGGAAGAAACTTGCACTTGGATCATTGGGATCAACGCTTTTTTCCCCATCGAGGAGGCACAGCCGTTGATTCCTATCCATAGAACAATTACTATCCGGGATTTACTTTATCTATCGTAATAACAAAAATTGAGTCTCGATTTACGGATCCATCAGTCCAGCCTAACCCCATCCGCCGATCCCATGGGTTAGCCAACCGCCCAATCACTGTAGTGATGGGATCCAATTTGGAATTTGGTTAGGTTTTGTCCCAGGTACCAAGGAAAAGAGATCCAAGGTCCCCTAGCCGGAAGTTCATGCAAATATAAAACTAGCCACACCACTTATACACCCAATATGAAATTGCCTTTTTCTTAGCATCAGCTAACTTTAAAACAATCCTTTAATGAAACCATAGTACCACTGATCACAATCTTCCAATTTATCCGTTTGATTCATAATTTCCCATCATTCCTTCATCAGAGTATCTATGGCATCATCGGCAACTAGAACGCTCACCACATGTCCACTCACGGGCCTTTTCAATAGTTCCTAGTCCATAATACTCGGCAATATAATCACTTATAAAAATCCAGATGGACTCTCGTTGAAGATCAGCAAGATCAACCAACAGATCCATATAAAGAGCCATGGACTCATCCATTGAAGATCAGCAAGATCAACCAACAGATCCATATAAAGAGCCATGGACTCATCCATTGAAGACCAGCAAGGTCAATCAACCAGATCCATGCCCGGTTTCACAAAACAACTCTTACTCCTTGTTTCAATATCTTCCTCGATGCACGCGTGGGTATCCTAGGTGACCCAGAGCCCGAGCATCGTATGGTCAGCACCTCTAGGATCCTTTCACAAGTGACCTAGCGCTTCACTCATAGGCCGCTTCCTTGGTCCCTCATCCATCGTACCGGAAGCTCACCATTTTAATCGAACGGAGGCGCTGGTCAAGACCTCGGCCGACTTTGCTACGCGAGACGTTATCCATTGACTCTCCGTCAGCAGTTGCAACTTTATCAGTTAGGTCTCCACGACCTTAATCACAAGACGGTCAAAATGCTTTCCCAGCATTCTTGACATAAAACAGCCATTTACAAACAGCATTTACAAACAGTTTACAAATACAGTTTCTATATTAACTCTCATTTTTTCACATTATCCCTCATCAATCCACATTACTTATTCCACATTCCATTTATATGTGTACTCATCCCATCACATCATTTTTCATCTCATCACTTCAGATTCCTTCACATCACATATCATATATTCACATCCATACATATATCCATATACACATTCACATTCACATCCATACTTCCACATCTATATCCATGCATCTATTTTCACATCCACATCTACATGCACATTCATGCATCCTCATCCATACATCCACATCTACATGCACATTCACATCCATACATCCACATCTATATGCTTACATTCCCATCTACATGCATACATCCACATCCACATTCATACATCTACATCTACATGCATACATCCACATCTCCATACATACATCCACATCCACATTCACATTCACATCCATACATCTACATCTACATGCATACATCCACCTCCACATTCACATCCATATCTATACGTCTACATCTACATGTATACATCCATGCATCTACATCCACATCCTCATTTACATCCATACATCCACATTCACATTCACATCTACATGCATACATCCATACATACACATCCACCTTTACATCCATATTCTCACCCTATTACAACCCATATACATCTTATCCCATCACATACACTTCTTACCTCATCCCATACACATCCTATCACTTCTTAACTCATCTTATCACAGCTTAACTCATCTCATATGCATCTTATCACATCTTATCACTTCCCATATCTTTTATGCATACCTCTATGCATGAAATTCAATCATGCTAAAAGTAACACTTTTATAAAATAATCATCTCTTATGCATACCTCTATGCATGAAATTCAATTATGCTAAAAGTAACACTTTTATAATGAAATATTCATCTCTTATGCATACCTCTATGCATGAAATTCAATTATGCTAAAAGTAACACTTTTATAATAAAATATTCATCTCTTATGCATACCTCTATGCATGAAATTCAATTATGCTAAAAGTAACTCTTTTATAATAAAATAATCATCTTCTATGCATACCTCTATGCATAAAATTCAATTATGCTAAAAGTAACACTTTTATAATAAAATATTCATCTCTTATGCATACCTCTATGCATGAATTTCAATTATGCTAAAAGTAACTCTTTTATAATAAAATAATCATCTTCTAAGCATACCGCTATGCATGAAATTCAATTATGCTAAAAGTAACACTTTTATAATAAAATATTCATCTCTTATGCATACCTCTATGCATGAATTTCAATTATGCTAAATGTAACTCTTTTATAATAAAATATTCATCTCTTATGCACACCTCTATGCATGAAATTCAATTATGCTAAAAGTAACTCTTTTATGATAAAATAATCATCTTCTATGCATACCTCTATGCATGAAATTCAATTATGCTAAAAGTAACACTTTTATAATAAAATATTCATCTCTTATGCATACCTCTATGTATGAAATTCAATTATGCTAAAAGTAACTCTTTTATAATGAAATATTCATCTCTTATGCATACCTCTATGCATGAAATTCAATTATGCTAAAAGTAACTCTTTTATAATAAAATATTCATCTCTTATGCATACCTCTATGCATGAAATTCAATTATGATAAAAGTAACACTTTTATATTTAAATAATAATCTTTTATGCATACCTCTATGCATGAAATCCAATTATGATAAAAGTAACACTTTTATGTTAAAATAATAATCTTTTATGCATACCTCTATGCATGAAAATCAATTATGCATAATATAAAAATCAATTCCTCTAGGATTACAATGAATATCTTTCAATTAATCTAGGATGATAATTCCTAGAGTATGGTAGGAAGTCCTCTTTTTATGCTTTGAATGAAATTATTTTATGCGTAATTTTTATAAAAAATTTACCATAGCTCCACTGCTATGACTGATAAATCTCAATTTTTCTAAGGGATAAAGCTTATCATTAAGAAAATAATCACAATGATCCCTAATTGGATCATTAATCCATAATGGATTGAATCATCAATATACATAAACTAAAAGCATAGAAAAGGCTATTAATTTGACCTCAAGCATAGATTAATCTTGGATTAAGAAAAAACTTTATGAAAAGCTTCATTTGGATTGAGAATGGGTCATGAGTATGACCATTTCTTGAGTGAGAGAGAGAATTTACATAAAAACCATTTGAATTAAGCATAAATGAAAATTTATGTAATTCTTAACTATCATTAATCAATTAACTTCAATAGCATTCATCTAATTATGTAACTCTTCACTACCATTCATCAATTAACTTCAATAGCATTCAAAAATCATTCCAATTAAGCTTCTCAAGCTTGAGAGGGATTGAGAAGAGAGAAGCATTGAGAAATTATAGAAAAGATCAAAATTTACCATTTACCTTACAATTTGCTTGATTCTTTGTTTACAAAAGAGGCCCCCAACCAATCAATTGGTTAAGTATGTTGATGGAGCCACCAATGGAGATTGAAGAAAGAGGGAAGCTCCAATTTCTTCAATTTGGAGAGAATTTTAGAGAATAGTAGAAATTAGCATTATTTCAGCATAACTCTAGTATAATAAAATTATTCTATCTTTTTTTCAAAGGACTCATGTTCTATTTATAGGAGAGGGAAGCTCTAACCAAAGCTAACTGAATTCTAGAATTTCCCAAATTCAATTTGGTTGAATTTGGACTAGATTTGGACCTAGTTTGGTTACTTTTTGATTCGATTTGGTTCCATTTTGATTTTGTTTGGTTCAAGAGAGAGGAGAGATAAAAATATCACATTATTTTTGAGTTTAAAACTCATTCAAGCATGTGAAATATGCACCTCCTTTAAAGAACTCCCCTTCCTTACATATGTGTCAAAATGGAATCATTATACCCAAAATATCTCATATTTTTAATATTGCTCATAGTTTTTTACTAATAAACCTTGTACATTTTCAACTCTTCATCTTGTGTGAGCATTTACTCCTTTTTGGATACCCAAAATATCTCATATTTTTAATATTGCTCATAGTTTTTTACTAATAAACCTCATACATTTTCAACTCTTCATCTTATGTGAGCATTTACTCATTTTTGGGTATCTTCTTTTACAAATTGGATTTATCTCCTCCCTACACATGGATTGATGCTATTGGCCCATAGGAACCTTAATTGGACCATAATCCAAAAATTTCTGAAAATCTAGACCCTTAGGCTAAGGTCCTTCATACCCATTTCCAATTAATTCCAATTACACATTGGAAAGTTCTTTTTGAATTTCTGTTTCAGGGGAACTTATTTTAATAAGATGAGTTATTTTTCTATCCAAAAATATTCATAATCTAAATATTCTCTCTCTAGAATATTTTCTCTCTCTATGTCAAAACGGGCAGAGACGAGATCTCTTATATTTCTGAAGAGGGAATTGATTACAAGGGAAGATGCTGGACATCTTAAGAGGCTGGGGAGGAATCTTACA